>NC_141535.1:49610000-49947500 GCF_021556685.1 Rattus norvegicus
GAGTTGTCTGTGACTCTTTTGCCTGCATTTAGGACCTATTTCCCTACTCTGTTGCCTTGTCCAACCACAATATGAGAAGATGCCCCTACTGCACTTTGATGTGTTCAGCAGAGTTAATATTCATCAGAAGCCTCCCCTTTCCTGAAGAGAAAGGGAAATGAAGTGGATTAAGCGAGGAGAGGGAAATTGGGAGGAGGAAAAACCAGCAAGAGAAGAGGGAGGGGAAACTGTAGTCAAGATGTAAGGAAGTAAATTATTTAATTAAAAATAGAATATTATCAACAGTCAATAATACTAATGAATCAAGTATCACTATAATCAAGGCAAGAATTAGGCTTCCTTTATCCTATTCCATGTATCTCGAAATCAAAACTAAAGGGATGATACTAATATTAGTAGTGCACACTTTATACTGGGAAAAACATAAATGATCATATCACTGAGAAATTTTCAGAACTAAGGAAAGACACAAAGCCCAAGTTATAGAAACTGCAAAAGACTTTAAGCATATTTAAATCAAAGAAAAAAAACTGTAAAGATGGCAGTTTACTGATAGATTGACAAGAAAATTATGAGCAGGGCTTCTCATAAACTGTGGTGTATGAAAAGACAGATGGTGCAGTGCTTGACATCAAGTTCAATATTGACAGGATATTGAATCACCTAGAACAGTGTCTAGCATGAGTCAGTTGACATGGTTAACACAGCCTAAATGTGGTTGGGCTACTCTGTGTACTGGTGTTTTACGGTTGAATAAAAAGGGAAACAAAGCACCAGCATAGACCACTAACTCGGGTTCTTGGATCTTGCAGCTTCCTGAACCCCTGCTGCCTGACTTTGCCACCGTAATGCATGGATATACTACCAAAAACAAGTAAATATAAGTAAATAACATTTTCTACCCTATACCTGCCTTTGTCACAGTAATAAGGAAAATAATTGATATAGGTAGGAGTATATATGTTGAGAGTGAAAATCTACTGATTTAATATGTTCCATTTAACCACATTATTCTTCAGAAATGGTGAATTAAACTTTCTCAGATAAATAAAAATTGAGGCTGGTTCTTAATACATCTACTACTGCCCTCATATATTTTTATAGCTATAATAAAATAATTGAGACTAGATTTGCACATTTTATTATATATATACATATTTCATTATATATAATTAATACATAATTATATGTAGTAAAATACATATACTGGTGTGTGTGTGTGTGTGTGTGTGTGTGTGTAATGATAGACACACTTGTCTCATGGTTTATATGTAGAAATCAGAGGACAACTGATGGTAGTAAGTTCCACATTTCTACGATGTATGAAGTAAAAGCTTTGATAACTGAAAATTAGAAAAATAGTCTTGAATAAATAATGCAAAAGATTATTTTAGATATGGACAAATAAAATGAAAGAAAACAATGTAATAAAATGTACAGGGAAGAAATTGCAGTACAATATATTATTAGTATTACTCTATGGTGCCCAAATTATTCATAAAGTGGTATAGTGCTTTTTAGAAGTACACTTTGATTAGTTACATATGTATGACAAACTCTAGAAATGCTACTTGATGGGTGAGTTGGGAAAGACACATGAAAAAGTAGGTATTAACCCACGTGAACTCATATAATATAATATGTATATTGTACATATGAATTTTCCAACTAAACTTAAAAATTAGAGACTTCTGGCATGCATCATAAAGTAATAAGCAACTGTATATTGTCTAAAAGACACACACACAGAGACATACATATTAATTATATAAAATGTAATATATATGTATATAAATAAGGATGAAGTCAGAGAGAACCACACCAAACTAAAAAGTATGTAATCAATAAATACAGAAAACTTCATCCAACAGCACTAGAATGTAGTTTCTTTGAAGCATTCATGAAACATTCTCTAAGTTATATTTATAAGATGGACCTTAAAGGGGTTGGGGATTTGGCTCAGTGGTAGAGCGCTTGCCTAGCAAGCGCAAGGCCCTGGGTTCGGTCCCCAGCTCCGAAAAAAAAGAACCAAAAAAAAAAAAAAAAAGATGGACCTTAAAAAACATCTTCAGTTTTAAAGAATAGAAATTATGCAATGTGTATCCTTAGACAATATTAGGATTAAAAAAGAAATCAGTGAGCAAAAAGTAGCTGGAAGATCATAACAAACTAAAAAATTAAACAAGACAATTCTTTTGAAATTATTTTTATTAATTCTTCAAGAAATTCATACATTGTATTTTGATCATAGTCACCTATGAGTAACTCCAACTCCTAACACTTCAAATATCCACCTCTTCCCAAATTCATATCTCTCTCTCTCTCTCTCTCTCTCTCTCTCTCTCTCTCTCTCTCTCTCTCTCTCTCTCTTCCCAACTGAGGCTAATTTGTGCTGCCAATATACTCATGGTTATGTCAACCTAGAATAGCCACACCCTTAAAAATTATGAATCTTCCTCCTGTGGAAGCCATCAGTTTACTATCGATGGCACCTCATTTAGGGGTGAAAGCTCATGATTTTCCCCTAGCTCCATTCTGGAAAGTTGACTAGCTTGATCCTGTACATATCTTGTTTACAAAAAAGAGCAGCTTCTGTAAATTCATGAATGCAATTATTCTCTCATGTCCAGAAGACACTGTTTTGCCCCCGGCTTTTACAATGCTTCCATTTCCTCTTCTGCGATGATTCAAATCCTTGTGGGGAGGGAGGTTATATGAACCTCCCATTTGGAATTAGCACTCTAATGACACTTATTCTCAGCACTTTGACTAACGGTGATTTTGTTCATTAGCTATTTTCCACTGTAGAGGAAATATCTCTGATGAAGTCTAAGAGGTAATCTATATGTGGAGATAAAAATTTGAGAATAGGCTAATACTATACCCATTTAGCAGAATGTATTCTGGCCTCATGTACACACACACACACACACACACACACACACACACACACACAAATACACATTAGCACATGCACACATATACACAAAAAAATAGAAAAAGCCCATCCAAAAATATACAGAAAAAAGGTAAAATTGAATGCAATTAGAGAGAACCAATAAAACCAAAAGGTAATCCTTTAGAAGTTAAAATGAGTTTACAAAATTAAAATGTTATTGATAATGAAAAGAAGAATACTGCAAAAAGAATACTATTAAAAAAGTTCACTACGATATCAAAGGTGACCCATCATTACTAATTCTCTAGATATTAAAAAGATAATGAATGAATATTACTAGCAGTTTCATGTTCATATATTTCATATCCCATATAGAATAGATGGAATATTCCTTTAAAATATACCAATTACCAAAATTAATACAAGCTGAAATATATAACTCAAATTGATCTCTAATAAGAAAATGACTTACTAATGACTAAATGTGAAAATCAGAAAACATTATGTCTAGAAAGGTTCTTTCAGGAAGCTGTTAAATATTTCTGGAGGAAATATATCAATTCTATTTAATCTTTCCAGAGAACAGTACAAAAGCAAACAATACTTAGCTCACTCAATGAGGCCACCATTACCTTAACACCAAAACCAGATAAAGGCATTAAAGGAAAGAAAAAGTACAGACCAATAAACCTTATGAACATTGATGTAAAACCTCAACAAATATTAGCAAATTGAGTCCAACAAAGAATAAAATTAATTATGCTCCATGACAAAATGAGATGGATTCCAGGTATGCAAGATTGTTTCAACATTTGAAATCAATTAATATAATCCACAACATAAATATGGCAAAAAGAAAAAATGGGCCTAACAATAGATGCATAAAAGTCACTTGCCAAAACCCAATTCTGTTCATAGTTAAATAACTCTCTAAAAAACAGAACTAAGAGGAAACTTCCTCAACTTAGTAAATATTCATATGCAGTGGTATCTGAAAGACATCAAAACAGGAGAAACCAAATATCTCTCTTTTTCACACAGGAAAAAAAAGGCCAGGGGTTATCAACCCTTAAGAATACCTTGGAAATTATTTTTATTCTAAAATTTTAGAATGAGCCTGAAATAATCATTAAAGAAATTTAAAGCTGTATGTGAAACACAAGTAAAATATCACCTCTTCTTGTCTCTCACTCCTTCTCTTCTCCCTCTCCCTTTTTTCCTCTCTCTGTCTATCCTACTCCATCCCCATCTTGATCTCTTTTCTTCCTTCCCTCTACAGAGTTTGCATGCCACTAGAGAGAAAATATATTTATGTACAAGAGAATTGGGATGGACTTCCTACATCCTGGTATTTCTTGATGTCTCTCCAGGAGTTTAGCTTCCCCTTACAAAGAAAACATGACAATAGCCTGCCAGATTGCCTGTAATCTGACAGGTATTTCTGTTTGATGTGTGGCATGTGGTGAATGCTGCGTGTTATGTGGTGAATGCTGTGTGTTGTTGGCAATGGATGTACATAACATAAAACCTAAAATGCGAAGCTGGTCACTCTCGAAAATGCTGAAGAACATTCATTCGGGTATTAATTTCAAGACAGCTGGTATTGGGCGTCATCCCAAACCTAGGGAGGGGAGAAATACAAAGTGTACAATGTATAACAGTGTACAAGAGCCAGGCATAACCAGTTGGGTGGTCAAAGAGTGGCCACTGTATTCCAAGAACATGCCCTTGGATCAGGCAGCCTTTTTCATCAAAGATCAGTAGTTCTCCTTGTACTACCAAGGAATTATTTACGTAGTGTCTCATGTCAGCCTTCAGGGCAAAGCTTCAAGGTGACCACAGTAGCTACTTATAATTCACTGCAGGTGAAAAGGCTGATGAGGCAGATCTATCCCAGCCTTATAGAGCAGAGATGACTCCAGTAAGAGTCCAGGAGGTAGAGCTAAGGGATTCAATTTTTTTCCTCCTGGATTTCAGCCTCTCTTTGATCCTATCTTCCCTTGCTATGCCCCTCTTCTTCTTGTTTGGAATAGAAATGCTTAGTATGTCCCATTGGATATTGGCGATAGGTTAAAATTTTAACAAATACTCATAGTGAAAAGATTGTCTTGTGTCTGAGAACTTTGGACTTATGAAGAGGATTGGGACCCTTAAAATCTGTGGGGTTTTTTGAGGTTGGAGTAATTTATTTTGATTAATAAGATGGCCATGAGTCTGTGGGAGCTAGGGGAAGAATGTTGTAGGCTGTATGTGGACTGTTTCCTACAGACTTGGGTGTTTGAACTCTTGGTCTTTACCTGGTGGCACTCTGTTGGAAGTTGTGAAGCTTTCAGTAAGCAGAGCTTTGCTAGATAGAATGGGACTTTAGGGCACGTTCTTGAGTTTCTACAGTCTGGCACCACCTCTGCCTTCTCTACTTCCCAACACTGGTCAAGCTGTTTCTCTTCAAAGTGTGATCAGAACAACAACAAATCATCACAAGAATATCACTAATACATGAGGTGCATATCATCCAATTATTGGCAAAGAAAAAATTTTCAGCCATAAAGAAACAAAATTATTACTTTAATAATAAAATGATTGCAAGTAGAAATAACCAAATTATATATATATATATAGGATCAGTTTCAGACATGCAAATATCATATATTGTTATTTGATTTGTGGGTTGATAAATAAATATGCATATAGAATACACAACACGAGGGGAACTTAAGGATTGATGAGTTGGGAGAGAAAGAATGGAATATGCAAAGGGCATTAGGTGGTCAACGTGTATTATATGGTTGTGAATATGATATCATATTATATACAATCAATATAGAACAATGGTTTTGGTTCTATATACAGGGTTTCAGAACCCACTTTGTAGATCAGGCTGGCCTCAAACTCACAGAAAAGTACTACATGCATTCAGCCCCATTGGGTTACCAGCCTAGACGTAGATGGAATCATTTCTTTGACTTGTCATTAGAGCTCTATTTAAGGTAGACAGAGATTTGTTTACTGTGTTCCGGAAGAAAAGAAATGTCATCTAACACAACTTGCTTTCAAACAGGGGCAAAATGAGTCTGGTAAGAGCGAGGCTTCCGCTATGGACAACAACATAGACAACTGAACGTTGTCTGTCTTGACAGATACTGAAACAATATAACATAACTATCTTCTTCGATATGATGGAGAATGCTGTGAGTCCTTGCCTGACAGTAGCTGCACATTCCTCTTGTGAAAGATAAAGCAGGTAGTCAAGGCTGAGCCATCTAAGGATATTGTAATGGCCTTTAAAAAAATCCCTGGATGGCCTTTTTCCAAATAGTATGTGGTAGGACACCTCTTTTGTTAATGGGACTTTCCATGCATGTATGGGGATTTCCCCCAATGATTAAAGAACTGGGAAATATATTGCAGTTGCTGAAACAATCATTCCTGTGATAGCAGTGTAACTAAGCTAAGGCGAGCCATAACATGAGCATAGGTGTACAAATGAGGTTAAACTATCTCGCCAGTTGAAATTTGCCTACATAAAAGAGTACATAAAATTGAAAGAGATATCTGGATGTGATCCTCAAAGTTACTGTCTGATAGAGCAGAAAAGGTAGTCAAAGAGAAAAACAAAATTAGAGCTATTTGTTGGCTTGCCAGTTTTAGAGACAGCAATCGTTCTGTACTAAGGGACCTTACTTGGCATCCAAAAGCATGGACTCATGGGAAGAATCAAAGTGTGAGGAGGGAATGAGAAAACAAAGCAAAAAAGATATGAGACATTTCCTGTGGCCAACTCTCAGTGCAAAAGAGGGGAAAACATACGATCCAGCATATTTAAAAATGGAAAAATGGCCTCAAAGAGGAAACTCTAATAATCAAGAAATAGCAGCATATAAACTATTTGAATTGTAGAAGACATTCAAATATGAAATGAAAGAGTTCCTCATGTTCTGGATTATGAAACTCAAGATTAGTCTGAGTATTGAGAAACTAAGCAGCATCCCTCCTTGAGACAAAGATGTATAATCTAAGACAAAAGGAGAGAAACAAGTCTTCCCTGATTGACTTATGCAAGCATTTGGGGAGACTTGATTACACAAGAAAACCAGCAATATTCAACTAGATGTTAACAATATTAAAAACCCGATATACCTGGTTAGATTTGTTTCATTCCATTTATCTTCTTGTCTCTATTGACAAACATCCTGTCAATATAGAGTGTCTGATACAGTATATATTATAGACTCAGATGTATAGTTTAGACATATTATCTTGTACAAATGTTAGTTTTCTGAAACAGGGTTTTGCTATAATGTAAGACTGGACTTGATCTTGAGATATTAATATCGCAATATCCTGAAGCCTGGACACTAATCACATCTTCCAGCCCTGGCCTTAAAAATATTTTAATTGTTTTTATAATAAATAAATTAAGAAAGGAAAAATACATATTTCAGCTGATTTAACCGTGCCATTAGATCTTTGATGCTTTCGTTTTGTATGTGCGTCAACTTGTACAAGGCTAAAATCACATACTTTCCGCATTCGTTCAACATTCCCTATAAATGGTTCTGTGGAAATTAGCTCGCTCGGTTTTTATTAATTGTAGAATACTTGTTTTGTGATTATTTTGTAAAATAGCTCTAATGAGGATAAGAGTCTCTGTTGACAAGAAGGAATTCTGTTTGCTTGTGGTTTATTTTCTCCCTTCTGAAGCATTTGCTTATTATCCCATCGATCTGGCTGCCATTGTTTCCTTCGAGAGCTCAGCTATTATTATTTCTGATGTGATGATTTCTTTCTTGGTGTACGTAAGATTAACTCTTCATCTTTGACTTTTAGTACCATAGCTACAATGGATCTATTTTTGACTCTCATTTTATTTAACATTCTTTAGTGTTTGCTGAGATTCTAGGCTGTCTATGTTAGTATTGGACAATCATTTCAGACAATCATTTTATGTCTATTTGTGTGTGTGGGTCTGTGTGTGTGTGTGTGTGTGTGTGTGTGTGTGTGTGTGTGTGTGTGTCAGCCTGTGGAAGTCAGAGAAGAAGCCCGCGTGTCTTGCTTTATTACTTTATGCCTAAACCCCTTGAGACAATGTGTATCTAAATCCGTGCTAGACCAATTATCACCAAATCACAGTAATTCTTCTGTCTCCTTCCCTCTCAGACCTGAGGTTATGTGTGTGCCCAAAACCACATCTATATTTGTTTACATGGGTGCTGGGATCTGAACTAAAGTCCTTGAATATATACACAGAATGTTCTTACCCACTGAGTCATTATTCCAACACCTTTTGTCTTCCTTATATATTCTTGCCTCTCCTCTTCTGATGAATGTATATGCAGACAGGATTGATAGTCTCCGGATAACCATGTAATATATTTGTTGATGTGATTGATGGTCTCTTGTTTCTCTGCAGTTCTACTTATTTTTCTTCATAATTCTTTTTGTTCTTCAGAGCATGTACTCTACTTCAATCAAGTTTTCTTTCCACAAAGTACCATTTAGAAAACTCTTCTCCTTTAAAAATTTTTTTAATTTACTGTCTGAGTGTCTTGTAAGACTTTTGATTTTTGTAGGAGAAAAGCAATTTGTAGTTTTCATGCCACTTAAAAGTTTCTACTTACCAGAAATTCATTACTTGGTTGCACTGAGATGATAGCTGTACTTGGTTTTGTCACTTGAGGCTTTTTGCATGTTGCTATTCACTCACTTAATATGTTAGTCACCCCTTTCAATGAGCATGTAAAATGGCAATTGTTAGTAACAAAAAGGTTAGATACTGTACAGTCACACACAAACACACACATATAAACACACACAAACAGAGAAAGAGAGAGGAGAGAGAGAGAGAGAGAGAGAGAGAGAGAGAGAGAGAGAGAGAGAGAGAGAGAGAATATTGTCTTAGGGTTTTACTGCTGTGGGAAGAAACTATGACCAAGGTGACTCTTAAAAGGATGACATTTAATTGGGTCTGGCTTATAGGCTCATAGATTCAGTCCATTATTATCAAAACAGGAACATGGCAGTGACCAGGGCAGTCTGGTGCAGGAGGAGCTGAGAGTTCTACATCTTCATCTGAAGGCTGCTAGGAGAAGACTGGTTTTGAGGCAGCTAGAAATGCCCTCCTACAGAGATACACCTACTCCAACATGGCCACACCTCCTAATAGAGCCACTTCCTGTGCCAAGCATATTCATACCACCACAAATATTATTTAATATAAATGGAATAGAATATTTAGGTGGAATATATGTGTATACATATATATGAAATAAATATTCAACTACAGTACATCTGAGCACCCACATGCAAGACTGTTTTACCAGCACACACTGAGCTTGATGCACTGAAAAAAAAGACAGTGGCTGAGTAGGATAAGGAAGAGTGTGAATCTAGGAACAGTTAAGATACGGTGAATATAATCAAAACTCATTGTATAATCTTATCAAAGTCTAATAAAGATGAAGTTAATTTTATCCCCTTAGACACATTTGTTTGAACATCTGACTTCTCCAGTGTATTTAACATGCTGGACATGAATATTTACTTGAAGGATTAAATCCTAGTTGCAGATTTAGATCAAACACTTCATAAAGATAGGTAATCCGTGGTAGCGTGCACTGCTAACCCTCAGTGAGCTGTGGCTACAGTGCATGCCTGGAAGGTACCTAACAGCCACTGAAGAGAAAAATAAACTACTAGAAAATATTCTGTCAACATCAAATCCTAAAAGGAGAAGTAGAGGAGAAAAAGGGGTTATCTTTGAGTAACAACGGAAAAAAGAACTGGAGGGAGAGAGCCTAGGGAATTAGTTCTCTTCAAAACCTTTACGCCATCTCCCACCGTAACCCAGCCACAAGTATTTTAGTAAAACATTTTGTGAATCTCCAAATAATTTTACCAGATCATAGCTAGATGGAAAAGTACATCTTCCCTAACTCATCCTCGACACACGCTCCTCCCTGACCCAAATAACCCGTGTATTTAACAGGGTTGGGGGTGTAGTGGGAACATCAAGCTCAATATATTTTGTTCAAATTATCTTAATGTGGGTGGTTGGATGTAATATAGTTGGTTTATAGAGGGGGGTTAAGAGAGACTGACACTCTTAGAGACAATTAACCCTGCCTTTCCAAGGAACTAACAGTTGCCAATAGCCCCTTGACTGAATGTGGAACTTCATGCCCAACTTTCCTCTTCGTGCTGGGGTTTGGTGGGTCCTAGAGTCACACAGATGTTCTGCACACAATCGTAATTGCTATGGGTTCATATGAACAGATGCACTCTGTCCTTGTATTCACCCAGCATCTATGGCTCCTATACTCTTTCTGACCCCTCTTACACGTTGATTTCTGAACCTCTGGAGGAGTAGATATGTCCCCTTTAGGACAGTCACAGGCTCTGCACTTTAGGTGTCTATGTAGTCATTGCAAGTACAAACAGAAACTTCTCTAATGCAGGTTGAGAGGTGCCTTAAACTATAAATGTGGTGTTAAATAATAAGAGATTGCTTTAATATATCCATTTAGCAAAATAATATTAGGTGGTTCCCAGGGTCTATGTCTTGCCTATCCATTGTTTCTTGGCTTGATATTGATACACTACATGGTTTGTGGAGCTGGCCCGAAGGCCAATCAGAAAGTAGTTATTTACTCTCATGATTTTTATCCCACTATTGCACTAGTGACCATGTATTACCAGGCCAGCTTTATAGTAGCTCACAGGTTCCCATCTGGGTAAAATTGATGATCATTTCTTTCCTCTAGTAGCACACATAACACCTTCCAGCACCATGAAAACTAATTATTTCTTGTTGGCATCTAGGGTGAAAGGCTTTGGGGATGGGAAATAACACATTAGTACAGTACTTCCCAGCATGCACAATGCATTGGATCCAATCTACAGCAGAAAAATATCCACCAACTTTAAAATATTTTATTATAATATGTGCTTAGAAAAGAAGCTATTTATTAAAAAATGAGTACGACCTCTCAAGATTTATTATTTTGTTACTTAGATTCTAAAATAATTGGTTGTATGTTTTCAGACCGATGATGTTTAAATGAAAGAACCGAGAATTTTTAAAAGGCAATAAAATACCATGACACAATATCTATTGGTCAATACATCTCTTCAGAAAAACTACTCCTTGAAGTGGATAGAATAAACACAGAGGACTTCAAGTGGTCAACACAGGGACTAAGAAATGGTGGAGTTTTCCAATGTACACATCGTATTCCTCTCTACAAAGCTCAATATAAAAGAAAGTGAAGAAAGGTTCAAAGAGCTGAAGGCAGTGGTTTGCTTCAAGGAATGTGTTTTCTGAACACAACAGGGAAGTGGTACATATGACCTCATGGTGATTAGGACAGCATGCACAAAGCCTGCACAAGCTCAGGGCAGCCAGGATCCTAACATTGAAAGAGGGAGCTAGTCATGAAACTTCAGTGCTGGTGCCGCCGGTATTTGATGGCCGCTGTGAGCGAGAGAATCAGTATTTATTAGTGTGAACCTTGGTATCTCCACCGCACGCCAGGGTCACTGTCTCCAAAGAGTAGCTGGACAACACAAATCGGACTCAATGAGTTGTGTTGGTTCTTCCTTTTTAATGTAGAAGAAGAAAAGTCAAAATTAGGTAAGTAGGGAGAAGAGAGTGGAGAAGGAATGTAGGTCTGAGAGGAGATGGGGTAAATACACATTATATGATGTTCTCAAAAAAGTGGAAAAAATACTATGTTTTAAAGACTGTAACTCAGTAATGAAGAAAACACTAATTACAATTGCCAATCAATCTACAAACAGGATGCAAATAAATGACTATCAGGCTTACATGGAGCAGGGAATTCATTGTTCTTTGGTAGTCTGGATTTTCTTACAACAACCAAGCCACCCCCTCCCCAGATCCTGCAACAACTTTGCTGCTTGCAGCAGACCCACTGTAACCAGAACCCCAATTTGCTCTCACTGGAATGTACTGAAGTAATTCAGGTCTTTCATCTTATTTAACTACTGAGCCCGGGTTTATATAAATTCATAATTGTGATTCTACACTTCATGAAAAACATAAACAAAATTAGAAGCTCTGGACAGCAAAGATAATAAATGTTCAAACGGTACCCTACAGATAAATCACATAGATACAGGATTTCAAACATCAGCCAGTGTGTGGTTCCAAGTCTTTGAAAAGAAATAAGTTCTCTGTGACAAGCTGATGTTAACGTCTTAATTAATGGGAGAAAGTCAAATTAAAAAAAAAAACTATTATTCTCTATTGCCGTTATCTGAATTAAACCGCAGTACTCTTGTGTTTAAATTTTATTTTCCATTAATAAATTAACTTCGAGCCGTACATGTAGCCTTCAAAATGTTGATATTTACATCACTCACTCAAGTATATTCTGAAAATGACACTTTCTAAAGTATAGGCTTCTGTAAGCTTTCTGTCAACTGAAATGCTCAAATACCACTGCAAGGTCACAAAGCTGCTTTTCATAGAAAGCCCTTTGTTAATCTGCACTTACCATCCAGTCGAGCAAATTCTGTAAAGTATTTTGGTTCATTTCCTGAACATCCCACCGGCACAAAGTAACCCTTGCTTGATGTATCTTTATTGTTTCTTTGCCACTGTTATGGCTACTAAAAGGTCAGTTGGACCTTATGGCACCAAAAGGTCACCTTTGTTATTCTAAAGAGAGAAGTTTTGACATCTGATATATTGTGAAGAGAACAGAGACCCTGACCGATGTACTGTAACATTAACCACCACATCTCTCCTTTAAAGGAAAGACAAAAGAAGTGTCTTTTTATCTGCAAATCATTTTTAAACATTCAAAATATAGACAGAATTCATTCCACACTCCTCTGCTGCTCATTTAACAAAGTTTACAATTTAAAACTACAAATTGGTAGCCCCAAGTAGCAGCGTTCCACCCCCTCTCATTCCTCACATGGTGTTTGCAAAGTGGTGATATGTATATTTCTACTTATTAATATTAGACATGGATTATAGATTTAAAGATTTTAATAAAGGTTTTATTGCTAGAGCAGAAGTTAATTCCAAGATGCCTTTTTTTTTACAGCCATCTTTCTCTTTACAACAGCGATGAAGCTGATAGCTGAACTTGGATCACTGAGAAAGCCAGCTTGTTGACGACGTGAATGCTCATTAGTTCGTTACAAACACGCTAAATGACTGTGTATTTAGTCAGAGGAAGCACCAACCCCCTGGGCTGGGTTCACTGAAGACATTTGGTTCTGCCTTACACTGAGGTGAAGATCTTGTCCTTCTCTGGGTAGATGAGATTTCATAGGAAACTGAACACAGCAGAAAAGCTTAACCGTGTTGACATGAATATTTCAGGTCCAGAGCTCACCATCGTAGACACCCAGACATGAGTTAAACAATACTAGCATTGGAGCCACAAAGGTAAAAATGCCAGATCCTGAGAATCCTTGCTCACTCAAGAGGGCACGTCCTAGAGCAATAATGATGGAATTTATGGCATGATCTTTCCAGCCCAAACACTTGGCTAAGTACCGCAACATGGTTTCATAAATTATCTGTAAACATTTCATACATTGTCCTTAATTGTTACCACAACTCTTGAAGTCAGCTACTGCACTCACCATGTTTTAAACAAGAACATCAAAGCTGTATCCCTTACTTTAATACTTAAATAGAACATCTAGAACCTTCTTTTCAAATGTATTTACCAGTTAGATCTTTCCCTTTAAAGAAAAATTGACATAGAACTGTAAATACTAGCCACAGAAGTAATTTATTTATTTGCATTCATTTTATAATGAATGGATGTTAATAAATAAGTAAATAATAATAAATAAGATATGTATCTTAGTCTTTCTAGGCACATGGAGGTGAGCAGAATTGTTATTTTGAAAACAAAAATCTCTAAGTAGAGGTTTTAAATGAGCGATGGCAGTGTACAGAAGCTCGAACGTGTTTTATTTTGGCTTTCATGATGTAAAAACAATTCCGTGTTGCATAGCACAATTGCAAATGATAACAGTTTTTAAACAACTCATCCTGCAATTTCATGAAGCTCTTCAATTTAACTCATCTGGAAGATAGAGCAGAAGAGGCAGAAAACAGTTTCGAGACTGAATTGCTAGCATTATCTAACATCTGCTATCAAACCTTAATTGTTAAATTTTCAAGTTGGAATTAGTTGATGAACAGTTCGTCATCCACTGCAAATTATCATTCTCTAGAAAGTAGTGTTGAAACATATATTTTATCCAATCTGTGTTCAGCAATGTCAGCTTCTAAAATTAGTCAAATCATGCTGTCTCTACCAAAGTATCAAAACAGTAAATATACGTTCCATTTATTTCAAGACAAATTTTAAAGCTCTGTTTTGAGTGCTGACACTTTTTTTCCCTACAGTTTTAAGGAAGTAAAATTGTACTATGTCAGTATTGCACTGAAAATATCATCTTTGACTTAATCCAAATAAGTAGCATGATGCATAGAGTGGGAAATTCATGCCATGCCAGAATTAAAGTTGCTTAAGACATTATCTTTGTTTGAAAACAAAAACATTGTCTCTCTTATTTTGAAATACGCATATTACACCATGCAATGGGGCAGTCAACTACCATAAAAGTATCAGAAGCTTTCAAACTCACTACTTTCACAAAGACTATCGCATAGCCAGAAACTGAATGATCAGTCAGTAAACATAGTTATAATGCATGGAGTATTCATCTAACAATGTCTGCATTCATTTCCGTGCCACAAAATAAAATAAAACCCAAAGTTTTCTATGGCAGCATTTAGAATATCAACACAATCATTGATTGTCAATTCTTTGACATTGTTCTCCAACACGGTAAGCACCACTAGGTCTTGCTCAAGTTAGGTAATATATGTTCCCAACTTAAATAACTGCATTTCTTCATATTGGCCCACGTCATGAATTGAAAAAAAATGTGGAAATACATGCAATACCTTTGCCCTTGCCTGGTGAAGTGGCTGAGATTTCATACAATATTAAAATTCAGTTTAGTAAAGTCTTGACTATATACTCTTGGGATACTGCTGTGTTCCATGATTAGCCAATAACCTTCCCTCACTCCCACTGTATTTTTATACTTGTTACAGTGTCCATCACAGGAAACCGGGAAACTTAAGCATTTTTCCTATTCATAATCCTCCTTGGATTTGATGTATTTCTTTCAAATAATTTAATAAAAGTGTTTTAATGGGTTTATTTCCTCCCTTAATTCTTAACTGAAGTACGAAAGAATGGCTCTCACTGTGAAATCATCATATCTCTATATCATTTATTGTACTTCAGTAAATGCATGTTGTTCAACACAGCTAATTTTTGTTACATATAGTTTTATGACACCGCGTTGGTTTATTTAGGTTGACGTGCAAAATCTCATTCTTGTCCCTGTTATACATAGTTCAAATGATTTGGCATGAAGCAGAAAACACATTTTATAACATTTTGTTTGGAACTTCAGTAATTTTTATCCTATAAAATGTCGTCCTGTATGCTGGATGGTTCTGTGTCTTCATTTCATGTGAGTTTTCAGCATATAGCTTTCTTTGAACGTAGGTTTGTGAGAGAAGATGACCACGGCCACATGAGGAGGTGACGAGCAGAGATGTCTTTGAATGTCACTTTACTTTGAGCATGAAAACTCCCATGTCACGTCTCTATCTACCACCATCTTTAAACATAAAATTTGTAGATATGCTGATTCATTTTACCTTGAAATCACGAATGTAATACAGATAAAGCAAGACATCAAACAGGAAAGACTAAGGCTTGTGATAAGCAATAACAGCTTATAATCAAGACCCCATTCAATCTGTCCTAGTCCACTGATAAAATAAATGTGCAGTGCTGTGCTGCACAGAAGATAAAGCACATGGCCCATCATGCAGACTTTAATTTCAATAAAATCGTTACTCTCTGCAGGAGTGTACAAATGTCAAGCCTGTATTGCATGCACAGGTTCTGTCCTCAAACATACATTAATGATTCCAGTGTGTTGCTCAAATAGTTGGCTTAGCAGCTCAACTTCCTTCCTCCCCCTCCAAAAACAAAAAACAAAAACAAAAACAAACAAACAAAAAAAAACCCAGCCTAATACATTCCAGGTAGTCTATGAAGGTAAGCTGACTACCTTGGATAGTTCACCTTCCCAGCATTTGATTTCTATGGTCACAGATGCCTAGGAAACAGGTACACCCACAATAATCTGAGTAAGCCAGTAACTTCTTTGAAATTAATACCACTGCCACACAAATATGTTTGTTCATCGAGCCACATACAACTGAAAACTTGTTGTGAGTCAGGTACTGGGCTAAGTAAAGAAATGCACGGTAATCTCCTGCTGTGGGTTGCTTAAAAGAGGTAAAGGGAAGATGCAAATAATAAGGGGTGATAAAGTTCCAGTGGCAGTCATTTGCTAGTCCATCACGAATTGGGTAAATTGAGTCATTGACACTGTTGGATGACAGGAAGAGAAGAATTTGGTTGGTTTTGTTTTATTTGGGGAGGGGAGAATCATGTGCTTGGCAACAATTGAATCAGAGAAACTAGGAAAAAAAGTAGAAAATTATGAGCTACACCAGGGAAGGAATAAAATGTTAATGAGTAATGAATTTCTTTCAACTTGGAAACATACATTTGCTCATCTTTGTAAGAGGGGCCTAAATTATCTTCTATACAGGCTCCCTTCTCAACATTCTTACTGCCGTATAATATTGACGCTTTGCTTAGTACACAGCATTGGAAAATGCTGCGCTCAGTGCTGCGCTACATAGAACAAAAAGTATTAAGTGTCATATTAAATGTAATTTGAATATATTAATCAATTTTATATAATGGATTTTTTCATTTGAAAAGCTGTATCTGTCACTCCAAGGACCAATAAAATTGACACATCTCATTTATGTGTTTTGAAAAAAACGTTCATTTCAGAAAATTACTGAAATTTGAAAAGTTACAGATGATAGTATCTCTGTCTTCTGACATGAAGTGAAGCAGTTGTAACGAGAATTTTTCTCTTAAATAGCAAATCTTTGATCAGTGTATTAAAATATGTAGTTACCCAAGTCAAACACTTTAAAGGGATTTGAAACTTTAATCTCCTATATACTATAGATAAATCTTATAAAATTAAAATGTTGAAGTATTTCAGTTGTAAATCGCTCATGTTGCTTTTGAACCTTTACAGGAAGTATTCCCAAATATTTAATGAGTAATTCTTTCAGCTCCTCTATCTTGCTGTGTAAATGATTGACAATTAAAATGGATAAAGGAGAGATACTATTACATTTCAGAGTTAAGAAAGTCTGGGAAATTTAATTGATTCTTTTCTTATTATTCTAAATTTATTTTTTAATTGCACTTTGCAGAATGTCCTGGAATCTGTACTTTTGCATTACATTTTTATTTATAACATATGTTTAGAAGAACTACGTATTACTCCTCCAAGGTGGAATTTCCATATGCTATTTGGCAAATCTTCATGAGATTTATCTGATATCACTCAAGTACTTAAAACATTTATTCATTCAAATCGTCATAGTTTCTGAGTATTTGCTTTTATACTTTTGGCCATAAACTAATATTTCCTTTTTTTCCAACTTGGAAGTTCCAAATTTTGCCAACAAAATTTCTTATCTTTTGCTAAAAAAGAATAACTCATAATGTATAATCTTAAAGTCATTGTTGGGCTATTAAACAATAAATAATAAAAATATTTGATTACTCAATAATAAATATTTTCAGTATTTTCAACAGGCATAGATTATGAATTTCAATTTGAATAAATAGTTTAAAAAGTTGAATATTATGTAATTCAAAATATGTAATTCAACATCGGCAATGTGGACCCAGATTTATATACGAGTGTTTTGCAAGTGGTGCACAAAAAGAAAAGGAAGAAAGGGAGATGCTGACTTCCACATACAGTAAAGGTAACTAGAAGTATTTCTTAAACATAGGAGTGACATCCTCCACCAATCAAAATGATGTTTGGGAAAAGGAAGTGTTATCAGTTTGACTGATAAGACAGGAAGATGCAGGAGATCAGTGAATACAATCAGGGCAGAGTCTCTTGTGCTCCATGTTTCTGTGGGATCAGAGCCTTACAACAACCATACACACATGGATTGAAGTCATCCTAAAACTAGAGTCTCCAAGTAAGGATTAAGTTTCGCTGTTCCTAAAAGAACATGGGGTTTCATAAGATTGCTGCTCCTTTTGGTTCCGTCAAAAGGAGAGGTAGTCGGGCTTGTCAAGAGAGAACTTGTTTGGTCTCTTTGTGTGGTATTTATAGCCAGGTCTGGTTAATGTCAGTCTTCACTTTATTGGTATTCTCTTAAATCCTGAAATTTTACCCAGACTTTTCCTCATAAGCCCAATCTTCTCAGAAAACTCTGTAAATTTTCAGCAATATAAAAGTTTCTACTTTTTCCTCTCAAAATATTTTTTCCGGCTTGCCACTTTATCATGATGTTCATCGTAAATTTCACCTAAGACCTCAAGTTCAGCTTGAGTATTTGCTGCTTATATACATCCATGCTATTTCCCTCATGCTTCAGTAATGTAAACAAACAAAAATCCCTTCTCAGAGCCTCAAAGGCTGATACTTTTTTCAATCGTCGTTGTTAGTAATGGAGGTGGAAAAGCCCAATCAATCAACTACCAAGAGATGATGCTTGGAGGCAGTAGTGTGGACCTTTAAGAGAATTATTTTATTCACCTTTGAATATAAATTTAAATGTATCATAAAATGTAATGTAGAATATAAGATCACAGTTTCATAAACGTTAACATTTTTCTTTAAAATATTTATAATACAGCTAATAATCTTCTTAATTCTAAATTCAAATATTTCCTCATGATTATACTAGGATAAATGAATGAATGAATAAATGAATAAGTAGATAAGTAAATGGAATGAAATAAAAATCCAAAAATCTTTGAATCCCATATTAATGGTAGAAAATGTAACTAAGCAAATCAGCCCACAAACAGAAGACACTGTTCCTTTCCTAATATAGTATCAGTAATATAATATTCTTTTCTCAGAAAATACCAATACTTGAGTTTTTAAGGACTATCTTTAAAAGAGATTAAAGGTTATTATTTTGATTAATGCTGATTCAATCACCAAAACGTGAGCCCACACTGAGACATCTCAGTTCTGTGGAGTTGTTGGGATTTCTTTTTATCATCTACAGTAATAAAAATAATAAGTATTTGCTTTAAGTTTGATAGGCAGGGGTAGATAAAGTTAATGAAAGCCATTAATTTAAAAAGCTTATTTTTATTTGATTCGCTATTATAATAAATAATAATCATTTGAACTTTGGAGCATTCAAAACTTGGAATAATATTTTTCAAAACTAACCAATACCAAAATGTTTATCGGTATATCCTGAGCTTACATAGAGTGGCCATTTGTAGTAACATTGTCAGAGGTAATATATATTTTCTTTGTCTTGGGTTTTGCAGTAGATGAGCTGTTAATTATCAGCTCTCTCACTGTTCCAGTGGTTACTTGACAGATGTTTACGTTACTGCAGAAAAATGGTTAGAAAACTTGGAATAATTAAATTTTTATATTCCACGTAGCATAATTTTTAAATCATAATTCATCATATAAAAACAATAACAAACCTAAAGAATGAACCAGTCCAATACTTTGCGATTTTTCTTGGAGTATAGGAAGGCGGACAGCTTATTCTTTCAAGAGTTATGATTTTACACGATCATTGAGCACTCTGTATAATTTTTACTATAAAAGCCTCAATTTCCTAAAAGTATTGACTAATTTTAACACTTCCTTCGCACCTAACCTCCAGTGTCTCATACAGACAAATGCAATATTTATCCATTTCATCTGCTTCATTTAGTTGTCAATTTCATAGTTTATTCTCTTCTGACTGAAACAACTCTCGAGTAAATTCTCTGCATCTGTCCCCAAAATACGAGCTTGGTGTTTCATATACAGTATGTGAAACTGTGGTGAAACTGTAAGTTAATATCTAAATTTTTTATCACATCATCCTAATCTATTACACTTATTCTCCTACCAAGCACTCAGTAAATTATAATGGGCAGTAAAATTTGCATATTGTATTCAAGTGCCTTAGTACATCATATATACAAGCCAATTATTAAATTATTTGCTATATAATTCATGAAATGTCAAATTGAAAATACATATTGTTCACTTCACAAAATAATTGCAAAAATGTTACAACAAAACTTTTTAATAAAACCTCTATAGCTACATTGTAGCATGACTTACTCTATGAAGAAAAGTAACTATCTTTTCTTTAAAAAAATACTTTTCAGAAACTTGTCAATAAAACCTTATGTGTAACTGAAAATTATAAATGGTCAAGAGTAAGTGTAAATGAGTCACAAAAATATTCTGAGCAAAGAACAGCAGAGTAGGTTTTCTCCACACTAAGAACTTCAGCACTGTGCCGGTAAGGCCAAAACAATAAATCAAATATGTTTTGTCTAAATCAAATATACTTTTAACACATACGTATCAAATTCAAAAACTACGCTTACTCTTCAGAATAAAAAGACTGGGAACCTTAGAGATTTTCCAGGTCAATGCACATGAGGATTTCTTAAGATTCAATGAGTTTTTTTAATTTAATTGTTTTTTTATTACGAAATCATCAGACATTACTGAAAATTCATATTGCAATGTTCCTAATGTACCTGAAAACAGAGCTTATCTGATGAACAGTGCTATTGCTCATCTCCAAGTTCAAAGGTGCTTCTGCAGTAGCCCTGGCTCTGTTTTGCAAATCCTGCTAGCTGCAGCAGTGAGACAGATTTCGCGTAGTTCTCAGGAAGACATAGTGAATACGGGTGCAGTACCGAGTAAACCTGGTCAGTGACTTCATCTTCAGCCCGAGAGACTCAAGAGAGTTGTTTGTCTGTGAGGATATAGTTTGTTTTGTTTTCTTTCCCTTATCATTTTCCTAAGTTGGTCAGTAATTAATTTTACCCCATTCTAGTTCAGCAGCTACCACAGTCAGCTCTGCAAACTCACCACTGGCTAGATGAAAAGGAAAAACCAGTGCTCAGCTTTGACAGAACTCGCGACTGGTTGGTTGTTGTTGTTTGTCTGTTTGTTGTTTCTGTGAGGAGCTGAGTGGTTTTATTTTGGTTTCGGTTTGGTTTTGCCTTTTCCTAGTTCCCTGGGGATCTCCTGAAGCAAGCTCTGAGGCAGATTTTCTGACCAGCCTTGGGAATTTTAAGTGTAATACTAAAGACTATTTCAGGAAAGCACCTCTCTCCCACCTCATCTTTTGCTTAGTCTACTGAGTATGTTGTCATTCAATGTCATGAGAAAATATTAGATAAGTAAAGCACAGGCATATTTCACATACACACACACACACACACACATGCACACACACACTCACATTCACACACACACACACACACACACACACACACACACACACACACACACACACACACACCATAAAAGAAAAAAACTCTTTAAATGTATGAATTGTTGAAGAACTGGCTTGCAAAAAAACCCTTGCAAAATAGTTTCTCAGGATAATTCTATCCAAGTCTTAATTGGGCGTGTTTTATATTGTAATCACTTTTACATGCATACACACATGATTAAAGGCTTTCAGTTAATGGGGGTTACAGATATATCCTAAATAGAGTAGCTGAGAGTTAGTGACTGGTACGTGCTGTACTTAGATTTTAGCTGTAGGCATGGCACTTCCTATATTAAATGACGAAGTGAACTTTTAAGCAAGTCATACAAGTTAGGTAGACTAACAAAAAGAGAACGATAGGTAGCACCATTCAGTTATACGAAAAAGAAAAATCATTTAATAAGTTTCATTTATCCTCATTATATGCCCAATAATAAAATATTAGTACTAGGAGTAGCCTCAGAAATAACTAGCTGTTTTCTTACCACAATCACACACCTAGCCTCAGCTGATAATCTTACGTTTAATGACAAAACAGAAACAACACGGGCTCATTTAAGAAGAAATATAGGAATGATATCACAAACTGAAATATTTTAGGCCATCAATAGACATAAAACATAGTGGAGTTGCCTAACAGAAGCTAGGACTGTTACAATTAATGATATTTTTTAAAAAATGCAGAAAATTGTATGTACTGAATTTAAAAATTGTTGAAACTAATCGAACAACCTATCAGCAAATTGATAACATTACATAAGAATAAGTAGAAAACCTTGCCTTTATGTCCTTCCCACTCCTTTAATTGCACGATCCCCAGCAATCAGACAGGGGGCCTGAGAGGGAAAGCAAGGCAGGTTCTGGAGACAGCAGCCTGGTAAGCTTGGTATGAAACGGTTCTCAGGAGACAGGCTTCATTGAGCAGCTCGTTTAATTGGGGAAAACAAAGGATATTTAAACCTCTGGAGAGTGGGCAGTGGCTTTTTGGGTAAAAGTACGTCATTGGCTGAGGTTAATTTGCTGGGAATACCTTATTGCATAAAGAGGAAATTCTGGAGCTTGCTACACATGACCTTAGAAAAAGAGAGGAAGTTTAACCTGTAACTTGGCCACCAGACTGTGTGAGCACCTCAAGGGTGTCAGAGGTAGGGGTCAAAAAGCTATCTGGACCAGGACATGCAAGTCCAGGTCAGGGAAGAAATTCTCCTACTTCTACCAATCTCAAGATAAGATATTGGGAGTCTGGACACTGGCAACCATACTCTTTCTCCAGGCCAGCTCCTCACGTCACTTGGCTCCGGGGCCCCACCCCTTCGATCAATCTGTAGTTTCTTTTTAAAGGTAGAAATAACTCCCAGATGATCCAGTTGTACCTTCTGGCCTTAAACACAAGGACTCCTTATCCTACTACAGAGAAACATGCAAATCCAAGTTTGTTCCTGCTCCATTTTCAATATCTAAGAAGTGTAATTATAAATGGATACAGAAATATGCTATACATACAAAGCAGAATACTATTCTGCTGTAAGCAAAAGTGAAATCAGCTGTTTAAAGGATGGCACTGGGATATATTACAGCGTGAAGGATACTTCAAGCCAACATGCCTCTCATTCCCTCTCATATGTAGATCATAGCTTTGAACTTCTAGATATTTTTGTTTACCTTGAAATGTCTTTAGAGACACAAGGGTAACAAAGAGGTCATGTGTAGTAGGAGGAGAGAGTCTTTAAACCAGTAAGGACAGTAGACCAAACACATGCAGTATGAAAATTGAGAAAAGAATACAGAGGGGAGACAAGATTTATACAGAAAGTTGGTGGAATATAGGGGGAGATGTCTTTACTAAAGCAGTGAGCTGAACGAAGGAGCAATTAGGAAAAGCAGCTACATTTTCTTATGGCAGATAATATGATTCTATGAATAATGACAGTAAAGACACCATAAGAAAATTCTACATAACTACATTTAGAAAAACAGTAGTTGACGTTAAAGAAGCATCTTAAGCTAGGCTCTGTCTTCTCTCAGCACTAATGTATCATCGGTTCCTACTAGAGTGGTCTGTTAAGCAACGCTTACAACATTCACTTGTGTGTGTGTGTGTGTGTGTGTGTGTGTGTGTGTGTGTGTGTGTGTGTGTGTGTTTTATTTGTTTTTGTAATCCAAAGTTCCAAAGTCTTTCACATTTCCCACAAAATGCAAAACAAACAAACAAGCAAACAAATAAACAAATATAAAAAATAAAAACAACCATGGCTGGTTCTTCACAGTTAAGCTCACTCTCTGGTACTAACTTTCAGATTAATTACTTATCCGCAGCTTTGGTTAAATATCATGACCAAAAGCAACCTGTAGGAGAGAGATTGTTTGGGTTTTCATTTCCAGAGGGATATAGCAGAAAGGCATGTCAGCAAGCATCAGGCATAGATCCATCTGCACACAGAAAACACAGTGCAAAGCTGTGAAAATGAAGGTGAGGGAAGGCTACAAACTCTCAGAGCCCATCATCAATGACTTGTTTCCAGTAGCAACGTTACACTTCCCAAAGGTCCCACAACTTCCCCCAAATATTCCTGCAACCAGGAACCACGTATTCTAATATTTGAGCCTATGGGGGATATTTCTAAGCTAAATCACCACAGTATAAATACATTCAGAATTATAATGAGTAAATATGTCTGCACAGAATATCAAATTGATAATGTGTCAATGTATCCATTATTTGCAATGTCGGAGGAATGAAGAAAAGAATGCTAAAACAGGTTATCAAAGGTTGACAAAAACAAAGCATGGCAAGGTAAATACGTTTTGCCATGCTGTGTGTTTTTGTTTGTTTTGTTTGGTTTGTTTTTTAACAAACCTATTACTCAAATTTATGTTGTTTTGGTGTTAAGAAGTGTATCACAGCACACGTTTATCCATATATATTCATTATACATAATACAAAGTATAAGAAAATGTACTTAATTTATTCTCAGTCCCAAAAGCCAGCCAGTTATGTCCTGAATTTGTGATTTTTACATTTGTTATCGGACTCATGAAGACGATAGCTAACAAGACACATAGGTGTGTTCCTTTGGTTTCACAAAATTACAATTTCCAATTCAACCCTTTTGATGTATATAGCTAAACACTGATCAAACTCTGCAAATTGGTTCATTTTCTCTTAGAACTTTCTCTGAGCATGCATTGACCCACAATGTACCACTTAATGTCTCTCTCCTTTTTTGAAAATTATGAACCCATTTTTATTACTGATATGCATTTAAAATAGAACAGCTTACAGGAGACGATTTGGAAAAAACACAAAGTTTTAAATAATTGGGGATTTTAGTTAAGGTATTCTAATTTTATTTTTTATTTTATTTTTCTTGGATATTTTATGTATTTACATTTCAAATATTATCCCCTTTCCCTTCTCTCCCACATCCCTTCCCACCTCCTCCTGCTTTTGAGGTTGGTCTCACTCTCACACACCTACTCCCACCTCAATGCCCTGGCATTATCCTACATTGGGAAAACAGACTTCACAGGACCAAGGGCTTTTCCTCCTATTGATGCTGGACTATGTTATTCTCTGCCAAATATGTGGCTAGAGTCATGGGTCCCTCCATGTGTACTCGTGGTTGGTGGTTTAGTCCCTGGGAGCATTGGTAGAGTTTGGTTAGTTGATATTGTTCTTCCTATGGTGTTGCAAACCCCTTCAACTCCTTCAGTCTTTTCTCTAACTTCTTCATTGGGGTCCCCTTGTTCAGTCCAATGGTTGGCTGTAAGCATCCTCATTTGTATCAGTAGGACTCTGGCAGAGCCTCTCAGGAGACACCCGTATCTGGCTCCTGTCAGCAAGCACTTCTATATATCAGCAATAGTAACTGGGTTTGGTGGCTGCATATGGGATGGATTCCAGGTTGGGCAGTCTCTGGATGACCTTTTCTTCAGTCCCTGCTCCACTCTTTATCCCTGTATTTCCTCCCATGAGCGTTTTCTTCTCCCTTCTAAGGAGGACTGAAGCATCGATATTTTGGGCATCCTTCTTCTTGAGCTTCATATGATCTGTGAATTTTTTCTAAGATATTCCAAGCTTTTGGGCTAATGTCCACTTATCAGTGAGTGCATACCATGTTTGCTCTTTTGTGACTGGGTTACCTCACTCAGGATGATATTTTCTAGTTCCATCCATTTGCCTATGAATTTCATGAAGTCATTGTTTTTGATAGCTGAGTAATATTCCATTGTGTAGATGTACCACATTTTCTGTATCCATTCCTCTGTTGAAGGGCATCTGGGTTCTTTCCAGATTCCGGCTATTATAAATAAGGCTGCTATGAACATATATGGGTCATATGTCCTTGTTATATTTTGGAGAATCTTTGCGTATATTGCATGTCTCTGCCTTTTTTCTCTCTCAGCATCACAACTGCTTCCTTTTGATTCCAAGTATTTATAGTCTCTGCTCATTTTGTCTGACTCACTACTCACTAGAAAATCAGAGCACGGTTTCTGAGAATTCAATACCTTTTCATGTCATACTTTCATTCTCTCCTCAAAAATATATTCTGTTGAAAAATCCAGAGGTCACTTGGAGTAGCAGGGAAAACAAGAGCAATAAATACACCGAGCAGAAGATAAAACCTCAAATGCTCAGCAGGAAACAGAGATGAAAAAGTGGGTTCTCTATGAAGCATTTTGAGAATTGTTTGGTCTATCCATGTTGTTGATTCTTTTCAACTTCTAGAAGTTAACTTCAGTGTAATTAGTTTCTAAACCACTATATATTTGACCATTAAATATTTTTTAATTTTACCTAAAATAAAAATAAGTCTATTTAAATTGTTTATCTGCTCTTGATTTAACTTTGCTAAGTGGTGTCTATTAAGTAATTTGTCCAGTTCTTGAATCTGTTGAGATTCGCCTTGTGACCAAGCATATGGTAAGTTCTTGAGAAAGTCCATGAGGTACTGAGAAGAAGGTATATTCCTTTTCTGTATGAGTGAAATGTTCTGTAGATATGTAAGTACCATTTGAGTCATAATGTGATAGTCCATCTTCGCTTGTCATAATGGCTAAGATCAAAGGCACAAATGACACTGCATGCTGGTAAGAATGTGCAAGAGGAACACTTCTCCATTGCTCGTGGGAATGCAACTTGTACAACCACTTTGGAAATTGATATGATGATGTTTCAGAATTGATCTACCTCAAGATCCAGATATACCACTCCTGAGCATATACCCAACAGAATCTCCTGTGAGGACACCTGCTCAACTATGTTCACTGTGCCTTTATTTGTAATAGCCAGAAAGTGGAAACAATCTAGATATCCCCCAACTGAAGAATATAAAACTAATATGTGGTGCATATATTTAATGGAGTATTACTCAGCTATTAAATAAATGACATGAAATTTGCAGGCAAATGGATGAAACTAGAAAAGATCATCCTAATTGAGGTAACCCAGACCCAGAAAGACAAACATGGTATGTACTCACTGATAAGTAGATATTAGCCATACAGTTAAGGAAAACCATGCTACAATCCACAGACCCGAAGAAACTAAGTAGGAAGAACTCAAGGAAGGACATAGGAATCTCACTGAGAAGGGGTAATAGAATAGTAGACATTGTGGGTGGACAGGGAGAGGAGACTGGACAGGTATGGGGGTAGAAATGAGAACAGGAAGGATCAGTTGAGAGAGAATGGAGGAAGGGAGAACTGGGAGAAACTGGAATCTGGGGTGTCTTTAGGAAGAGCTAGAAACCTAGGGCAATGAAAACTTCCAGAAATTCATAAGAGTGAGCCTAGCTAAGACTCCTAGCAATAGGGGATACAGAGCCTAAACTGGCCATCTTCTGTAACCAAACATAACTTCCAGTGGAGGGATTAGGATATTAAACTTTCGACCTATAATTTGTCTTGCCTACATGATGTGCTTGGGTAAAGTTGGCACAGAAATTTGGCATAGCAAACCAGTGACTGTTCCAGCTTGAGATCCATACCATGAAAAGGAATCTACCCCTAACATTTCTAGCCAAGAGAGCCAGAAGCCAGAAGCTGGATAGCTCAGAGACCTGTGACAGAAGCAAACAGGAATGACAAAGAATAAATCAATGAAATTTTCCTAAAGATGCTCTGCTGTACTCATAGATTGGTATCTAGCCCAATTGTCATCAGAGAGGTTTCAGCCAGCAACTAGTGGAAACTGATGTAGAAACTCACAGTCAAATATTAGGCAGAGCTTGGGGAATCCTGTAGAAGAGAGGGAAGAAGGAGTGTAAGAGGCTAAGGGGTCAAGGACACCAAAATACTACAGAATCAATTTGCCCAGTCTCATAGGTACTCACCGAGACTGAATTGCCTACCTGGGAACCTGATGAGTGGGACAAACCTAGGCCTGTCACACATGTTGCAGCTGTTTTCCTTGGTCTCTGTGGGAGACGCCTAATAGTGGAAACAAGCTCTGTCCCTGACTCTGTTGCCTGTCTTTGGCACCCTTTCTCCCTACTGTGTTGCCTTATCTAGCCTTAACAGAAGAGGAAGTGTCTAGTCTTACTGTAACTTGATATGCCATGGCTGGTTGAAATCCATTAAGGCTGGCCCTTTTTGAAGGGAAACAGAGGAGTGGATGAATGAGGGAGGGGAGGCGGGAAAACTGGGAGGAGAGGAGGGAGAGGAAACTGATGTGAAATAAGTGAAAAATTTTTAAAAGATATATAAAGACCAATTGGGAAAAATTTTTAAATAATAAAATAAAATCAGTTTATCTGGTCAATACAAGATATTCCTAACACTTCAGAGCCAGAAGGTTTGTATATTTTTCAAAAACTCCATGGACTTTAGAGGTTGGAGAAATGACTACCCAGTTTAAAAGCATTTGCTGCTCTCGTAGAGGTCCAAAGTTTGGTTCCTAAGACCCACAAGGTAACTCAAAACCATCTGTAACTTCAGTTCTATCGTGTCATAAGCCTTATTTTGGCACCAAAAGTGCCTGTGTTACACATACATATATCAAGGCAGGCAAACACTCATACACATAAAAAAGTAATATGAATATTTAAAACATTCAAAATGATTCTCCCTTAAAATATACATATAAGAAAATCATACCATTGAGAAGGTATGTATTCACCTTTCTCTCTCTCTCTCTCTCTCTCTCTCTCTCTCTCTCTCTCTCTGTGTGTGTGTGTGTGTGTGTGTGTGTGTGTGTTTTCATGTGAATATATACATAGATGCTTGTAAAACAACAGTTTAAAAAGAGTCAATGGTTTTGATAGCAAGCAAAGTAGGGATACATGAGACTATTTTAAAGGAGAAAGAACAATGGTGTAATTGTGCTATAATCTCAAAAGTAAAGACATAATAAAAGAAAGTATAGAATTTAGACATCAATATTTTTAAAGACCAATGGATTCTATTACAAGTATGGATATAATTACAAATATAGATAGAAGTTAAAAGTGTTCTTAATTAATATTCCTTGACAAAAATTAGTGACTTGAATGAGATAGTAAGATCATTATTAAATCAGTATTTAAACTTGGCACCTTATCTATAAGCAGAACAACAATAAAGACATTTTACAATTAAATGAACACTTAAACATATATGGAATCCAACTATTCAGCTAATTAACTCTTAACCAGTGCAAATTTCCTGCACTGAGAATTCATCTCACTGATTTTAGAAATACATGAAACCTTGGCATGGTAACAGATATCCTAATAGCCCCTGATGTTCTCAGCATTCTGCTCACCCATGCATGTGCAATTCAGTTCATCTGGAAAAAAAAATAAGCATTGTTGATAAAAATAATTTTATCCTCATTCTTCAAGTTAAAAATGCTTAATAATTTTTTAAAAGAAATAAGTTAGGATAGTTAAGGAAAGTAAAGAGACTCAATAAATGTTTAAAATAAATACACATAAACTTTATAACAAATATTAACAGTTTAAAAATTCTTTCATCCCAAATTTCTACCAATGAGATGCTAGTACCAATCCACAACTTCCTCCCTTTCCAAAAACCAAATATGCACCAATGAAGTTGAAGCGAAGTTAGTTCTTTTTAAAAACTATAAAGCACTGGTTAGAACATGGAATTCAGCAGAGAACCTACTGAAGAGTTCAGTACCAATAACCTAAAATGGAATCAAGTATATATCAGTGAAAGACTATATATTATCCAAATCAGAGAGTATATTCTCCTTTGCTTGTGGAAGTCACTAAAGTTAGGAGCAATTTATAGCTCTTCATGTTATACATAATTACAATTAAGTAGCTTTTGGGTTTCCTATTTGGCTTATAGAGAACTTCAAAATCACTTCCATCCTCACAAGTTAAAAAAAAAAGAAAGAAAGAAAGAAAGAAAGCACACACGTGGCCCGAAATGAAAATTAACTATTTTTCTTAAGTCTACCAATGAAATTATGTCACAAATCAAGATTGTTTCTTAGCATTAGATACTCACAGCCCTATTAGAGGAGAAGTCACCAAAGGACAGGGACTTCTGGCCCAGGACATGGGAACAGAAACTTTAGCTGCCCCAGTAGAAGGAAAGTATTTGACCCCATGGAAACTCAGTATAGACATGTCACAAAGTTTGAACAGTGTTTTGTAGAGGTTATAGTCTCTATAGGAGAATTTACTAGTTACTAATGTTCAGATAACTAGATATGGCTTCCAACTGCTTTCTAAATATTTCTGCTTACACCCTTTAACAAAGGCTATATAATCTGTCTTAACCAGGAAAGAATATGTTTGTAGTGAATGGCAGTGGATTTAGAGACTTATATCTACACAGAATCCTGAGAATAACTTATGGTTAGAGAGACATCCATAAAAATAAATCATTTACACTACCTCTTATAAGGCTCACAGAACACTATAAAAATGGGGAAAATAAGAATGGGTAGCTTGAAGATGAGAAGGACTTTAAAATCCTATCTTCTAGACAACACACAACCAATGTGACTGTTAGTTCCATTCAGCTATAGATATTTATGGTAGGTCTATGCAAGGAAAGCTTTCTCAGACCTCTTCAGAGGAGCTTCCTCTTGTAGTAGATGGCAATAAAGAGACACTCAATTGGTCAAAGTGCAGAGAATAAGAAACCATGAAGAGCTCAACCATAATTAGGAATTGTATATCACAGCGGTTGTCACAGAAGAGAAGGCAGTAGGATTGTCAAAACCAGAAATAGTAGATAACTTCAAGGAAACTGTTTTCCAGACACAACAGGAGAGTCATACATATAAACTCACAATGATTGTGGCAGTATATACAGGACCTGGACACATGAAGGTGAGATAAAATCCCCCATGCTGGGGTGAGGTTATGCCATAGCACCAGCTGAGAATCCAATGGCCTTTGCTGGGGGTGGGTGAAAAAGTCAATTCTCTGTAACAATGGTGTGACTCCTAATAGACAGACTGCAGTGTGCATGGCAGGCCTTATTCCCAAGAGCACTTGGGCAGCACAATCTATATTCAGGGGGGGGGGAGGAAGACGAAGAGGAAGAGGAGGAAGAGGAAGAAGAGGAAGAGGAAGAGGAAGAAGAGGAGGAGGAGGAAGAAGACTGGAAGTGAGGGTGAATTTAGGGGATGTGGATGGGAGGAGGAGTGAATGTCATTAAATACATTAAATAAAGTCCCCAAATAATTAAGAAAGTATTATTTTTAAAAAACTGAAGTAATCAAAGAGCAGGAATAATGCTTAGGGGTTGATAATGCTTTTAATTATTTCCATGCTCCACAAGTCATAATAAAACTTGGTGTCTCTTAAAAGAGTATTCAGAGGGGTGACCTTTAAGAAATAAGTTATAACTACCCTAGGACTTGGATGGTGTTCATGTCTATTGCCTTCGCCTTTCTGACTGGTAGGGTCAGACCACTGAAATTGCCAGCACCTTGTTTTTAGACCACCAAGCATCAAGAACTGTGGGAAAATGAACCATTGTTTTCAGATTTCCCTATCTCCAGTATTTAGTTCTAGCAGCACGAAATGTAATGCAATGGAGCTGGAGAGAAGAGTCACTGTAAGTGGCAAAAAATATAGAACAAAACACATAAGATACTTCAGAAATACTAACACCATCGCTGTCTTGTACAGGATAAAAAGTATTAATTTAGGAAATACAATCTGGAGTTACTTAGGAATATAAATAATTTAATCATTGTAAACTCTATTGACAACTTTGACAATTTTGGGCTCTTATCTTGCTTTTGTGATGATGGGGATCAAATCCAGAGTCACGTGTATGCAAAACTAATGCTCAGCCATGGAGTGACAGAGGCACTGCTCTTACTTTCAGTTTCATCTTTCCCACTAGATAGATAGATAGATAGATAGATAGATAGATAGATAGATAGATAGATAGATAGGAGAGAATGAGATAGAGATTTGCTGATTTCTGTACATCCCAATTGCTGTCCTCTCCCAGTTCCCCCATCAGACCCTCCCCTACTTCTCCTCTGAAAGGGTGCCCTCCATATCCCCACATGCTGGCACATCAAGTCTCTGCCAGAGTAGTCACTTCCTTTCTAACTGAGGCTAGACAAGGCAGCCCTACTGAGGAACAGTTACCACAGTCAGGGTACAACTTTAGGGAGAATCTCTGCTCCAGTTGTTGGAGACTGAGGAGCACGTCTCCTACATATTGGGGTAGGGACTCCTCCCAGCCTGTGTATGTTCTTTGGTTAAGTGGCTCTGAGAGCTCAGACATCTATGTAAGCTGACTTTGTTGGTCCTCCAGTGGATTTCCCATTCCCTTTCTTTTTAACAATGAATATCTCGTGTAGGTTCAGAGTCTGCATGCCTTCTCATAAATCTCTTGCAAAGCTGTTGGTGATTTGGTTGTATTTGAACTTAAGGAAAGAAATTAATTTGTTTGCTTGAAAGACATAGAAAGAGCTGTGAGTATCTGTCTGCACGTGTGACCTCTGAAGTGCTGCTCTCTCCCTCACCACATAGGACACTTGTGATTTGACTAATCCTGTATCATGTTGTTTTCTTCACTGTTCTGTGGACTCCAAGGGCTTAAGTGTGGAGTTTAACTAATTTTGGCTTCAAGATTATGCCATGAGCATAATAGATTACTAATAGATATTTGTCAAAAAATGAATCAATCAATGAATTTATTATATAAAATTTACCTATAAGTTAGATTTTAAAAAAAAAAGTTGATTGGAGATTTTCAATCTCTTTATACAACATCTTTAGTCATTATAGGGCAGTCGATCAAGACTTCATTGAGACTCCATCAGTCCAGTCAGAATAATCATAGTAATCATAGTAACAAATGCTGGTGAGGATCTAAAGAAAAAGAAATCCTTATACATGTTGATGTGGATGAAACTAAATATATTTCAATATGGAAGTTCTTTGAAAAACTGAAAGTACATTTAACTCTTTGGTGCAATTATATCACTCATGCTCATGGGTTTGTTTGTTGTGACGGCTTTAGCATTTGTTCATTTATTACTTTTTAAGTGCCAGTGTGCATATATATATATATAGGAAAATTAAATCAGCACATTAAAAATTGCTGTTATGTGCATGTGTACTGTGTGTGTGTTCACACAGTTACATTATAGAGCCATCCAGTGTACCTAGATCAGCACATTTGCTCATTAGTGTGAGCAAATGAAAAGAAGTATCTTCAAGGAAGAAAGCATATGCTGACGTGCGATTTGATAGTATACTTCATCACAATTGAGTGGCATGGCTGCAGGAAATCTCAGAGACTGCCCACAGAGGATGAGGCTGTTTGTTCTCCATTCATGAAGAAGCAGAAAGAGAGGAGGTGGAGCAGGTACAGACCTCAAAGCATCCTTCTCTGCTTTCCCACCTCCGATCCTCTCCTAAGAGTCCCTTATACTTTCTTCTTCTAAAATGTGAAAAAAAATATGATTAATCTACACAACTTATGCTTAGTTTTAATAAAAAAAGAAAACCCTTTTAGTTACTATTGTATATCAAGGGAAGTTATGGCAACAATGAAGGCAAAATCATGACAACTCAGGTCTTCTAAAGCTTCCACAATCAGAATTTGTAGAAAATAGACATATTCATCTTGAAGCAGTAAACATTTATCACCAGGCACCGAGCATGTGCCTCAGCTGTGCTATTTTTACAAAACCTTGTGTTCAGTCACCAACACTATATATCCTGAGCACGGTGATACATTACCATAATCCTAGCACTAAGGAGATCAAAGCAGGAGGATCCCAAGTCCAGAATCACTGTAGTCTTTAGGCTAAGGTAGCAAAGTTAACAGCAACTTGACTACATAAGTATTTGTCCCCCAATTTTTTTGTGTGTCTGCTTTTTTACTTAAAATAGCTAGATTTCAACAGTGAAAGACTAAGATATAGAAAAGACAAAAAAATATTGCCATCATTAAAATCTGTCTCAGAATGGGCATAAGAATGAAAAAGATTAAAATTCAAGATTATACTGGGAAGTATGAAAAGTATGGCCTAACCAATAAGAGTCCTGAGCTACAAATAACTAAATCATGTGGCAAAAATTAATAGGCATGGGTAGTTGCAACAGATTTAGTACCAAGAGGATTGAGCTTCATCAGCAAAACCACACACAACCATACACAAAGAGAAAAATAAAAAGAACCAACCAAACAAACAAACAAAAAACCCAAACCCAAAACCAAAACCAACAAGAACACACACACAGACACACACACAGACACACACACAGACACACACAAACACACACACACACACACAAAACCAACAACACACAGACACAGACACAGACACAGACACACACACACACACACACACACACACACACACACACACACACACACAGAGCAACCCAGCATTTTTGGAAAATACCATTTAATTCAATATGTTCCTTTTCAGAATACTTGGGGGAAAACTGTTGAGAAAAATATTTAAGGATATACTAATTAAAAATTTTCCTAAATTAGTAACAGGTAGCTAACCAATGTGTAAGAGCTGAGAAAATACTGTCAGATATTTTAAAGGTCTTTTTTGAAAAAAGAAAACAAAATTAAATTAAATACATTAACATATTCAAATTGCTGAAAACCATCTTCATATATGTTCGGCTGTGTAGCTTCGGCTCCTAACCCTGAGAGCAGGGCTACCTCTGACTCCTCGGCCTGCTTTTGGAATCCTTTCCCTTTTACTGGGTTGCCTCATACAGCCTTAATATGAGAGGAGGTGTCTAATCTGACTGCAATTTGATACGCCACATCTGGTTGACATCCCTAGGAGGCCTATGCTTTTCTGAAGAGCAAAGGAGGAGGAATGCGTCTGGGGGAGAGGGAAGGGAGGGGGAAAAGGAAGGCATAGAGGGGGAATCAGAGGAAAGAATGGAGAGGTAACTGCAGTCAGGATGCAATATAAGGGGGAACATTAAATTAAAAAAATTAAAAAAAAACCTGTCACATCCATTTTCCAAGTGAGAAGGACAACAAAACAGCCAGGATATGATAGAAACTAAAGATTAATTTTGTTTCAGCTGATGTGACATGATTTTGACATTTTATGCTGTTCGGTGTCGCATGTATGCAGTGTTCCGAGTAGTTTTACTAGTATTAAGATTTCAGTTAAACTCAGTTAAATGTATCTGTATAGATACATTTGCTTTAGATTCTACTATACCATCAAATTTGTGTTAAGACTGATCGATATATCCATGTGGTTAATAATTTAAAAAATACTTAGTAGAGTTGATGCCCTTGGCATTGCTATAGCCTCAGTCAAGATTAAAGTCATATTTACTCAGGGTCATATTGAAGCAACAGAAGAATAGTAAGACAATGGACTGCAAAGAACCTATTCTTGAAATATCCTTCACTTTCCCATGCTAACTGGGACACCAGTGAGACCCAGTTGGTAATTCATTAGTGTTAACTTTCCTTACTAATATCTTACAAATTTATACTAAATAGTCTTAGATCAACAATTGTCCGTCAATGAAAGAACAATTTATACACAGAAAGATCTTTTTGTGAATGAGAAAAACAAAATAAAGTTGAATACATTAACACATTCAAATTGTTGGAGAGCAAAGATAATGAGACTATCTTGACAATCACAAGCCGGAAAGAACCATTCCAGAGGGATACAGATAATTTTACTTATTTAGAATGTATACAGAGGAATACATAAGAATCTGTGGTGCGCAGGTTGGGAATCAACTGTGTTTCCACACCCTCCATTTCCTCCCTCTCAAGGTGTCTAGACGCTGCTGCAGATGAAAGGATGAGCAGAGTCCAGAATGGCTATGGCCTGTAAGATCCCTGTCCAGCTGTGAGTGAGGGTGTGCGCTTTGAGAAAGAGGAGCTATGGGGGAACAGAATCAGGGCTATAGATGATCCTTGGAGAGTGGGAGGAGAATCTTCTTAAGGTGAAGTTTCATTGGCCAGAGTTTAAAGTACTAGGAATGCCTATTGGTTTAAAGAGGCATTCTAGGAATCCCAGGTACTTGATGAGCAGGATCTTATCAGAAAGTGGAAGTGAAATTCGTAGGTCTGCCAAGGGCTACAGGCCCTTACTCAGGTAAAGGATGTGTGTGTGTGTGTGTGTGTGTCTGTGTGTGTGTGTGTGTGTGTCTGTGTGTGTGTGTGTGTGTGTGTGTGTGTGTGTGTGTGTGTGTTGTGATCCCCAGACAAGGTTAGAGAAGGGGAAACCTTGCTGATAAAGGGGTAAAGGGAGTCCTCCATTCTGGGGCAAGGCTAAGAGGAGCTATGTAGACATGGTTGACCTTAATTGGCAGGTTTTCCCAACAAGACTCCTTATAAGAAGTCTTACATAATGGAAGGTAACTGAGTGATGAATTACTAAAAGGAAAACTTTGTCACCTTTAGCAAAGAACACTAATGAAATAATTTTATATACAAAAAGCTGAAGAGTTCTTAGCTATAGGACACAGTAAAGCAAACAATATCAGAAAGTTTTTATCACTATTGCTCTATAATACAGGAGGTCAGGGATGCTGATTCCCTCCGAAGTTCTTTTATTGTTGAGTATAGTTTTCGCTATCCTGGGTGTTTTATTATTCCAAATGAATGTGCAAATTGCTCTGTCTATCTCTATGAAGAATTGAGTTGGAACTTTTATAGGGATTGCAGTGAATCTGCAGATTGCTTTTGGCAAAATGGCCATTTTTACAACATAAAACCTGCCAATCCATGAGCGTGGAAGGTCTTTCCATCTTCTGAGATCTTCAATTTCTTTCTTCAGAGACTTGAAGTTCTTGTCATACAAATCTTTGACTTGCTTGGTTAGAGTCTCACCGAGGTATTTTATGTTATTTGTGACTATTGTGAAGAATGCAGTTTCCCTAATTTCTTCCTCAGTCTGTTTATCCTGTGAGGAGATAAAGGCTACTGATTTGTTTGAGTTAATTTTAAATCCAGGTACTTTGCTGAAGTTGTTTTGGGAGTATTCTGGTAGAACCTTTGAGGTCACTTAAATATACTATCATATCATCTGCAAATGGTGATATTTTGACTTCTTCCTTTCCAATTTGTATCCATTTGACCTCATTTTGTTATCTGATTGCTCTGGCTAGGGCTTTGAGTACTATATTGAAGAGGTAGGGAGAGAGTGGGCTGACTTCTCTAGTCCCTGATTTTAGTGGGATTGCTTCAAGTTTCTTTCCATTTAGTTTAATGTTAGCTACTGGTTTGCTGTATAATGCTTTTACTATGTTTAGGTATGGGCCTTGAATTCCTGATCCTTCCAAGACTTTTAACATGAAGGGGAATTGAATTTTGTCAAATGTTTTCTAAGCGTCTAATGAGATGGCAATGAAGTTTTTTTTTACTTTGTTTATATAGTAGATTATGTTGATGAATTTCTGTATATTGAACCATCCCTGCATTGCTGGGAAGAAGCCTACTTGATCATGATGGATGATCGTTTTGATGTGTTCTTAGATTTGATGTGTGAGAAACTTATTACGTACTGTTGTATCAACATTCATTGGTCTGAAGTTCTCATTCTTTGTAGGATCTTTGTGTGCTCTAGGTAAAGCATAATTATAGCTTCATTGAAGGAATTAGGTAGTGTTCCTTCTGTTTCTATTTAGTGAAATCATTTGGATAGTATAGGTACCGGGTCTTCTATGAAGGTCTGATAGAATTCTGCACTAAACCCATCTGGTCCTAGGCTCTTTTTGGTTGGGAGACCTTTAATGACTGCTGCTATTTCGTTAGGAGTTATGGGGTTGTTTAAATGGTTTATCTGTTCCAGATTTCTTTGATACCTGGTATTTGTCTAGAAAATTGTCGATTTCCTGCAGATTTTCAAGTTTTGTTGAATATAGGCTTTTGTAGTAGGATCTGATGATTTTTTTTATTTCCTCCGACTCTTGTCATGTCTCCCTTTTCATTTCTGATTTTGTTAATTTGAATACTTTCTCTCTCATTAGTTTGGCTAAGGGTTTATCTATCTTCTTGATTTTCTCAAAGAACCAGCTCTTGGTTTTCTTGATTCTTTGTATAGTTCTTTTTGTTTCTACTTGGTTGATATCAGCCCCAAGTTTGATTATTTTCTGCCCTCTACTCCTCTTAGGTGTATTTGCTTCTTTTAGTTCTAGAGCTTTTAGATGTGCTCTCAAGCTACTGATGTATGTTCTTCCTTTTTTTTTTTTGGAAGCACTCAGAGCTATGAGTTTCCCTCTTAGCACAGCTTTCATTGTGTCCCATAAGTTTAGGCATGTTGTGCCTTCAATTTCATTAAATTCTAAAAAGTCTTCAATTTCTTTATTTCTTCCTTCACCAAGTTATCATTGAGTAGAGCATCGTTCAGCTCCCATGAATATATGGGCTTTCTGTTGTTTTTGTTGGTATTGAAAACCAACCTTACACTGCAATGATCTAATAGGATGCCTTGGATTATTTCAATCTTCTTGTATCTGTTGAGGCTTGTTTTGTTACCAATTATATGGTCAATTTTGCAGAAGGTACCATAAGATGCCGAGAAGAAGTTGTAATCTTTTGTTTTAAGGTGAAATGTTCTATAGATGTTTGTTAAATCCATTTGGTTCATAACTCCTGTTAGTTTCTCTATATCTCTGTTTAGTTTATTTTAAGAACTTTGAGCTGTGCTTTGAGTTTAGCAAGGTTTCTTTTATGTTTATCAGTGACCTTGCATTTGGAGCATAGATATTAAGGATTGAGAGTTCACCTTACTGGACTTTTCCTTTGATGTATATGTAGGGTTCTTCCTTATCTTTTTAAATAACTTTTTGGTTGAAAGTCGATTTTATTATTTTGTAGAATGGCTACTCCAGCTTGTTTCTTCGGACCATTTTCTTGGAAAGTTGTTTTCTAGTCTTTTACTTTGAGGAAGTGTCTGTCTTTGCCACTGAAATGTGTTTCCTGTGTGTTTCCAGCAGCAAAATGCCACGTCCTCTTTACATATCCAGCCTGTTAGTCTATGTAATTTTGGGGGGACTTGAGTCCATTGATGTTAAGCGATATTAAGGACTAGTGGTTGTTGTTTCCTGTTATTGCTATTGTTAGAGGTGGAATTATGTTTTTGTGGTTCTCTTCTTTTGGGTTTGTTGCAAGATTATTTTCTTGCTTTCTCTAGGGTATAGTTTCCCTCCCGGTGTTGCAATGTTCCATCTCTTATCCTTTGTAGGGCTGGATTTGTGGAAAGATATTGTGTAAATTTGGTTTCGTCATGGAATATCTTGGTTTCTCCATCTATGGTAATTAAGAGTTTTGCTGGATATAGTAGCCTTGGCTGGCATTTGTGTTCTCTTAGGGTCTGTATGACATCTGCCCAGGATCTTCTGGCTTTCATAGTCTCTAGTGAAAGTCTGGTGTAATTCTGATAGGTCTGCCTTTATATGTTACTTGACTTTTTTCCCTTACTGCTTTTAATATTCTTTCTTTGTTTTGTGCATTTGTTGTTTTGACTATTGTGTAACTGGAGGAATTTCTTTTCTGCTCCAATCTATTTGAAGTTCTGTAGACTTTTTGTATGTTTATGGACATTTCTTTCTCTAGGTTCAGGAAGTTTTCTTCTATAATTTTGTAGAAGGTATTTACTGACCCTTTAAGTTGAGAATCGTTGCTCTCTTCTATAACTATTATTCTTATGTTTGATCTTCTCATTGTGTCCTGGATTTCCTGAATGTTTTTGGGTTTGGAGCTTTTTGCATTTTACATTTTCTTTGATGGTTGTGTCATTGTTTTCTATGGTATCTTCTGCACTTGAGGTTCCCTCTTCTATCTTTTGTATTCTGTTGGTAATGCTTGTGCCTCTGCCTCCTGATCTCTTTCCTAGGTTTTCTATCTCCATGTTTTCCTCCCTTTGTGATTTATTGTTTCTTTTTCCATTTTTAGATCCTCAATGGTTTTGTTCAATTTCTTCACCTATTTGGTTGTGTTTTCCTGTAATTCTTTTAGGGATTTTTGTGTTTCCTCTTTAAGGGCTTCTCCTTGTTTACTTGTGATTTAAGGGAGTTATTTATATCCTTCTTAAAGTCCTCTATCATCATCACAAGATGTGAACTTAAATCCACATCTTGCTTTTCTGCTGTGTTTGTTTATCCAGCACTTGCTTTGGTGGCAGAACTTGGCTCTGATCATGCCAACTAGTCTTATTTTCTGTTGCTTACGTTCTTGTGCTTGTCTCTTGCCCTCTGATTGTCTCTGGTGTTAGCTGGTCTTGCTGTGTCTAACAGTGGGAGCTTGACCCTCCTTTATGCCTGTGTTACAGCACTCCTGGAGACTGGCTTTCTCCTGGAGGGATCTGGGTACAGAAAACTGAGTCAGTGTCGGATCAGGGTGCAGGCAGAAACAGGAAGGATCCTGTCCCAGATTGCTCCTTGGTTCCTGTGTGAAGAGGGCTCCAAGCATGTTCCTCTTGGGCCAGGAATGTGAGCATAAGTGGTGCTCTCCCCTGGGCTCTCAGGATTGTCAGCACTTCTGAAAGTCTAGCTCTCTCCTCATGGAATCTGGGTACAGAGAGCTATGTTACAGGGTCAGCTCAGGGCTCAGGTGGAAATTGGAAGGATTCTGTCCCAGAATGATCCTGGGTTCCTGTATCCTGAGGGCTCTAGGCAGGTTCCTCTTGGGCCAGGAATGTGAGCAGAAATGGTGTTCTTCCCATGGCATCTGGGTACAGAGAACTCTACTCTCAGGTGTGTCAGTGTTCCTGGAGACGGGGTTTCCATGGAATCTCTTCAGATTAGCAAACCGTAAAACACGCAGACCATAACAAGGTATGCGATCAGCATGTGCCTGCTCCAAGTCAAGTTATTTTTCTGTGTTAATGACTGGCAGAATTAATTGTTGTTATAATCAGCTACAATATGGTTGGCATGGAACAAAATAACTGTAGCCATCCTAGGCAGGCAGGCTTCGACAATAATGTCATAGCTTTATATAGAGTTTAAATGCTACATTATGACTCAGTTAGTCTATAAAACTACCTTATAAATCAATGAGTTTCATTATAGATTTTCATAATTTTTTTTTTGTTTTTGTTGATCTGCTTTCCCAGGTTCCTTCTTCTAACCTGCTGCTCCCTTGACTCTTGTCTCACTCTAACTCCCTTCACACTTTTGCTTTTTAAGTCACCTGTGCATTTGTTCACAGAAAAATTTAAGTCAGAACCCACATACTAAAGAAAACATGCAGTGTTTGGTTTTTCTGAGTCTGAACTAATTTGCTCAATGTAATTACTTTCCAGTTTCTGCAAATGTTCAGAAACATTTTTTATAGAAAAATAAAACTTCCCTTGTTCATGTCTAGCCTGATTCCATTTCCTAGGCATTGTAAATAGAGCATATGAACACCCATATGTAAGTGCCCATTAAGGAAATATCTAGCAGTGGCATGCTTGAGTCATGTGATAGCTCTGTTTTTAGTTTTTGTGGACCCTACACACTGATTTCCACCATGGCTACATTTTAATAGCAATTTCTCTTTGCAATATCATCCCTGGATTTTTAATGTTTTATCATTTGTATTGTTTGCCAAGCTATTCTGATTTTTGTGGAATGGAATCTCAAAATCATTTTAGACTTTTGTGTCTAAGAATTTTGAATATTAATATTAATATCAATATCAATATTAATCAATATATTTCTTCATTTGAGAACTTTCTGTTCAATTTGTTGACCCATTTAGTAAATGGAAGATTTGTTGCTCAATGGGCATCTGTTTGTTTGTTTATTTTTGTTTGTTTGTTAATTGCATTTTCCTTGGATTTGTGGTTTGGTTTTCATTTTGAAGTTTTTTTTAATACATTCTTGATTTTAGCTCCTGTTTGACACAGTATATATGTAATTATAGTAATATTGACATTAGGGGAATAATCTTCATGAACTATACATAAGATAATGACCTTGGATATACTAAATATGTAAATAAGATATTGGGCCATTTCTTATTATTATATATTCATATTAAATTACAGAGACTATAATTCTTCTTAAATAAAATAATAATGAGCTGTTGACTCAGGATAAATTAAGTGAACTATCAATACTGAATCAAGTTTACTTTTTCAGAACAACTTCAAATTTTCATTGTTTATGATGTTAAGATATTACCAAGTTAATGTTTATATGCTAATAATATCATGGCTGTGCTTTTAAAACATGTGACTTTAAGGTTTATCTATTTATTGTTTGTTTGTGTGTGTGTGTGTGTGTGTGTGTGTGTGTGTGTGTGTGTACACCACACTGCATGTGTGTGGGTAGCTACATAGGCCAGATCTTAAAATCCCCTAGAATTTGATTACAGACTGAATTTACAGACTGAAGTTGAGATTCCTGATATGGGTACTAGTAGCCAAGCCTGAGTGCTGCAAACAAAACTCAGATCCTCTGGAAGAGCAGACAAATGCTCTGCATCTTGGAACCATCACTCTAGTCAAATATATGGAATATTTAATGTATGATAATATAGAATAGTCTAGCAAGGGAAAATTTTTTGTTAACTGTGTAGGTGCTTCTGAGAAAGAGTTGTTTCCTTTGCAAAATAAACCCAAAGAAAACATTTTTCTGAACTTTATTATTGGGATTCGAGTAGGTGCAAATGTAATTAGTGACTAAAGCCATAGACAGCAAGAATCTTCAACAGGAAGAGAGGTTAAGAAGTTAAACCGCAGGAACAATGATGCACCAGTGAAAGGCATGTTCCCTTTCAGGCCTGCAGTTTAAACTAGAAAACCTGTCATTTGAAAGAATAGATGTTCTTTGAGTCATGGGTGGCAGCGTAAGTCACCAGCTTATCCTGACTTTTTAGCCTGAAGCTGAAGTCTTGATTCTCATCCTAACAATTCCCCACAACATTCTGGCATGCAGAAGTCATACATGCCACAGGGATTATCGGGAGGCAATTAAAAACTTTCCTGTGTGCAGGTTCCTGATTTTGGAGACAAGTGACTTATAATTTTAACTTTTCCTATTTCAGTCATGAGTCTGAGTTAAGGTGAAATTCACAGTCATCAAAAATTCAAAGTGAGATAGCTTTAGAGCTAAATTTTCAAAGCCTTGGTTCTTAGACACACTGGTAGTTTGGGCTGTGAAGAGAAATAAACTTCCTGCTTCGCTTTTCTGCAGCAACAATATAGCAATTAAGAGGAAAAGATATCAAGGTGATTGAAGGTTGGTTTCAGCCGAATGGAGTTGAAACAGAGAAGTTTGAACTGGATTCAAACCTATTTCAAAGCCTACCTAAAGTAAAAGGGACATAACAATACATTATGTGAGCAAATTCAAGTGTTAAAGATTGAGGGCAGGAAGTTGGCTAGATGTTAAATCACCAACCAAAATCAGCCTACATCCTGGGATTTACTCTTCTTCTTGAGAAATGCTTACCTCAGACAAAAAGTTAAACAAGGTTGGGATACAATACATTCTGGTCAGGCCCATTGCCAAATAGTTGGTTCCTTTCTCTTTCTCCAAGTTCTAGGGATCTACCAGTATGACCATCTACCCATCTTCTTGTCTCAGCTAGACTGTATGGTTTTGTTCTATCTCAACAGTTCATCCGAACCTTTCTTGTAAACAAGCTCAAGGAACCACTGGGGAAAACCCCTGGGAGCTTGCATCAGCAGCCAATAATTGTGCTCCTCCATCCCCATGACACCCATCGTGCTAATCTGAAGAAAAACCCTGTCTACAAACAGGCAGCCTCTTGCTGAGTCCTGACTCCCAACCCTCTCGCTCCCAGGTTGCGCAGAATGAACAGACAATAAACCTTGGTGATGGGTTAGGTGGCCAATTGGAAGCAAGCGGACAGTGGTATGTGTCTAATCAATTGTTAGAGATATAAGTATAGGTCGTTCATTCAAGAGTGATTGGGTTTACATAATTTACACTTCTTCAAGAAAATGACTTTTAAGGAGGCAGCTAAAGTAAGGGCCCACCTGGAAGAACATTCTGGCGAAGGAGACAGTTAGTTGACAATCCTCAAGGAACGCCCAAAAGACCACTCACTGTCTCTGGAGGACAGGACAGGGGATAGAGTGCTTGTACTCCTGAACAAGATGGAATCAGGTGGTTTTTCACACCAGAGAAGGCAATTCTAAGGGCAAAAAAAAAACACTATGGTATTCGTATAGCCATGACAGAATTTTATGGGTTTTCGATTTGGTTTGGTTTGATTTTAACACGACACTTGAAGTTTAGAGGGCAGGACTTAAGGGGTTTGAACAAACTAGCTTGGAAGAAATAAAGTGGAAACATTTCCACAAGATGAACCTTACCTCCTAGCTCTTCCTCTTAATGTAACATGGCTACCCAAGCCCATCTCTGTCTCTTTCTATCAATATACTCATCAAGCAAAGATCAGGACCTTGTAAATGTGTCTTCTAAAATGTCTGCCTCCATGGTTCCATTTTTCTTTATAATCTAACTTTCAGAAAGCAAATTTGTGTTAACTCTTAGGAAATAACCTCTTCACTACTACCCTCTCTTTACCATGATGATCAAATATAAATATTGGCAAACATAGTTTATAGGAAAAAAACTAAATATATTTGTGCTTCCAGGATTCTGTTAGGATTTAAAACACCACCAGTGCTCTGGAAGTCTCCTTGTATACCATCCAAAACACTCTTCAAATATACTAATCTAATTTCTAATACTATGAATTAATTTTACAGGATCACAAAATTACAGAAATACAATCGTACAACATAATTTTGTAGCTGTGCGATGTATTCAGTTGATGCAGCTCTATAGGGTGCATTGTCTCTGAGTTACAAGATTATGGAATCTATGCTACTTTTGGCTCATTTGGGTAATTTCTGAACTTTGGATATTATAAATAGTGCTTCTATAAATGTTTTTATATGCTATGCTTTCCTTCTTTATATCCATAATTTGCATTTCTAATGTTGATTATATTTTAAAACATTTATTGGACATTTGTATGTCATTGTCGACAACATGCTTGTTAACGTATCCTGCCTGTTTAGCAACTATTATTTTTTTAATGAGTTGCAAGAATTCCTTTATAATTCTGTGTTGAAATTCTGTTTTGAATATACAGTTAAATTCTTCAACTTGAGACTCAGCCCTTTAAAGTGTTAAGTGGAAAGAGGAATTAGTAAGAGATTTTAGAGATTTGTTATCTTATTAATTACGTGTGTGCCTGTATGCGTGCATAAGTGTTATTACATGTCCCGTGTGCCAGTAGAGGTCTGACACAGTGTCAGACACCCTGAAGCTAAAGTTGCATGCATTTGTGAGCCTCTGTAAAGGCAAAGAACATTCTGGATCACTGAGCCAGCCCTCCAGCCTTAGTAATAATACTTTTGAAAGCACCTTTTCGTGGTTCCACAGAATACAATTTACAACATTTCAGTACAACACGCTAAGACGTACTGAGGGCCTTTGCATTATTAGCAGTAAGAATAACATCCTAGGCCTGGAGAGCAGCTGAGCTGCTGAAGGGCACTGGTTTTTCTTTCAGAAGGCCTGGGTTCAATTTCCACTATCCACGTGTCAGCTCAGGGCCCTTTGAAACTGCCATTTCTAGGGATGTTATATACTCCTCAGGCCCCTGAGGATACAAGAAATACACTCATACATAAAATACATACAGTAAAAACCGACAATCCTTTAAAATGTCTTAATGTATAATTTTTTTCTAATACCTACAAACTTAAATTCCAGACCAAACTTTGATTCCCAGACCCACTCCCATCAAGTTCAAATGCCCCTGTAACAAAGTTTTATTTAGCTCTTGTTTTCTATGTCCTTGCAAGCAATTCAGAAAGGATGGAGGGGTCAATAAAGCTCAGAAAGATATACACTACACAAAAAACAACAACTTCGGCCTCATAATGCCACTATCCTGTAAGGAAGGCAGTCTATTATCTAAATAGAAGACAGTTTAGATGGACGGTCTGTCGCTGACTAGAACAATGTTTCTGTACAATTAGAATAAATCTACCCTTAAGTCAAAACACTTTACTCCCAACTGTCAGTATATTGTTTTAATGTATGAATCTTTTTAGAACAAAACTTTTTTTGTGCCATCTGCCTGAAGTCTATTTAAATAAACACTGAGGGAGGAGGGCGTGACGTGCTCTACACACATATACACAGCAAATACAATCATCCAAAGAAGAGTGGATGGCTGGAGTAGGAGAAAGTCAGCATTTTACAGCCAGACTGGGCAGTTTTCTACAGTCTCTGCAGTTTCCTCAGTCTGCAGCAGCAGCCTGTCTTCAACGTGTCCTAAAGGTCACATGTCTTCATAACACTTCTTCCTGGCAGATAAAAAGAAAATGAAAATTACATTCTACAAGAAGGAAAGCTGAACAGAAAATGCCTCAGTGGTTTGTGTGAATGCACAAAATGAATGCCGTCATTCAGATATTTGCACACTCCATAGCCTACTTCTCCACTAGGCTATGCTGCTTTCTAACTTTCCTGTATCCTTATAGTAACACAATTAGTGCACTGTATTGGAGAGTTTTCTAGAGAAAATTTTCACAACACGGAAGTCTTGAAAAGTATTGCATAGGTTCCAATCCATTCCAGCTCACACCCTTTCTAGTCCCTGACATCGCTGAACTGATTCTGGGTAGGCAGGGGATCACAGCCTGAGTCTCCTCTCAACATTGTCCTGGTGACTGTAGGAGAAAAAAGCAGACAGCCTTCAAACACTGGTACTTAGGTAAAATTTAAGCCTAAGTAGGTCTCAGGAATTAAAAGCTGACTTTTCTAAGCGGTAGCAGCAAAATTTTAGTAGAAAGGAAAACAAAGGGGAAATATCAAGATATTTTAAGTGGCTCCAGTATCCTCAACTTATCACAGGACAGACAAGACTTACAGGAAGAGACACAACCCCAGATGTAACCAAGAAACCAGTCAGAAAGACACAGATCTCAGAGATTACTGAGGGAGAACTCTTACTTCTCGATTCATATTCAGGCTTATTTCTCTTTGCCTATCATTCTGGATGAGCTCAGTCCAAAGACAACTGCACGCTGACTACATAGTTCCTCCGTAAGCAGCGTTCATTTATGCCTGTTTAAAACAAAAATTCAACGACGAGGGAAACTTTTTCCGTTTCAGTAGACTTTGCAAGCTGCTATTTTAAGTCCCTTGGCCCCAGCTGTTTCTCTTCTGTAACTTTTCTGAAAGCATAATAAGTCATCTGTTTTTTAGTTTGTTCTCTTCTCCTGTTTATCATTTTTACTCTTAAAACAAAAAGCCCTAAATTTTGCCTGACTCCCTCTGTCTTTGTGTCTGTCTGTCTTTCTCTCCCCATCTCTCCTTCCTCCAGTCTGTCTTCCATTTCCACATGTATAAAGAAATGGCAAAATCTGTCTGAGTATCCCAATTGAAGGAGGAAACATTTTCTTCAAAATGTCAACACATAAATTGTAACACAGGAACAAGTATGTCCTGTGTGATAGCTTTCTTTAACCTATCAATTAATACGGCCAGATCATTTTCACTTCTCGCTTTCTGATACAGAACTCATTTCTTGTGTTCTCCCTTTTTACAGAAAAGTTCTCAAATATTACAAGGTTATTTTTTCGCATGTACGACATTTTCAAAAGAACTTCTCTTGCTTTCATTTGATATTGATAGTATGAAAGTTACACCCAATGCTCATTTATTCACTTTCTATGAAGCATCTCATGGAAATACTTTGCTGTTTAATCTTGAGAAGGAGTTATTGCACTCTTGCTAGGCTCAAGAACTCTCTCTACCTGGCTGCTGGATTATTCCAATAGTTTCACAGTTTCCAGTAAGGCAAGATTCTTATCGGGGGTGACAGTCAGAATGGAGCTGATGATATCTTGCCTTCGTGTGTTCAGTGTGTTGTATTGTTGGTAGACAACGCTCTGTCTATTAAGCCGTAAACGAAAGAGAACGTTATGCCTCGAAAGGAAGACAAGATTAATATCTCTTCATTGGCTCCCCTTGCCAATAAAGGCAGAAAGTCAGCTTTGCCAGAGACTGTTGGCTTCTCTTATAAAGTCAGTTCATTTTTTGAAGGTGTGTATGCCGTTTTAAAAGCACTTAAACTATGTTATGCAAGACAACTCTCATGGCTGTAGCTGGTTATAAAGTGAAATCATTTCATAACTTGATTGATAATTACTAAGCCTGAAGATGTATCTTATTTGGACACTAAATCAAGAGTATTAACTTGTCATGATTAGATTATCCAAATGCAAGATGTGTACAGTAGTAGTGATCTCTTTTTGAAGATAAACACATACCAAAAAAAAAAAATCTGGAGCTTAATGCTTTAAGAAGTTTGACTGAGGTTAGCTTAAACATAAAATGTCAAGGTGACAACCTAAAATGGCACTTCAGATCTCTTCATGGTGACAGTAGTTGGATTATAGTTGAATAAAATTAACAATGTCTCAATACAATGAATTTATAGATACAAAAGAGTACTTTAATATCACTAGATCATCTTTGTTTTCTTTAACTTTTCCAACTTTCAAAAGGATTACTATGTCTATAAAAAAACATCATTTTTGGTACAATTTTATTCAACATTAAATTGCCATTATGCTGATTGTTAAGAGGCAAATGATTTAATAAGATAATTTGTAAAAATGAATTTAGGCATCTGTAAGTCTCTTTCATACACGCAACATTAAGATGTTTATACTAAAACAAAACTCGGAGAAAATGGTCTCTAACACACACAGACACATATGACAACAATATTAAAGTTTAATGTCAATGTAAATAGCATGAAAGAATTAAAGAAATGATCTAGGTGAAAATAGAATATGAAAAAACTATATTTTAAACCTATGAAACTTATTCACCCCCAAAATTGCAATGAGAGAGCACATGCACATCAAGAACTAGTTCACATATCTTAATTTCTCAAGTGGCATGGTTAAACAATATATTGCACAAATTAATCTATATGTTTCAATATTTATAATGCTATTCCTATGCTAAAATAATAGTGTTGCTTTATGGGTACGCTTGGCCTACATAAATATGTGTGTGTCATATGTATGTCTGATGCCCATGGAAGTCAGAAGAGAGCATCAGATCCACTGAAACTAGAGTTAGGGATGGTTGTGAGCTGCCTGGCATCTGCTGGCTGGGAACAGAGCATGAATCCTCTGTAAGAACAACAACACTATTAACCTCTGAAACATCTCTCCAGCCTCAGAGTAATTCACACCAAAAGACACAAGATGAACAACAATATATTTGACACTTTACAGTTTATTTCAATGAAAGCCACTAACTACAAATGTTAAACCATACTATATTATATATAAATAATTAATTAAGTCAAACTATCACATTGAAAAGATAATATGAGCATATTAAAATTATAGTCAAGAAAATACTCCATACCTATACATCTCTTAATTTTAAAGAATAAACATATTACTTGGGAAAAACATAGGCTATATAAATTACTGACTTATTATATTTCATCCTTCAAGATGGAATGGAATTATACTACATTAGAGGAGAAATGTTTCAGCCTTCCAGCTCCATTAGAAATTTACAATTTGCCTTTAATTAAGGAAATATTCTATGAGTGCTTATCCTACCAAGGAAAGAAATACCTAAATATGTAGCTAATCTAAAATGTTTATATTTTAAAGAAGAAAAGTTAGTTTATATATATGTGCTTTAATCATTCTAACATGGTTTATTGTCATTAATCTCCAGGAGAGATATAAGCTCATGTCCATTTTCTCTTTTTGGGAGTCAAATTTTCTCATAGCATCATAACAGTTAAATGATTTGACCTTTCTTTTTATTGAACACCTCATATCTCATTTTCTTCTTCCTTAGTTTAGCCCCAAGTCGCATGTTTTTCTCTGTCTTTCACCCAGAGTCATAAACCGAAAGAACATTGTGTTACTGTCAATCACTGGGTCAGCAAAAGCAGGACCCCGGTGATCCTTGGCCCAGAGATGCATTTGCTCAGCACCTCCATGAGCCAATGAAAACATTAAAGTCTGGCTTCCCCCATGTTCCAGGAGTGAATGTCAGCACCATGGCCTTCCTTCACTTGCCAAACTTTTTGCAGAACCACAGGTTCATGACCAACACACTAATATTTAGAGCTGTTCCGCAGCTGTGAATTTCTTAAGAACAACGCTAAGCATGGCATCTAATCAGATCTCTTTTGTGTTATTTTTTGGGTTCTGGGAACAGGCCTCATCCCATTTTCATGATATTTTTTAAATATAATTGATTATTGATACCATTATCAATATAGATTGTGGTTAAACAAGAATATCAGGTGGACTTGATAACGTTAAATACACGAAATATGGCTATTCTAGGTGGCTGGACCCTTGAGCAGCCAATTAAGGTAGACCCCAGCTTTATTTTTCCTAAGAATAATCTTCCCTGGAAATGAGCCAGGAAATAAAACAAGACAGTCTTCGGCCATTGCTGAGGGAGCAAACCGTTTATTCACTGCGATAACTCCAATAATTTGCATTAAGTATTGTCATTCAGATAATAATTTTTAAAAAAAATTTTTACAACCAGTTCATCCAAGAAGGTAGGATTATCTTATGAAGTGTCTTATGCAAAAGGTGACAAACCTTCATGAACAACATCACAAAAATGGTAAACTGAAAAATGTCATTCCTGAGTATAATATGTTCCATTTTTAAAGCCATTTTGAGTGTTTTGGAGGGATGAATATCATTTAAAGTTCCCAAATTAAATGCTATGAAAGAATATAAGCATCAGATATTTTGAAAATAAGTGGTAGATTTCTATTAATTAAATTAGCGACACATAAAAAATAGATTTCATTGCAAAGAAAATGAGCAATGAAGCATTGATAGTTTGTTCTCAAAGGTGAAACTGTCAGCTCTAGTTACGAGGTGATTATCGGAAAGAGTTAGGAGGAAAATTCATGACAATTACTGGTGCATCCTAATTGAATTGTCCACTTCATTTTGTCCATTCTGTAGTGTAAGCAATAGGGTAAATCCTGTTTCTGCCTATACGGGATAAAAGTCTATTTGAAGTTGTAGTCTATAGTTGGCTTTTCACAGTAAATTGACCTTGTTCCTCACAGCCAATGTCATAATGCTCTGCTTTATCTGGGCTGAGAGAGAAAATCGCAAATTGCTTCTGCATGATTAGTTCTGCCACTTCAAACGTGTTCCTTCCTAGTTGGCCTCCACACTTACTGCTAAAGATATGTGCCACTGGGAAATGCTGATCCGCAGCTCAACTTCTCCCGTTCGATAACCCTTTCATTGCTGGCTGTTCAAGATGGGTACAGCAACAGTAAAAAGGATATCTTTGAATTAGTGTTGACTCAAATCGGTTTCTAGACAGAGTGAAAGACACTGCGTGGGGAACTAACTTCATATTATACAATATATCCAAATCTGAGTCCCTTCAAAACGTGAGATGAAGTTATGAAAATGCACAGTTGAGTTCGAAAGGCTGACAAGGGTGTTTAAATCAATATAATCAAATATCTATTGACTGTTGCCAAAGTATCTAGAGTACTGTAAATATTATTACAGATTGAAAAAAGTTGTTTTTCTTTGTGAACAAAAGTTTATACCTCTACCTGTTTCTGAAACTCTTAAGTTGGGTTTTAAATCTTTGGAGTGTAATTTAGCTTTACTTTCTCAAGAGAACCTCATTTCAGCTGCGGGGTGGTGCCTTTAATCTCGGCACTGAGCAGGGCAGCCTGGTCGACAGAGAAAGTTCTGGAACAGACTGGGCAACAGAGAGAATCCCTGTCTCACAAAAAAAACCAAACCAAACCAAAACAATGAAACTCATTGCATAATCTATTGTAAAAATACATGAGGTAACAATTCAGTCCACTTTTCTAAACAAAAATCCACTCAACTTAGTGATGAAGCACTTCCACATTCCATTAGGAAGTGAGAGATATCTCGGTAACGCCATGGCATTTAGGTTACTAAATGTTGAGAATCTAAACTTCCTGGGAGTCAGATATCTGAATAGAATTGAAAGCTCTTGGTACCATGTCTTCAGTGAATTAATTACAACTTTCAAAACAACATTTATTTACTTAAATTAAAGTCGGCTGATACGCAACCATGACTACAAGGATTTAAAAGTTGATAGACTTTTTCTGTGATTGGCATCTTTTGTTACCTCATTTTTGCTGTGATTTTTGTAGAGAAAATTATGTCTTTAAAAGATTTCTTTTTTAAAGAAAGAGGAGTAAAAGCAACAAGCACTGCTCTCTGTGTTGCGTTGTGCTGTGCTGTGTTGTGTTAAAGCCAGATTATCAGATACTCATAGGAATGACTCGCAGTAGACAGATCCACCTGAAGGTAAAAAGACAGATAGGAACCTGTTGCTTGATAAATAATTCTGCCTGTGAAAAGACTCTGGACTAGTCTGACATATAAATGATGCAGATAGTCAGCTTTCGCTAATCCCTTAACGCAGATGACAGTGCCAAGAAACAATCAGTTATCCTGAACTGGATCTTTGTACAAGGTTCTAGACATTTTTCTAGGTTAATGAGCTTATGCATTTCTAAGTAGTAAAAAAAAAAGTGATTTTAGTTCTTTTAATTTACAACCAAATTTGGGGATGTGACAGTGGTGAGCATTTTGTGATGCATGAGAACTGCCTTAACCCCCTGATGAGCCTTTTATATGGGCTTGAAGATCCTATAACCCAAGTACATCATGTCCGTGCTGATCCTTCAAGTCAGTAAACAAACCTAAAATCTTAAGGGACGTTTTAAAATAGAAGTTGACTCTATTGAATTTTTTTCAATATCAAAAAAAATACTGCCATATGCTACAAGGTTTTAGAAATAATTACTCCTAAGGAAAGCAATAAAATTCTCCGTTTCATAAGATGGCATATATTAGCATCAATGAACTGGCCATTCACAAAGACAACTATGAATGCTGTTTCTTCATTTTTTATTGAATATTTCAATTCTTTTACTTTATTTTATTTAATAAAAATATTATGTGATGTATTAGAGCAGATATTTACCACAGATATTTACCTTGTGTTTCGATTTTTAGAAAACTGTTATCAAACATGGTAAAATAGGCAAGATTGAAAAATCACATTGTATTCCTAGCCAGCCCCTCAGTTGTGAATGCCATGTTTCCTTTCACAACCAGGTCTACTTTTCTTAATGCCACAAAAGAAGGTATGTAAAGGTCAGAGGGAGGATTAGATCTCTACATGCTTGAACATCCCCCAATTTAAGTAGAAAATTACCAGAGAATCCGAGGCTTTGGCCACCAAAGAAGCATCGTGCCCTTAACAAAGAACTACTTGCAGCCCGGGGAGGCAAGTATCATCTGGGTGGGCTATGTACAGCTGATCAGCACTGGTCCAACCAGGCACTCAGTACATTCGTTTGGTACACAGTTGCCCTTTTCATTCCTGCTCACCACTCTGCCTGCTCTTTATTTACCTCTGAACATAGAGGGAATGCCTTTCCTCAACCCATCAAAAGCAACAGCAAACAAAACAAAACAAAATCAATATGAACGAAAAAGAAACAAAACAAGAAAAAAATGACACAAATGAAGTAAGTGAGTTAACTAAAATTCTTCCATTTTGCTCTGCCTCGAGTTTTATGATTGTTCTTGTACTTTTCACCAATTTCCACAGAATGCCCTTCATGTGCACTTCCTCCTCGTTGTGAAACGTAAGCCTCACACCTACGGTTCTAACTGCGGTAATTTGGTGATTAAATCAAGCAGGGTGAGCAGTAGGCAGTGCTTCCCTCCCATCTTAATTCAGGGTGAGCTGTGCTTCAATGTGTTCGGTCACCTCTTCACAAAAGACCGTTGTCATGATGCTTCTGAGTAACCATGGCGATATGACACCACTGCCATTCCTAAGATTAACTGAACTGACCAGATCATTGTTTTTATCAACTTTGAATTTCATGGCAGGACGCTGTTCTAACTCAATCTTCGATTGCTGTGTTTTCACACCCTTTACTCCAAAGCTACCTATACCAATCTGCAAAACCTTTTTTTCAACTGGATATTCAACTTTGACCTCACATACATTATGTCTAAATATCCATCTCCCAACATCCAGGTAACTAAGGGTACCATCCCTCCCATACTTCAGCAAGCTAATTTCTTTGTTGAGTCCAGGGAATATTGCAGCAACACATCCAATAAAGGATATCCTGCTTCTTTCTCTCGCTCAATATTGTCAATATAACACCTGTCCCCATTGGGAGAGATGGGCTTTGCCCATCCCCTGAAATTTCTGCTTTGTTGATGATAACTCTTCAAATTCTTCATCTTTGTACATTCAGTTATGTGTGTCATTGGACGTTCAGCATGCTAGGCAGAGTTCAATTACAAATGAAATAAGCAGTGCTTGCCTGTAAAGTAACACACTACCTAATACGTGGTATAAATACCCAAGCAATATGGTGGCCTTCCACTGTGTGATATCACAAAGTTGGAGACAGAATCCGTCATGTTATCGGTGAAGGCCTACAAGCACAGAAGGATACAAGGATGTTACAGAAAAACAAAGCAATGTGGTTTTCAATGCTGCAAAGAAAGGAGGTGACAACTGGTCTTAAAATAAGAGCTAATGACATGGTTTCCAAGTGAGAAGGCAAGGGGAAATGTGGGTAGGGTGAAATTTCTACAAAGAGTAACACAGTTAGGAAAGAATAGGTAAAAGGGTAAACCTGGAAGAAACTAATGTCTAAGGCTTATAAGAAGAACTCACTGGATGAGGCTGAAGGAAGTACTATGAAAAGCCCCTTAGCTGATACATTCATCATATTCTCTTTGTGTTCTTCTATCCCCCTCAGGGTTCCCTTTGGTGTATCAAAATACACATTCTGTTGTAAGAATCAACCTCCTTGGTAGCCTAGTTGGAACCTGGTCCCTAGAATGTCACTTTCTTGAGGACGAGAAATATGTTTAATTCATTGTTCTTTCCCAATTGCCTGCTGACTTCTCATATCACAGAACATGCTCAAAATGTTTGCAGGTTTAATAAATAAATAGCAGCATTCATAAATACCTCAGCTGGGCAGTGATGGTTCCTCCCTGTGATCCCAGCACTTGCAGGCTGAAGCAGACAGATCTCTGAGTTTGAGGCCAGCTCTCCAGTCTACAGACTGAGTTCCGGGGCGCTAGGGCTGCCCAGAGAAACCCTATCTCAAACAACAACAACAACAACAACAACAACAACAACAACAACAACAAAATTACCACTGGAAAGGGAAATGATGGAGAAAACTCGTCTGACAGAAAAGAGGAAAGTACAGTGAGGGAGCTCGATCTGAAAACCCAGCTTGAAAGGTTAACGAAGCAAGAGCTGATTCCATAGCCCGAATACAGCTTAAGAGTAAATAGTGTATGCACACCACTTGAAGTGAATATGAGAGTTAAGTGAAGAAAGAAATAAAGGTGGCAGACGGTGAGAAGATTATTGGCGTACTGTCATCTGGCGGGTGGTTCTCCGGGCAAGGGTCCACTCTGAGCTGTGTCAAGTACTTAGCAAAAAGCAGTATACATCAGAGCACAGGCTGAGCTCCTGAGATAAAAGACAAGGTGAGGCTGCCAGTGACAAGCACAGCATGTGTTGAGAGTTAGGAATGATCTGGAGATGTTTCAGAAGCATTTGGTGAGAAGACCTAAGCCGACAAGTGACACAGGAGTGAGTGGTCACTTCACGCACTTGGCAGAGACTGCAGTCCGGGAGCGTATAGAAAATGTCATATGGTTAGATTTAGTATATATCTTGAATTTTGCTTTTAGGAAGGGAAAGTTGAAGCTTTAAATTTATAAACAACAAAGATACAGTACAGAAGGAGAGAAATGGTTTGAAAGAGAAAATGAAATATAATACTCAAAATCCCAGGAAAAGGTAATACTTTTGGAGAAAGCTTAATTTGGGGGAGCATCTTTTTTTAGTATTTTATACACTGAACTACTATTACATTGGGACAAGTGTACAAACAAGCGAAGAACAGTGACTCAAGCCTGGGGCAGGAGAATTGACTGAGTTCAAGACTAGCCTTGGTTACAGAATGAGACCCTGTCCATGTACCGTCCTCCCAAAACAGAAAGGAAGAAAGAATGAAAAATTTTTAAAAATTATAAAAGAAAGCTGTGGAGCAAACATGTAGTTTGGCAGGAGTAAAAAAAAAATCTTAATTTTCTCCAGATTATGGTTAGGATAGAAATTCATAGGAAAATGATTGGCAGATTGAGACCAGAAGAAATAATTTAAAACAACGTAAACAATTTAAATATCATAAGTATTTAGAAGCCTCAATAAAATATATGTAAATGTGTTATATAAATATATTTTTATTTAAAAATGGAATTTAATATCAATTAGACTGGAAAGTACACATTAGCATTTGAAATTATTCCACGTGATTCCACAAGTTTTTTCAAGTCTTATGCAAATTAGCCAAAATCTTTAGTTTGGTTGAGTCAGGGCTAGGTATTATTACTAGTTATCCAAAATCCAATGAGTCTGTGGGATCAGGAGACTTGAAATAATATCAAAAGTGGAGATGACTTGCATTGCAGTTTGTGTGAGTTAGCTAGAAATGGACTGATGGGTAAAATCAAAATGATCCAGGAAATGATGTCCACATGAGGTCAAACTCAGCACTCAGGAGACATGGGAGAGAAAGAACTGCAGCAAACTATTGTGTCAAGACAGAAGCTTGAAATTAATGAAAGTATAGATGTGCTACAGCTGATGGCATCCAAAAGCAAAGCCTGAAGGCGGGATGATGAGATGGTGCTGGTGGAAATAGATCTTGACTACAGGAAGCTGAGAGGGTCTTCATCCCAACGTCCTGCTACTCTACAATGGGTGGATGGAAATGTCTGCATCTTCTGCTTTACTTTTGATCTTTTCTTCTTTCTATTTTTTTGCTTGTTTATTTTGACCTATTCTGGTTTTATTTTACTTTGTTTACTGTTAATATTTTTAGATGTATGTTTGTTTTGTAATGAGAGAAAGAAAGAAGGGTTGTGGGTGTTTGGGTGGATGGGGAGGTGGAGAAAACCTAGAAGGTGAAAGTGGAGTGGAATTCATAATCAGAATGTATAGTACACCACACACACACATACCACACATACACACACATGCACACACACATACAAACACACATATACACACACACACCACACACATACACACACATCACACACACATACACACACATACACGCACACATACACACACATACACACACAAACACATACACACATCACACACACATACACACATACACACACATGCACACACATACACATACACACACAAACACATACACACATACACACATACACACACATGCACACACATACACATACACACACAAACACATACACACATACACACACACAAACACATAAACACATGCACACATACACACACACAAACACATATACACACGCACATACACACACGTACATACACACACATACACAAACACAGATATAGATACAGATATAGATATATGATGTATTATAGTATATTCAATAAGAAAAAATCCAAAATCAGAGCTGTGTTCAAATCATTTATGTTCTGTGTATAATTAGGGATCTGTGCATAACCCTTCTTCTGTGTCACACAGGAAAGTCTTTACTTCCTGTGATTGTTGGGAACATTATACTAAAGGGCTTAGGACAGGTGAAAGGATAAGAGGTGTTTCCATCAGCAAGTATACAATGTGGCTTGTGTTCAAACTCCAGCTCTGAAATGAGCTGTTCACCAGCTTTGGACAATTTAACCTCTCTATGGATCTACTACTTTGCATGAAATAGTGGATAACCCTAGTAGCCAATTTATATATTTGCTGTGAAGAAAAAGGACTATATGAAATGGATGCTTTCCTGTCATTTTTGACCTGTAAGGATGACGCTTCTTTTGCGGGTCAGTCCAGTACCTGTAAATTTCTTAGGAGAGTGCACAGTACACAAGTGATGAGAACTGTTCTGAAATGGGAGCCACTCCTGCACTCAATTCTTTTCTAGGCACAATTAAAGCAAGAACAGAGTCATGAATGATTCAGGGTCAGCACTGAGCACACATATTAGGCTCATCAGAGGAAGTAACATAATGAAAGCAAGGGCCATAGAACAAATAAAAGTGTTCCCAGAACTGTATGTCCATCTGCAGAAGAATGAGACGAGACACTTATCTCTCACCCTGTACAATGTTCAATCCAATCTGGTTCATAGACTTTAATTTAAAACCAGGCATGCTAAAAGTGCTAAAGGAAAATGGAGGACCCACTGCTGACAGACCTATAAATCAGTGCCACTTCTATAGAAATAATTGTGCAGGCTTCTTAAAAACCTACACTACGTTCTTAAACATAAAACTACCCTATGTTACAACATGTATCCAAAGGATTCTATATCCTAAAAGTCTGTATTTATCACTGTTTGTTTCATACAAGCAAGGAAATAGAATCAGCCTATAACACTTTGGCCACAAAGACAAATGAAGTCATGGAAATTTCAAGAAAAAAAAATAGAACTGTAAAACATAATTTCAAGTGTAATTCGGGCTCAGAAAGACAAACACTTGTGCATTCTCCCTTGATACAGACTATAGTGGCTGATTATTAAGTATGCATGTCTGGGTGGGAAAACGCAGAGTTAAAATCCAAGAAACTGGAAAGGGCAGGGGATGGCTTCCAGCAGGAAAGCTGGGAAAGACAACAGAACAAGTAGAGAACGGGATGGAGGGAGTGAAATGTGCAGCAGGAGCTGTGGATTCAGAGAGGGAAAGCAGGAAGAGAGGACAAACACCAAAATGGAATGAAAAAAAACATATAGAAAGCAACTCTTTTGCAAGCCTATTTTTTTAAATTAATCAATTTTCAAAGCTACAACTAGAAGTGTTTTCAACGTGAGAGGACCCTAAAGCCACACACCACACCATTTCTCTAGTTCAGACCAACATCTTGGCCTTCCTGGCTAACCTTAATTTTCCCCCAGTCTTATTTTTGCCTTCTCTTCGTCTCCTCTAATCCCTTTAACACAATGTTCTAAATTAATCTTTCTAAAAGGCTAGTTTCCATATCTCCTTGCATCTCTAAAAAACAAATAACGTCCGTACTCATTACATTTATTTGTAAGTATGAAATGGATTTAGGTCAGGATTATCCCCAATGCCAATACTCCACGTAGATCTGAAGTGGACTATGTCAGATAAAAATAGGCTGCTTCTGGCTGGCGGCTGACGTGGATGGGCTCCCTCCTTCCTCCTGGTGGCTGAGCAACATCATTAGGCTCTTGCCCAGTTCATCCACACTTCAGGGTTCATTTCAATTCTGTGTCGCCCATCACCTCAGGAATTCAGATTCCCCATTTCATAGTTGAGTTTCTCAGGAGTGAAGATCTGTCTTTTTCGCCCTAGTTCATATTAGTCGTGTGTGTGTGTGTGTGTGTGTGTGTGTGTGTGTGTGTGTGTGTGTGAGTGATGTAGTGTAACAACAAAATTCTTTTGGGCAGAGGGATATTCTTCATACTTGATCCACCAAACCAGCTTGAAGAGAAGGTGCATTTGGAAGCTACTGTGTATGACCCCCTGCAGATCTAGTTTCCTTTCCCAGAATTGTTAGAACTGCGAATTTTTCACAACAATTTTGGAATGACAGACGTTGGAAGAACTAAGTCCAGGGAACACAAGCTAGTGATATGCTCATAAGCAAAACTTGTGTTCTCAATTCAAATGTAAAACTTTGATAAATTTTTAGAAAAATAAAAAACTTAATTTCTGTCTTTCTTAGAACTATGCCCATGTGCAATCTCTTTTTGTCACTCTTACAGAAAAACAGAAGAGAAGCAAAAATTAAAAATTTAAAAGACAAAAATTTATTTGGTAGCAAATGGATCTCTTATGATTAACTTCTTTTTTTTTAATAATCATTTTTTTTATTAACTTGAGTATTTCTTATATACATTTCGAGTGTTATTCCCTTTCCCGGTATCCGGGCAAACATCCCCCTCCCCCCTCCCCTTATGATTAACTTCTAAATGACATGGTATAAGGCAACCTATCTGTGGCTGACCATAGACAGAGCTCCCCACTCTAGCGTGGAAAGATCTCTTCAGTTTTGTATTTAAAATCCATGGTTAAATGTTTAACTATTTTATTATAGGCAAGGTTACTCAGATTTTACCTAGCTAATTTTTAAAATGTTTATGCCTATAACATTAAGTCATCAAAAGGTTCAAAGAGAAAGGTAAGGGGTAAAGTTTCTTGTAAACAAGCCTGAACACCTTTGATGCACCCCTAGACTCCACATGTAGAATGAGAGAACTAAATCCCACAGGCTGCCTTTGACTTACATCCTTGCACCATGGCACTCAAGTTTCTAAACACACACACACACACACACACACACACACACACACACACACACACACACTGCATGCATATGTAATGACTATTAGGATTCAAAAATTTCAAAGACAAAACTTTGGAACTCCAATCTTGACTATGGATTAAAATGAAGTAATAAAGATTAGGTAACAAGTTGAAAGTTACATTATTCATTCTAAATCTTCTATTTGATACTAGTCTTAATTAATTAAATATAAGTCATCATAGACACCTCTGTGTCACACATGAGATACATAAATAGCAAATCAGTTTTCTGTTTAATGGGACCACTCTGCTAGTGTTCTTTCTTTCCATTTTAATGCATACTTAGAAAATTATATGTGTATCTTATATACCTGTTACATGTATTAGTAGTGGAGATGTATCAATTAGAATACATGGTAAGCTGGATAAGAAAGATACCCAAGGAAAATACTGTAAATGAATCCAAGATTGGTTTGTTTGTCTTGGAATTAAATAGTTCAGGCTGTAAAGATATTTGGTCGGACAAAATTCAAACATCTAGACTTTTTCCACTTTAGTTCTTCATCATCTCCCTAGAGACGGCTTCCTCTTCATTCTGGGGGTAAAGTCACAATCAAGTTAGTATTTCCGTTCACAAGAAGGCGGGAACTGGACATGCTGTGTCTACTGGCTTGTCTTTGGATTTTTCCCTTGTGTTAGCAAAAGGGACCAAGCAGGTGTAATTCCTTGCAAACATAATTACAAACGCAAATTTCCTGAGCAGGCGTGTATGCAGCTTAACTTTGGGGCATTCTGGAAATGAAGAGATGGGATATGTTGAGATGTTGATAGGGTTTATCAGAAGTGATTACACACAGGTTAATACCTGTTGCTATTATAATTATTCTGCAAGTATTTAGTTAACTTATCAGGCTATAGACGAGGTAAATAGTGCAACCAACTGCGGAACTAGAATACAATGCAAATATTGTGAAAAATGAAAGGCCAAAAAAAAAAAAAAAAACCTAGAGCTCATATTAACCTGTATGTTCATGATGCCTAAAATGTTAAAAGTATCCATCTGTCTAAAACTCTTTCAAGTTAAATGGTTTACTAAGCCAAGTGAGCATTCTTTATAAGCAAGCAAAGATAATAGTGTCCCAATCATAAGCCATCTCAGAAATGATCTTAATTTGTAAATATTTTAAAGAAGTTTTAACCTCATGCAGGGATTTATACACACACACACATTCACAAAAACACACAAACACACACACACAAACATGCACATGCACGCACACACACGTACACACGCACACACACGCACATGCACACACATGCACATGCACACACACATTCACACAAACATATAAACACATACACACGTACACACGCACATGCACGCATACACACACACGTATGCACACGCACATATGCACACATGTACGCATGCACATACACACGCACACGCACGCACGCACACATGCACATGCGCACACACACTCACACACACACGCACACATATATGCACGCATGTACGCATGCACACGCACACACACACTCACACACACACGCACACATATATGCACGCATGTACGCACGCACACGGACACACACACGCATATGCACACGCACATGGACACTCACACACGCACTCATGCACACACCACTTCAAAGTGATAGCCCCAGCTCCTCCTTTCTGGGTGAACCTCAGCTGCTTAACACAGTGGAAAGGAGAAATCCCTTCTTTCATCTTCTCAGTCACCTGACTTTGGCTGTGTCCCAAATACATCTACTGATGTAACATTTACACATGTCCACTTCTAGTCAATCCAGTCTCAAGTTCACATATCCCCAGGCCTGTGTTTCCCCTGTGTGCTTGATTTTCCCCAGACATCAAGATCAGCATGCACTGCCATCTTTCAGGTAAAAAGAAGATCTGTCTCATGTTTTCCATTGCCCCTTTGCTTCCACTGTTCATGTACATAATGATGTTTTTACATCACACTGAAACAATCACATTAACAAGATTCTCATCGAAATGTAAATAAGAAATACCCAAGTTAATAAAGATGGAAAAAAATCAAGAAATAATCATTCCTAAATTTAGTAAGTTTCCCTAAATCATTTAACGATGCCAGCAAATTTTATAGCACAGTTAGCTTGGCAGCCATGGACAGAGGGCAAAACCCTGAGCTTTCTCCTTTCTACTCAAGACTGAAGATTGTGGGTTTTGTTGATTTTTTCGTCCTTTGTCGTAATAAGCATCATATAACTGTAATAGAATAAAAAAAAAAGCTCAGTTTTTGCCTATGGGACCAATCAAAATCAACTTCATTACGGTGATCTTAGACTGTGACTTGGGATGTCGAACACATGTTCTATCATCTAACACAGAACTCCTACCAGTGGGTGAAATATGAAAAAACTACATGATATTACGAAAACACTCCAGAACTTCCTTTGCAGCTGTAGACTAAACAGTCATTTTACATATATGACATAAAGTTATTACACCGTTCCTTGCTTTTTCTTTAAGACAGTAGTACATAATGACACTTTATGCTCTAAAGATTATAATATCAGACATCAATTAGTCTGCTAATACTCATTGAGCACTTACTCCATACTGTGCATTAGACCAACTGCCTGAGATAGAATGAAAACCAGGCATGCACCTCATACAATCACAGTAAAATACATCACTTGTGGGATAGTGTTAATGTTTACTAGAAACGGTCCCTGTACTTTCTACACACAAAAAGAAATATCTGCGACAGCAACCAAAATTAGCTCGCGCTCGATGACAGGAGCTTTCTTATTTTATCTAACAGTTCTTCACACTTTGTGATCCCTTTTAAAATCAATTCTATTAAGGCATAATTTGCTTACAATAAAATCATCTATTTTAGGTGTTGGGTGAGTTCTGACAAATGGACACAGCCTATATCCACCACTGTAGTCCGTTTCAGTTTATCTCACAGACCTTATATCTTGGCTTCTTGGCTGAATGGTAGGTAGTGATGACCGAGGAGCAGATCATCACTTAGGAAGCAGCACTGCATCTGAATGTGCTAAGTAGAGTCGTTATGCAGAGCAAATCACTCTAAGGGCCAGGAGATTCTCAACATCACTCCTACTTGGGGCTTGGAAATCAGCATAAGAAGGCCAATTGGCAGCTAATGCTGTTGCTCTGAGGCCTGTGTACAAACTGAAAGGTTGAAGTACACCCTATCAGCACCAACGCCCATCTCCAGTTACTCTGCTCTCCTTGGCTTCTAGTTGCCAAAGCAACTCTTCAGTCAGCTCTTAGAATTCCTCCTCAGTCTTGCCCTGCAGACAAGCATATTGTCCTGTCTGGAGTGTACTCTTCACCAACACATTCCTAGCTGCTTTGGCCCTGGGAATCTAAACTGGAGCCTGATGACAGATAACAGAAATCTTTTAAGAGAACTCCAAAAGAGGGAGAGGGGAGCAGCAAGGTCGGAGTCCTGGGAAGAAACTGGAGCTGCGTGTCAACTCACACTGTCGTCAGTTGCTTTAGCTGACTGAGAAATACAAGTCTTTGGACTGGAAGAAGTTTCAATGATAACCTTTGTTGGGAAATGGTATCAAAGGACAAAGGTGTCACTTTTAAGCGTGTAACTTAGTACTATCAGCCCTGTTCATTTCTCTGGCCACTTTAACTCTTAAAACTGTCACAGTGTAAGTATCACTTATGTAAAAGACTAGTTTATCAGGAGACACAAGGTTATATCCATACAGAATAAGCACATGCCTTGGGGGAAGAATGTGTACTTATAACTTTTAGGCAACAGAAAGGTTAAGATAAAAGTATATATTAAATTGAAATGTACCATCTTACTTCTCTGAAATCAGACATAACTTTTAACTGCTCGGTCTACAATTTTCACCAGAGATATTCAATTTGTATTTGGAGGTGATACTCAAATTTAAAAAAAAAAGACAAAAACAAAACTGTGACTTTTACTTAGTGACTGTGTGACAATTAGCAGCGCCACCGGAAAAGTTAAATAGCACATAGAAGCTAATATTTGTAATCAGGTTAAAAATGAATAACGAATGCTTCCTATACCAACATACTTGATGAAGGCTGTGCACACTTATATAGAGGTAGAATTTTACCACTAATTTAGTTGATTTTTTTATGTTTTGCTTTTTGTACTACAAATGGTTTTGCTCAACTATTACTTCTATAATTTCTTTAAAAATGAAGGGGAAACCTGAAGGACTGTCATACTCAAGTGAATGACAGATGCACAGCCCTACTGCCTGAATGACTGATACACACCCTTACTGCCTGAATGGCTGATACACACTCCTACCATCTGAATGACTGATGCACACCCCTACTGTCTGAGTAGCTGATATGCACTTCTAGTGCCTCATTTAAAGTTTAGGGAGCTTGATGACATGCATTTACCTACTTACTTCCTTCTTGTATTTTTTTCGTTCTATGATTTTTTTATTTGACTAAAATATAATCACATTATTTCTTTCCTCCCTTTCTTCTTCCAATCCCCTCCCCAAGTCTAACCCCCAAACACACACACACAGACACACACAGACACACACAGACACACACAGAAACACACACACACACACACACACACACACACACACACACACCCCACCCCCATCTTCAACCACTGCTGTTTCATATACACGTAACTGAATCAACCTATAGATACAACACGCTGGCTGGGACCATTTTGAAACAATAAAGGATTAAGTTTTTTGTTTTGTTTTGTTTTGTTTTATTTGTTTTTGTTTTTGTTTTTCTGGGCAACGTTTATTTGTGTAGTCTGGCTATACTGAAACTTGGTCTATAGACCAGCCTGATCTTGAACTCAGAAATCCATCAGCCTCTGTCTCTGGAATGCTGGGTTTCAAGGCATGTGCCACCAACAGCTTTTAAGTTTTCATTTTAAAAGTACTTAATTTTAATGTTCAATAAATGAGAACTAAGATACTAGGGAAATATATTTTTTGGAAAAATAATTAAAATTTGTTATGGATTCTATGTTGAAAAATTACTATGTTAATACTAGAGAGCTAAAACATGTCAGTGTTTCACCGTGTCTCCCCCCATTAATGAATTAAAGTATTTTTAAAACTCAATTAAAATTTCTACGAAGGCACATGAGCATCATCTTTTTTTCCATATCAGTCAATTTTATAAAATAGCATATTCATTAAAATGATGTTCATTTTTTAAATAAAAATGGTGATGTGACTGCTATTAATTGATCTCAATTTGAACTTTAGTGTGAAACAGATACTCTCTTTCCTATTTGAATTTAACTGTGGAGGAAAGTACTAATAGTTCATCACTGCATCATGAGTCCATCAGCTGCTTAGTGCTAGTAAGCTAGCCATTAGGGCTGACAAGATAGTTCAATGGTTAGAGTGCTGCTAGAGCAGCCTGGGGGTCTGAATTTGGATCTACAGGACACACAAATGAAGCTGTGTGGTTTGATACTAACTCAACCTGTGTAGAGAAGACACAAAAAGATCATAGAGGTTCAGTGGTCAGTCATTCTTGCTGAAAACTTTGAGATTCCCTGTTTCAAGGAAATAAGGTGGGTCACACATCTCCTTGAGCTATTGACAGTATTGACAGTTATAGTTACTGGAAAAGAGGGAGTCATCTTCTTTGGTGATGTATCCACTAATACATTGACTAGGCTACAGTAAATGACCCTTTGTCCAAGTTTATGCAAACAACCATAATTCAACTCAACGGGTCACACAAAAAAAAGAAGGAAGGAGCTCCTACTTCCCCCACTTTCTCTTTGTTCTTCTCTGTTCTTGCCCTCTTCCTGCTTCCTACCACATGCCCATGGCTGGCCTCCTTTTCTCTCCTCTACTCTTCTTCTCTCATTAAACCTCTTTGTGTGGAAAAAAAAAGAAGAAGAAAGGAAAGAGAGAAAAGAGGAGACAAGTGGTAGGAGACATAGAAATAGGAGACTAACTAATAAGAAGGGATTTGGGGAAATAAATCCCTGTTGCTGTGATAAAATACCCAGACAAAAGTAATTTAAGGGAGGAAAAATAAAGGTTGTTTTAACTCAGGATGTTCAAAGTATATCAGTCATGACAGAGGAGACAGGAGGAGCTTCAAGCAGCTTTTCCCATCTCATCCACTTTCAGGAGAACGTGATAAATACACGCTTCAGGCCTGTTCATGCCTCCATTTCTACAGTCCTTTCCCAGCCAGGGAATGCCACCGCCCACAGTGAACAGGTCTGTCTCCTCTAACTAAAATAGTCAGCTTAACTAACATGATTGCCCATGAGCTTTCCTGGAGGCCAATCTCCCAGGTAATTCGATATACTGTCAGACTGATAACCTCCACCTCATGAGAGGATGAGAAAAGGTAATTAGGGAGAAAATATAGTCAACATATACTATATGCATGTTAAAAGTATCAAACAATAAATGAACATTTGCAAAATAAAAATTAAATCAAGTGCTGTAAATGATAGCAATGAGGGGTTGGGGATTTAGCTCAGTGGTGGTAGAGCGCTTGCCTAGCATGCACAAGGCCCTGAGTTCGGTCCCCAGCTCTGAAAAAAAAAAGATAGCAATGAAAGAAGGCACCTTATATCAACCTCTGACCTCCACAGATATATACATAGGCACACATACCTGCACACACAACACGTATATATATACATAAACACACATGAATATTACCTCTTTACCAACATAAAATTTATTCAGCATCTCAATATTCTTTCATATTATCTAATCTTGTTTTTTACTGGTTATTTTATTTATTTATATTTCAAATGTATCCTCCTTCCCAGTTTCCCCTCCAGAAGCTCCCTCTCCCCTCTGTCCTCCCCCTTGCTTCTATGAGGGTGTTTCCCCACCTGCCCAACCACTCCTCCCTCAGCAGCCTAATTCCCCTACACTGGATCATCAAGCCTCCAGAAGACCAAGAGACTCCCCACCCAGTGGTGCCAGATAAGGCCATCCTCTGCTACATATCCAGCTGGAGCCATGGGAACTCCCTGTGTACTCTTTTGTTGGTGTTTTAGTCCCTGGGAGCTTTGGAGGGGTCTGGTTGGTTGATACTGTTGTCGTTCCTACGTTTCAAACCCCTTCAGCTCCTGCAATCCTTGCCCTAACTTCTACATTGGGGTCTTGATTCAAAAGAAATCTAAGCAGAGCAGGAAAGGCTTTGCTCTCTAGAAAATCTATCCAGACTATAAATACTGATGGTAAAGAAAAATGTAAAAAGACAAAACAAACAAACAAAAAAGCCAAGCAGCCCTTTTCAACCTTCAAGCCCTCTCTAATTCCTTTTGTGTTATTGTTCCTCTGAATTATAGGCTCAGATGTAAAGAGAAAACCACCCAAGCCCCACAAGTGCTTCTTCCTCTGTGGACTCAGAAAAATATGTGTTCCTTTTCTGAATCTGTGAAGCAAGATAATAATTTCTCTTTCATTAAAAATATGGAAAATCCTCTAACCACAAAATTCTTTGAGAACAGAGGGATTTTCTCTGGAGGCATGCTCTCCCCTTGGGTGAAGACTGACCCCACTAAAATCATCCTTGTGGGACAGCATGGCATCAGTAGAACATCAGTAATGCAGTTCCTTAGGGCCCATTCTCCAAAGAACTTGAAAAGTAATGCCAGGGAAAGGGAAGAAGAAAAGCTACCATTTGATAGGATGAACAAGTTGACTTGTCTTGTGGCAGAGCAGGAGAAGTAAATTAGCATTGATGCACTTCCTATCTCAAAAATAGGAGGGGAGTTGAATATAAGTTGCACACCAGGAAGCAAGAACATTTTAAGATAAGAATTCGATAATTACAAGCAGATCAGGTATCTATGACTCAAAGTATCAATTTTACCTCACAAGTATGTACTAATATTACACCTCAATAATTTAAACGATAAACCCTGACTGCAACTTTTCCCTGTTAATAAGAATAATTGATGGAACTTTAAATGCAGATCACCACTGTTAATGGGAATAATTGATCATGAAGCTAAGTCAAGGAGTTTCAGCGAGAATATATTGTTTGTCAGCAACTGAAAGGAAATCCTTTCATCTTCAACTTGAAAAATGTTGTTACCATTCTGAAAGAAATTCTGTGCCTGTGTTGTCTCATAACAAAGCTTGTATTGTATTTTATATCTACAGTGGCTCTTATGCCCTCCTCTTTCTGTAGTCCAAACATTTGGGTGACTGTACAAGATGCTTTCTCCAGGAATTCATTTTCTATGTTCTTTTAAAATGTCTCCTATAATAACGAGAGTAATGTGAGCAAGGGTATGCGTGAACATTCACTTTCATGGCTGAATGGTCCACTCTTAGCTACATCAAGTATTTGTTTTGAATCTAATAAAACCTAGCGTCAAACTTCAGCTAGCTTCTTCAAAGACAAAATAAATTACATACAGTTGAAAGTAAATATAATCTGCCAAACCCCTCATTCTAATGCCCATGAAAATGAATGACTTCTATTACTTACAAAAGTATAGTGAATATGAGTCCCTGTTTTTGACTGGGGAGTAGATGCGTAGAAGAAAAAAGTTCTCCAAGAACATGGAAATATTAAAATATTATAGACACCAGAGAAAGAGCTGGAAGATAGAATGAATATGTGCTAAGCATACTCAAGGACCTCTGGGTTTGATTCTTTACACTTCAGAGAGGAAAAGGGAGAGGAGGGGAGATGAGGAGAAGGAGGAGGCAGATCAGGGGAAAGAGGAGGAGGACTATTCTCCATCTAGATGACAGTTGCAAGTTGTTTCTATTACCAAAAAGGGAAAACATCTTACTTCCTCTAAAACTTAATGAGGAGGAAGTCAAACAAACTTACAATTATTTAAACTTTTTAAATAAAATACTTCTAAGACTTAATAAAGCAAGTACAACCATCTAACTGTTATAAAACAATATAGCAAATCATTTAAAGCAAACATAATTTGACTCATTTCTGTAAATATTAATACTTGAGGATCCTTACGATAAAATGCTTAGAGACAAAGAACTCATTCTGTGAAGAAGTCAATGGAGCATTTCACTGATCACCAGGCAAATAGCATGAGTTTCATGTGTGGCTAAATACTTTTAATGACTCTGAAATGAAGTTAAAATTTAATATTTCAATTCTCTAATAAATTTTCTTAGAGAATTTAAAACCAATCCTAAAGTTTCACCACAAATAAACAATAAGCATTCAAAGAGATCAATATTTAAATTGTTTTGGACATTATTATAAAGACTATACATTTAATAATATACCATAAACATGTCTGATAAGTTTAGAAAATGAGACTCTTTACAGTTAAAAAACTGTGAAGATGGCTAATTTCCTTATTATTGAGCATTCTGGAGAACAAGACTTTGTTAAAGCTACCTTGATGGCATGTGTTTTAAAGCAATGAAAAAGACAATCAGATTAATACCGGATGTGTTCACAAGTTAATCAACTTAGTGAAAACGTGTATCCTGTACACCAATGATGATGCCTGTTTTGCCAGCAGTGAGCTCACTGACTCTGCTGGAAAAGTGGATTTCCCCATTCTTGCTTCATGTATAGGGAAATTAGGGTTGGGAGGATAAGCAAGTTCCTTTATGATTCCAAATTAGTAAGTAACAGAGTCAGGACCCATTATGTATCTTGGAACCTCAACAAGGCACTACCTTATATTTTTAGTTTTAAACAAACACCTAGGAATTATACCATCAACACACACACACACACACACACACACACACACACACACACATATATATATATATACACACACACAGAGAAATGATATAGATGATATAGACATATCACATTCTGTTTAGTTCAAAGAACTAAAGTGAATATGTAAGCATTATAATGTTAATTAATATATTAATAAGTCACCTTTTTTTCTTTTGCACAGGGTCTTACTATGTAGCAAGGCTGGCCTCAATCTGTTGATCGTCCTGACTCAGTCTCAGAGAAAACAGATTACAGACATGTTCTGATATTCCCAGCGAAATCTTAAGAAATATGTTTGTTTTTTACACTTATTTATTTATTCACCTTACATCCCAATATCAGCCCCCATACTCCCAGTACCCTCTTATGGAGATCCTCCCCCCATTCCTCCTTTGTCACCCCCACACTCATTCCCCCCAACCTCACCACCAAGTCACTGCAGGACTAGGCTCATCCTCTCCCACTGAGGTAAATGTAGCCTATTTAGAGCAACAGAATCCACAGGCAGGCAGACAACAGAGTCAGCGACAGCCTCTGCTCCAGATGTTGGGGAACCTGCACGAAGACCAAGCTGTGCATCTGCTACAGATGTGGCAGGAAGAACTTTGTTCATAATGCCACATGCATTGAGTTTAATGAGGTGAGGAGAGAAAGCGCTGTCAACTTCCACTTGCTACAGTAGCTGACAAATTTTAAAGATAAAGTCGCAGCCCCACACAGGAGTAAACATCATGACACACTTCTGTCAATCAAAGAGCAATGTTCAATAGCAATATTAAGATTTCATAAAACATGAAGAAGTCTGAGCCAGAGATCTCATACAAAAACATATAACTTCTTTTTTAAAAAAAAAAAAAAATGGATTGTTTTTCTTTAGGAGTTAGTGTGCGTGTGTGTGTGTGTGTGTGTGTGTGTGTGTGTGTGTGTGTGTGCGCGCGCGCGCGCGCATGCGCATGCGCATGCGCATGCACTGCATGTGTGTGGGTACTTGTGCAGGCCGGAAGGAAGCATCAAATGCCCTAAAACTAGGGCTACAGGTGGTTGTAAGTCTTCTGAGCCCAAAACTCGGGATCAAAGTTGCGTCTCTGGAAGTTCAGCAAGTGTTCTTGACCACTGTACAATCATTTCTCCAGTCCCCCAAATATTTAATTTCTATAGTTATAACTCAGGATAGTGATAAGAGCTAAACAATTATAGTTTTTAAATGTTTTCTCGTAGCAATTCATATTTTATTTTTTCCTTCTCCTCCTCCTGGTTCTGTAAGCAATGAGTAATTTCTGGAGGGAGAAAACTCCCCACCCCTCCCACCCCCCAGAGCTGGGGACCAAACCCAAGGGCCTTGCACTTGCTAGGCAAGCGCTCTACCGCTGAGCTAAATCCCCAACCCCGCAATTCATATTTTAATTGCACCAATCCTCACCTTGGGCTAATCAGACCGGGGATAAATAACTGACTGAATTAATGGGCACAATGTTTTTTTTTTCCATCTTTATTAACTTGAGTATTTCTTATTTACATTTCGATTGTTATTCCCCTTCCTGGTTTAACGGCCAACATCCCCCTAACCCCTCCTCCCCTTCTGTATAGTGCTCCCTTCCCCATCCTTCGCCCATTACCGCCCAGACCAAGGGCTTCCCTTTCCACTGGTGCTCTTACTAGGCTATTCATTGCTACCTATGAGGTTGGAGAATGGGCACAATGTTTAAACGTTGTCTTTTTCTTGCTTACCAAGTCAACGGGAAAAATTTTCACATCTCAGGACTCAGTGTTTAGATATGTAAAAAGTTGAAAGCACTTACTGAAAAACTTCATGGAATATTTCTTCCATCTCACCTGAGAAACCGCCACCTCCACGGGAGAATGGATTTCCATGGAGCCTACTCTCATCTGCTCTCCAACAACAAGAGAGGCAAGACTCTCCGACCTTTCAAGTTCACCCAGGTCCATGTAAATTGTTTCTGCCTTGGCACCTGAAGTCTGAAGGCAAGTCTTTGGAAAATTATTTAAACTTAAAAAAAAACTTCAGTGCCACACACACACACACACACACACACACACACACACACACACACTCACACACACATTGCAACCTTTCTTTGCTGGTCACTGTTACCCCTGTGGGGATGTATGCAGCGGGTCTGTTGTAAAATAACACCCGACTTCAGAAAGTATCGCTTTGCATTGCCTGGAGGAGAGGTATGGCGCTCTTCTGTTCCTCCCTGCTTCCCTAGAGAGTGAGATACAGCCCTGTACTACTGACAGCAAGCCCCTCACAGGAGGAACACAGATGCTGTGCTGAAGAGTTCCCGCTTTCCTGTAGTGGCTCCAAAAACCTCCAACTAACTAAGCTTCTCCCTTACCATCGGAGACACCTATTTACGATTTAACACCGTGGCAATGATGCATCTAGATGTTCTTATGAGAAATGGCATTATTAACTAATAAAAACATCAGGTTAATTTTAATTTCGCTAATAGTAACACAGTGCAAACAGGCTGCCTCTCTTTGAAACTGTCCACTGCTCAAAGACACCCACTTTTCCTGGTCCCTTGCTGCTATTCTATAGGGACTTTCGAGTCACTCCGGGTAGTCACCCAACACCTCTCTGCATTGAGAAAGCAATATCCCCAGTATTAATAGCATTAACCACAGGGCTATACTGTTACTCCATCCCCATGACCTCAGAGTTTGTGCCTATAACATGTCCTGTATTACTTTACACGTTTACCTATGATTTATGTCTTTTACGAGTATAATTCTCTTTACTCACTGTTAAATATAAAAGCTTTGAAGACAGAGGTCTGGCTGTCCATTTGACAAGCATCCCCACCCCCCAAAATACCCATGAGTATCACATTTTGCCCAAAAATAAAAGAAAAAAGTTTTATAGGCCTATTTTGGAACACTGACCCTTTTTTGTCCTATCTTAGTCAAATTAGAAAAATTAATATTTTTGACCCGCTTTTTAACCTATAAAATTAAAATAAGTATTTTGGGCTATTGCTATAAAATTAAATGTCTGGCTGTTGTCTTATGAATTATAATATGTTCTATATGTTAGTTACTTCTATGATCAGGCCCTCCTCAGTGGTAAATAAAGCTTTGAGAAAAAAAGATGGATTTTTAGTAGGGGATCTAGGTGAGCCTCCCAGAGGGAGCGTGAACATGGAAGAGCTACTCATCAACCATGAGGTGGCAAATAGCAGGGATGATACCCAGCCCTTCTGCCCCTCGCCCGTGCAGTAGTCAGGAGACCGGGCCCAAGGTCATGCGCACTGGCTCTGGCTCTCACCTTTGAGTTGGCCCATCCTGAAATCTCCCTCATCTATTAATGGTTGGAGCCTGTGAAGGGGCCCACGCTTCGTTCTCTCAGAGGTACTAGTGACCACAGTGACCTGCAAAGGGAACTCTGCACATCCATGTCTGAGCGTGATTCATTCTGTCAGAATGACTTCCACAGCCAAGCTTCTGCGTTTACAGTGGCTCAAGGTTTCCTTAACAACGTAGTGAGTTCTGTCCCTGGATGAACAAAGAAGCCCATGCTGGTCAGGCAGTTTCTTGGTATAGCCACAGTCATTTTCCCATTCATTTCTGACCTTTCATTCAATCAAAGTCTTGTCAACTGAAAGATGCTTTCTCTCAGGAAATTGCGATCGCTTCCACTAGCTAGAGACCCCAAAACAGTCTGTACCCTCTAGAGGCTCTTTCATCTAGAGCACACAATGTAGACCCTCGAGAGATTTGCCCCTTGCCTGGCAGAGTCTGAGGCCCAATCTGGGATGACGTCATCCTACACAGGGTGGTAAATTTCACTTACACACACACACACACACACACCACACACAAGGCCTGAGAGGAATACAGAGAAGGAGGGTAAATTTGCAATATGCTGAGCATGTAGGCTAACAGTTGAGCCTTGCAAGAACAAGGTTTCTAATCAGAGTGATAAGGGAGGGGAAGGTTTTCACCTTTGGACAGGGTGAGATCACATCATGGAAGTTAGAAAGTGGAGTCTGACTGGAAGCTATCAGTACAGGCTGAGGTTCCTTGGGAAGAGGATAGATTTCAAGATTTAGACTATTTTGTATTTGGAATATTTTTAGGTACATCTTTAGTTATTTTAGGAATGGGCCCAATTCTAAACATAAACTGTGTATATGTTTCTCATAAACCTATACACAGAACTTTTAGGCAATTTATGGTGTATTTTAATAGGGTCGATTTGCTTTAAAAAAAATTCCATGTGTAGAATTTTGTTGCAATATAAGTATTAAGAGGACTTAGAATTTTCCAATACATGATATTTAGTTTGTGTGACACACAGAGAAAGGCTAAAGTGATAAATGAAAAGAAATAGTATGTATGAATTCTACAACTATGGAGTACAGACATTAAAATTGAAATGCATTTATAAATCAAGGGTCATTTTAAATGAATGTGATATGTGCTTTCCATATATTCAAAACTGCTATCCACAGAATGATCTCACTATGGAGGATGTGCAAATACTTGGATAAAAATGTTAAAGGGAGTTATCAAACTTTAGAAATAAACTTAGTCTCATTTGTTGTTAGTTTTGTCCTTTTTGTTTATGGATGATATCATAATAAACATGCATTAATTAAAGACTTATGCTGTGTAGGACAATAATATGAGGAGAAATGGGAGAATCTTTAAGTATACATTTTCTGAGTCAAAATCACCTTCGATTTTTTTTACAAGGACATATTAGTAAAGGGAAAAGAATATCAAGTTTTCAATTTACATGTAAATTTCCTTTTCCCAGAATCTATATGTATTGGCACATAAGTCATAAGATGATTTATTTTATTTCACAAATTTTATGTTCAGAATGGTAAATGTCAAAATACAGAAAATCAGAAAAAAATGGACTGAAATCTTCTGAGTTAGAATAAACTCTAGACAATACAAACAGGGCTTATGGATAACACACTTCCTTTTGTTTAAAATACTTTGAATATAAAGAGTGTAGTATGTGCTCAATGTAGAATGAATCTCCTTCAGCTGTATTCTTTGTTAGCAACAGTTGACACATCTATCTCATTATTCAAGGCACGAGATAATATTTAAATGTTGAGCTGAGCAATGCTTTAATATATTAACAGTGTGCTTGACTCCCATTCATTTCTGTGTTTCATCTGCAGATGAAGATATTGAAACCCTCATCATTCCGATCTGTTCAAGAACTGAATATGGGACAATTAGAAACAAATTATTTAAACATTTCTTCTTCTTCTTCTTCTTCTTCTTCTTCTTCTTCTTCTTCTTCTTCTTCTTCTTCTTCTTCTTCTTCTTTTTCCTCCTCTTCCTCCTCCTCCCTCGTCCTCCTCCTCTTCCTCCTTCTCCTCCTTTCTCCTCCTCCTCTCCTTCTCTCTCTTCTTCCTCCTCCCCTCCTCTGCCTCTTCTTCTCATCCTCCTCCTTGTTTTCCTCCTCTTCCCCTCCTCTTCCTCTTCTACTCCTTCCTCCTCCCCTTCCCTTTCCCACCCTCCTTCTCCTCCCCTCCTCTTTCCCTCCTCCCCTCCTCCAGTCCTCCTCCTCCTTCCTTTCCTTCTTTTGTCAACAATCAATTAACTTCTCAAGAGCATTTACTATAGTATGTTTGCCTCTTTTCAAATCCTCAGTGCCCAAGAGAGTTTATGTATACTGCAGGGAAAAGGAAAGCCAGGAACTTAGGGATTGGGGTGTGTGAATGTGTGGTGTCTAGAAAACCAAGGGGAAGGAGAAACATAGTGGGAAGCCACAAAGATGATCGCTGCAGTGTTAGAAATGCCAAGAACACCTTACCAAGAGGCTGTCTGAAAAAACATCCATATGTTTCTAGGAATGGAGTTAAGGAGATAGGAAATAAATAGAAGGAAGGGGCACTGATGATACTGGTCACATGTGGGTAGATTTTAAAACAGAAATGCATAAGGCAGGAAGGAGAGAAGAGGGGAGGGAAAAGGGAGAGGTGAAGGGAGGGATGGAGGGAAGGAGGGAGGGAGGGAGAGAGGGAGGAAGGAAGGGAGGGAGACAAGGAGGGAGGAAAGAAGGGAGGGTGGGAAGAAACCAGGAAACCTTTCATTCACTCCAAGACAACAACCAGAAAACCAGCATAGTTCATTATTCTTGAGGGTAGAATTGTGCACAACATTGTACAATGGAGCATAATGTAGAATAGAACAATACATTAAGTTGATGCTACATAATGTTATAGCAATGTCGGACCAGACCTAGTAAGATGAGATTCAGTGTGAATTCTCCTTAGGCTTCTTTATTTCCCCCAGAGAAACAGCATATACACTTAGGATGTGTTGTAATAGAGACTCTAAAGGCACTTCCCAAGCTTTTTGAAGTTTTATGACAAAAGAAGGAAAAAATACCCACACAGTCTGTGTACCAAGTTACAGGAAGGATCCAAACTCAAAATGCCACTAATTTCCATAACTAGGTGAGTGTAGAAATTTTCCCTCTAGTGTTACTCAAAAACACCTCCTGCTATGGGAGCAGAAGTTCAGCGAGCCTCTCAAATTCAGTCTGATTCGTTATCCTCTTTCAACATATGCCTGTGTTTGAGCATTTGGTCATGCCCCCTGTTAAAACACACACACACACACACACACACACACACACACACACACACACACACACACACACGGTTGATACCAAAGAGTAACTCCAAAGATCGTGTCTACCCTACAAAACAGATACCTTATCTTAAACTATTTCTATAACACAAATTAAGTGATTCAACTGACAAAAAAAATCAACCTTACTATGAGGCTTTATGAATTATGTGGGATTATGTGGGCAAAACAAATGGCTTCTTGATAATCAACCACATTTTTATTGCTGTCGAGGTAAGATTCTTTCAAAGTTAAGAAGCAAGTGTTTACTGACTATGAAAATGATGACTGATAGGAAACTAGAGGACAGGGAGATGGTAGGTATCAGTAGATAGATAGTAGGTAAAGACAGACAGGTAGCTAGGTAGATACTAAACAGAAAAAGTATTTTACCTACCAGTGAATGTTAAGAAGAGTCTACAGTGTTTTCAAGGGAGAAGGAAATAACATGCAAATGTAAATGCATGCAAGCTTTTTCCCTAGTAGCATAAAAAGGCAGAATGTGCTTGGACTCAGATCAGATGTATCCAAGAACTGGTTAACTTTTTTTTTTTACAAACTGCGGGAAGACGCGTCGTACATTCAAGCATGTTTCCTAGATCCATGAAGAATCATGTGCACCTTTGCTTCAGGTCACTAGCTGAAAACATGATACCCTCTACAGAGCAGCGTCTCTCAGATATAAAAAGACATTCACTGCCCAAAGAACAAAATGAAAAGAAAAAAAAACAAAGAAAGAAAGAAAGAAAGAAGGAAAGAAAGAAAGAAAGAAAGAAAGAAAGAAAGAAAGAAAGAAAGAAAGAAAGAAAGAAAAAAGGGAGGGGTTCTGATCCAAGTCGTCAACATGGTTTTCTTTTTGAGCCTTGTGTTTGCTTGACTATTTGAAATTTAAGTCACTCTTGAAGCTATAAAACTGGAATGTATAAAGTTTGCTTGTGTCTGCATCAAAGATGGCCTTTTTTTCCTTTTCTTTCCTTTTCTTTTTTCTTTCTTTCTTTCTTTTTTTTTAAACCACAAAATGTCTGCCAACCCTGAAAATGATGCAGATCGTGTTTCTGGCCTGTGAGGTGACGCTTACCGGGCAGCCTACCGGGCAGTCTGGCGCTGGGCTGGGACTCTGCAACTGCTGGCTGTGGTGGAATTACAGTAGGGGGAAGAGGGGTAGGGTGAGTGGGAGGGAAGGAGGGAGGGAGGGAGGCTTTGTCCCTGCTGCATTTAAAATTGCATCTAATCTTATCAGGGCGCTCCTCGTTGTTTCTGGAGAGCAGAAACAGGTACAGTGCCGCTTTTGTTCCAGTCAGTAGCTTTTGCCGAATAAAGTGGAGGGAAAAGGCAAGACTAAATAATATTCTTTCAGTCCCTCATGGGAAATTGGGGAGGAAAAGCTTTTGAAAGAGAATGATGGAAAAGTGGGGGTGAAAGAGACAGAAAAAGTCACAATACTTAAAGTATTGTTGTTGTAAGCAGAAGTCTGGACAAAAGGTTTTGAAGGAAATATTACAGGGAGAAAAAATGTTCAAATATTTATTCTTATTGGCCAAAAAGTGGTGGCATTTTTTTTGGCAAATTATAAGCGTAAAATTCAGGAAACATATTCTGTGTTTTACGTCTGAGAAAATTGATACCAAAAGTGCAACTGGGTTTCCAAATGCACATAGCAGCTGAGTACCTTCCCTACGTCAGAAATACACGCTTCTAAACCTTGTTTGTACCTGTCTGTGTTCTTGGTCTCTTAACTTGCTAAAGTATAAGGTAAGGAGTTTCTGTCACAACTTTAGAGACTGCGGTAGACCTCAGACGAGTCAGTGGTAATAAATCCAGCTTCACTAAACTTGCCCTGACCAGCTTTGAACCAAGCAGCGACACTGTAATTCTAACAACCAGAACGATATAATTATTAGCGAGAGGAGAAACCTCCACTTCTCCATGCGTCAATAAAGACTGTAAGTTAATTCAGACAGAAATTACCGGCATTGAGATTTACTAACAATTCCATTATTGTAAAATTGAAAATTAAGATGAACACTAGCTTGTTCAAACACGCGAAGTTTGGAAATAAAATGAATTAACCAAGTTATTCATAGACATTCTCTGGGAAACAATGTTTCCACCAAAAATTGCTCATTTAGGTTTTTAGCATAAAAGAATACAATGCAATATAGTGAATTTACAAATTTTTGAGCATCAAATATATTTCTCACTATGGACTTTAATCAAGTTGAAAACTAAAAATGATCTGATACGTTTTAAATCATCACAATCTTCTAAGAGTTTAATTGTTTATGATTCTCATTTTTTAAACCTTTGAGAATTTTAACAGTCATGAAAGTATCTTCTACAAGTATGTTTTAGAGATAGGAATTCCAATGAGATGCATTTTTTAGTCATTTTTCCCTCTATATTATGTTTATTGTAAACAGAAAACTGTCTTGATCATTTCTTTAGGTATCCCAGCAGGAAAATGAAGACTGAACATCCACAAATGTCAAAACTGCACAAGCATAATTTTTGAGTTAGCATCTTGGTCTCTCTCTCTTCCTCTCTCTCTCTCTCTCTCTCTCTCTCTCTCTCTCACACACACACACACACACACACACACAAAGTTTCCATATGATATGATTGCTGTTAATCAAAAAGTTGGTTTAATATACAAGAATTTTTTTGTGACTAGAGAGAACACTATATGTAACAAAGACTTAAAATTCATATCATTTTTATTGACTAAAACCAACATGTAGACATGTACTAGGCAGTGCATTTTAAAATTATCTTATATTCAATTGCATGGGTTCTTGCACAGATTCAATCAAATGGACAAGTACTGTGCAGTCATGGTACCTAGCTGCTAAATGCGTTTGTACACACTTTTCACAGGAAACTCTTTAATTTGAATATGACCAGATATTCTATGCAGATTTTATCACTTGATTGAAAGTCAAATTATCCATTTACAAATAGTAAAACAACACATAGTTACATGAATCATTCTTCAGGATAAAATCCTGTATGTGTTCTTTATAAAACTGTACTAACTTTAATATTTAAATTAAAAGATTCTTGTGTATGATATCTTCTAAAACTTGAGTGGTGATGAAGATATTGTCATTTATAATTTGCTACTAAGATCAAGAAGCAAGAATAGATGCCAACTTAATTTCAAAGTGGATTTTCAAAACACACTTAGTGGTCTCTTAAAGTTCAATTTTCCTTGTCTGGAGTTGACTCTCAATGTCTTTTCTTCTGCTCTTTGGATCCAGAATTTTTTTCCATAGTCCATGGTGTTGCTTCTACTCACACAAGTCATAAAGTCATGATCACCATTACTAGATATGTTAGAGTCACATAAACATTACAAGGTATTTATGGGAATGATTATGTTCAATATAGTTTCTATTTTTACTGGCTAGATTCCATGATGGCATTACTTTTGTCTTTCTCAAATCATTTATGAAACTTTTTTACATAACAAGTAATGTCTTACTTTCCCTATTCTCTTTTTGTTTTTTTTTTTTTCGGAGCTGGGGACCGAACCCAGGGCCTTGTGCTTGCTAGGCAAGTGCTCTACTACTGAGCTAAATCCCCAACCCTTCCCTATTCTCTTAAATGATTGTATACTATACATAATAATTCTATACTATATTGATATTATATATGCATATATGATATAGATGATATAACATCTATATTGATGATGAGTCAGGCCTTCAATAGAGGGAATTATGGCATTAAAATAACCCTGAGAACAAAGGTTGAAAGAGAACACTATTTCTCCTGGTATTTACTTATTCTGCTCACTAACCAATCATTTCTCTTTCATTTTTTTTTCCTACAATGGTCTCTGCCATCCTCAATCATGCCTCAAGAAGTTACATTCATTGGCTGGAGACTTATTGCAACATAGAAAAAGACAGGAAAGACTTTAACTTCCTACCTACCTAGGAGTATTTCATGTATATTCGAACTATACAGTGTTGGCAATCCACACTATTATTATTGGGGATGATTTTAAGAATAAAAGAGCAAATACATTAAATCAACCCATTTGTCAAGAGCTAGAGGAAATTTAACTATCTTTTTAAAAGTTTTTTATTTAAGTATTTTTATATTATATCTATGATTTTTTCCCTGCCGGTATGTCTGCACACTATTTGTATCACATAGAGACTAGAAAAGCCCATTAGGTTTTCTTAAAAGTACAGATGTTTGGAAGCCACCATGTGGATGCTGGAGATGAAGCAAAGATCTTCCAGAGGATCAGGAAGTGCTCTTCCCTGCTGAGCCATCTCTCCAGCCACTTATTTAATGTCTTGAAACTTGAAAATGTTATATTTTAAAATGTTCTTTGGCCTTCAAAACTATGTAAGTTATATGGAATAATTTAGAATAGGAACTAATAATTTTGTCTTCCTGATTAAAATTCTGGTTTGACTTTGGCCAGCATGAATATAGAGATACGTTTTCAAAATTAAGAAGTTCTCTGCGGATAAACAGTTCTCTGCACCCAAATCCCGTGGGAGGGAGAGCTAAACCTTCAGAGAGGCAGACAAGCCTGGGAAACCAGAAGAGACTGCTCTCTGTGCACACATCTCGGACGCCAGAGGAAAACACCAAAGGCCATCTGGAACCCTGGTGCACTGAAGCTCCCGGAAGGGGCGGACAGGTCTTCCTGGTTGCTGCCGCTGCAGAGAGCCCGTGGGCAGCACCCCACGAGTGAACTTGAGCCTCGGGACCACAGGTAAGACCAACTTTTCTGCTGCAAGAAAGCTGAGTGGTGAACTCAAGACACAGGCCCACAGGAACAGCTGAAGACCTGTAGAGAGGAAAAACTACACGCCCGAAAGCAGAACACTCTGTCCCCATAACTGACTGAAAGAGAGGAAAACAGGACTACAGCACTCCTGACACACAGGCTTATAGGACAGTCTAGCCACTGTCAGAAATAGCAGAACAAAGTAACACTAGAGATAATCTGATGGCGAGAGGCAAGCGCAGGAACCCAAGCAACAGAAACCAAGACTACATGGCATCATCGGAGCCCAATTCTCCCACCAAAACAAACATGGAATATCCAAACACACCAGAAAAGCAAGATCTAGTTTCAAAATCATATTTGATCATGATGCTGGAGGACTTCAAGAAAGACGTGAAGAACTCCCTTAGGGAAACACAGGAAAACATTAATAAACAAGTAGAAGCCTACAGAGAGGAATCGCAAATTCCCTGAAAGAATTCCAGGAAAACACAATCAAACAGTTGAAGGAATTAAAAATGGAAATAGAAGCAATCAAGAAAGAACACATGGAAACAACCCTGGATATAGAAAACAAAAGAAGAGACAAGGAGCTGTAGATACAAGCATCACCAACAGAATACAAGAGATGGAAGAGAGAATCTCAGGAGCAGAAGATTCCATAGAAATCATTGACTCAACTGTCAAAGATAATGTAAAGCGGAAAAAGCTACTGGTCCAAAACATACAGGAAATCCAGGACTCAATGAGAAGATCAAACCTAAGGATAATAGGTATAGAAGAGAGTGAAGACTCCCAGGTCAAAGGACCAGTAAATATCTTCAACAAAATCATAGAAGAAAACTTCCCTAATCTGAAAAAAAAAATACCCATAGGCATACAAGAAGCCTACAGAACTCCAAATAGATAGGACCAGAAAAGAAACACCTCCCGTCACATAATAGTCAAAACACCAAACGCACAAAATAAAGAAAGAATATTAAAAGCAGTAAGGGAAAAAGGTCAAGTAACATATAAAGGCAGACCTATCAGAATCACACCAGACTGCTCGCCAGAAACTATGAAGGCCAGAAGATCCTGGACTTATGTCATACAGACCCTAAGAGAACACAAATGCCAGCCCAGGTTATTGTATCCTACAAAAATCTCAATTAACATAGATGGAGAAACCAAGATATTCCATGACAAAACCAAATTTACACAATATCTTTCTACAAATCCAGCACTACAAAGGATAATAAATGGTAAAGCCCAACATAAGAAGGCAAGCTATACCCTAGAAGAAGCAAGAAACTAATCGTCTTGGCAACAAAACAAATAGAATGAAAGCACACAAACATAACCTCACATCCAAATATGAATATAACGGGAAGCAATAATCACTATTCCTTAATATCTCTCAACATCAATGGCTTCAACTCCCCAATAAAAAGACATAGATTAACAAACTGGTTACGCAATGAGGACCCTGCATTCTGCTGCCTACAGGAAACACACCTCAGAGACAAAGACAGATATTACCTCAGAGTGAAAGGCTGGAAAACAATTTTCCAAGCAAATGGTCAGAAGAAGCAAGCTGGAGTAGCCATTCTAATATCAAATAAAATCAATTTTCAATTAAAAGTCATCAAAAAAGATAAGGAAGGACACTTCATATTCATCAAAGGAAAAATCCACCAAGATGAACTCTCAATCCTAAATATCTATGCCCCAAATACAAGGGCACCTACATATGTAAAAGAAACCTTACTAAAGCTCAAAACACACATTGCACCTCACACAATAATAGTGGGAGATTTCAACACCCCACTCTCATCAATGGACAGATCATGGAAACAGAAATTAAACAGAGATGTAGACAGACTAAGAGAAGTCATGAGCCAAATGGACTTAACAGATATTTATAGAACATTCTATCCTAAAGCAAAATGATATACCTTCTTCTCAGCTCCTCATGGTACTTTCTCCAAAATTGACCATATAATTGGTCAAAAAACAGGCCTCAACAAGTACAGAAAGATAGAAATAATCCCATGCGTGCTATCAGACCACCACGGCCTAAAGCTTGTCTTCAATAACAATAAGGGAAGAACGCCACATATACGTGGAAGTTGAACAATGCTCTACTCAATGATAACCTGGTCAAGGAAGAAATAAAGAAAGAAATTAAAGACTTCTTAGACATTAATGAAAATGAAGGTACAACATACCCAAACTTATGGGACACAATGAAAGCTGTGCTAAGAGGAAAACTCAAAGCTCTGACTGCCTGCAGAAAGAAACAGGAAAGAGCATATGTCCCCAGCTTGACAGCACACCTAAAAGCTCTAGAACAAAAAGAAGCAAATACACCCAGGAGGAGTAGAGGGCAGGAAATAATCAAACTCAGAGCTAAAATCAACCAAGTAGAAACAAAAAGGACCACAGAAAGAATCAACAGAACCAAAAGTTGGTTCTTTGAGAAAATCAACAAGATAGATAAACCCTTAGCCAGACTAATGAGAGGACACAGAGAGTGCGTCCAAATTAACAAAATCAGAAATGAAAAGGGAGACATAACAACAGATTCAGAGGAAATTCAAAAAATCATCAGATCTTACTATAAAAACCTATATTCAACAAAACTTGAAAATCTTCAGGAAATGGACAATTTCCTAGACAGATACCAGGTACCGAAGTTAAATCAGGAACAGATAAACCAGTTAAACAACCCCATAACTCCTAAGGAAATAGAAGCAGTCATTAAAGGTCTCCCAACCAAAAAGAGCCCAGGTCCAGATGCGTTTAGTGCAGTATTCTATCAAACCTTCATAGAAGACCTCATACCAATATTATCCAAACTATTCCACAAAATTGAAACAGATGGATCACTACCGAATACCTTCTAGAAAGCCACAATTACTCTTATACCTAAACCACACAAAGACACAACAAAGAAAGAGAACTTCAGACCAATTTCCCTTATGAATATCGATGCAAAAATACTCAACAAAATTCTGACAAACTGAATACAAGAGCATATCAAAACAATCATCCACCATGATCAAGTAGGCTTCATCCCAGGCATGCAGGGATGGTTTAATATACGGAAAACCATCAACATGATCCATTATATAAACAAACTGAAAGAACAAAACCACATGATCATTTTATTAGACGCTGAGAAAGCATTTGACAAAATTCAACACCCCTTCATGATAAAAGTCCTGGAAAGAATAGGAATTCAAGGCCCATACCTAAACATAGTAAAAGCCATATACAGCAAACCAGTTGCTAACATTAAACTAAATGGAGAGAAACTTGAAGTAATCCCACTAAAATCAGGGACTAGACAAGGCTGCCGACTCTCTCCCTACTTATTCAATATAGTTCTTGAAGTTCTAGCCAGAGCAATCAGAAAACAAAAGGAGGTCAAGGGGATACAGATCGGAAAAGAAGAAGTCAAAATATCACTATTTGCAGATGACATGATAGTATATTTAAGTGATCCCAAAAGTTCCACCAGAGAACTACTAAAGCTGATAAACAACTTCAGCAAAGTGGCTGGGTATAAAATTAACTCAAATAAATCAGTAGCCTTCCTCTACACAAAAGAGAAACAAGCCGAGAAAGAAATTAGGGAAACGACACCCTTCATAATAGACCCAAATAATATAATATATAAGTACCTCGGTGTTACTTTAACCAAGCAAGTAAAAGATCTCTACAATAAGAACTTCAAGACACTGAAGAAGGAAATTGAAGAAGACTTCAGAAGATGGAAAGATCTCCCATGCTCATGTATTGGCAGGATTAATATAGTAAAAATGGCCATTTTACCAAAAGCAATCTACAGATTCAATGCAATCCCCATCAAAATACCAATCCAATTCTTCAAAGAGTTAGACAGAACAATTTGCAAATTCATCTGGAATAACAAAAAACCCAGGATAGCTAAAGCTATCCTCAACAATAAAAGGACTTCAGGGGGAATCACTATCCCTGAATTCAAGCAGTATTACAGAGCAATAGTGATAAAAACTGCATGGTATTGGTACAGAGACAGACAGACTAATGGAATAGAATTGAAGACCCAGAAATGAACCCACGCACTTATGGTCACTTGATTTTTGACAAAGGAGCCAAAACCATCCAATGGAAAAAAGATAGCATTTTCAGCAAATGGTGCTGGTTCAACTGGAGGGCAACATGTAGAAGAATGCAGATCGATCCATGCTTATCACCCTGTACAAAGCTTAAGTCCAAGTGGATCAAGGACCTCCACATCAAACCAGACACACTCAAACTAATAGAAGAAAAACTAGGGAAGCATCTGGAACACATGGGCACTGGAAAAAATTTCCTAAACAAAACACCAAAGGCTTACGCTCTAAGATCAAGAATCGACAAATGGGATCTCATAAAACTGCAAAGCTTCTGTAAGGCAAAGGACACTGTGGTTAGGACAAAACGGCAACCAACAGATTGGGAAAAGATCTTTACCAATCCTACAACAGATAGAGGCCTTATATCCAAAATATACAAAGAACTCAAGAAGTTAGACCGCAGGGAAACAAATAACCCTATTAAAAAATGGGGTTCAGAGCTAAACAAAGAATTCACAGCTGAGGAATGCCGAATGGCTGAGAAACACCTAAAGAAATGTTCAACATCTTTAGTCATAAGGGAAATGCAAATCAAAACAACCCTGAGATTTCACCTCACACCAGTGAGAATGGCTAAGATCAAAAACTCAGGGAACAACAGATGCTGGCGAGGATGTGGAGGAAGAGGAACACTCCTCCATTGTTGGTGGGATTGCAAACTGGTACAACCATTCTGGAAATCAGTCTGGAGGTTCCTCAGAAAATTGGACATTGAACTGCCTGAGGATTCAGCTATACCTCTCTTGGGCATATACCCAAAAGATGCCTCAACATATAAAAGAGACACGTGCTCCACTATGTTCATCGCAGCCTTATTTATAATAGCCAGAAGCTGGAAAGGACCCAGATGCCCTTCAACAGAGGAATGGATACAGAAAATGTGGTACATCTACACAATGGAATATTACTCAGCTATCAAAAACAATGACTTTATGAAATTCATAGGCAAATGGTTGGAACTGGAAAACATCATCCTGAGTGAGCTAACCCAATCACAGAAAGACATACATGGTATGCACTCATTGATAAGTGGCTATTAGCCCAAATGCTTGAATTACCCTAGATGCCTAGAACAAATGAAACTCAAGACAGATGATCAAAATGTGAATGCTTCACTCCTTCTTGTAAAGGGGAACAAGAATACCCTTGGCAGGGAAGAGAGAGGCAAAGATTAAAACAGAGACTGAAGGAACACCCATTCAAAGTCTGCCCCACATGTGGCCCATACATATACAGCCACCCAATTAGACAAGATGGATGAAGCAAAGAAGTGCAGACCGACAGGAGCTGGATGTAGATCGCTCCTGAGAGACACAGCCAGAATACAGCAAATACAGAGGCGAATGCCAGCAGCAAACCACTGAACTGAGAATAGGACCCCCGTTGAAGGTATCAGAGAAAGAACTGGAAGAGCTTGAAGGGGCTCGGGACCCCATATGTACAACAATGCCAAGCAACCAGAGCTTCCAGGGACTAAGCCACTACCCAAAGTCTATACATGGACTGATCCTGGACTCTGACCTCATAGGTAGCAATGAATATCCTAGTAAGAGCACCAGTGGAAGGGGAAGCCCTGGGTCCTGCTAAGACTGGACCCCCAGTGAACTAGACTGGTGGGGGGAGGGCAGCAATGGGGGGAGGGTTGGGAGGGGAACACCCATAAGGAAGGGGAGGGGGGAGGGGGATGTTTGCCGGGATACTGGGAAAGGGAATAACACTTGAAATGTATATAAGAAATACTCAAGTTAATAAAAAAAAAAAAAAAAAGAAGTTCTCCGTTCCACACAGAGATTCTCTACTGGAATTCTTGCAGCAAATCTGTCCCATTCGTTGATACACGTACCATGTGATTAACAGTAAAAACATGCTGAAAGGATGCTAAGAACCATATCTTTTTTTATGCCTAGTCTGATGGGGAAACGTTCTGATATCGATGAGATAATTGATTTGGAAACAATGATAAAATTTGCATCACATGCTACAAGCCTATCAAAGAACTGCTGATCTCTGTTCCCTCCATAAGGCTCTGTCCCAGTATAGGCTCCATAATTTTGTGCTGATAAAGATCTTTCTCTTCAGTGCTATGAAATATTTCTTTGCACAACCACCATCCTCCCTAACATTATCTCTCCCTCAAAGAAAAGAATAAACCAAGGGGTTACAGATAAATGTTCAGGCTGAGAGCCCACAGCTCTCTGAGTTGGGATTTGTGGCTCTGTGATGGTTCAATGATAGCTGATGACAAAACTGAATAGTCTTTTCAGGATATGATAGAGGAGGAAAAGGGAATGTTTACTAGTGATAGAAAAAAGCAAATAGCCCCCCAGCAACACAGCAATAATGAATAATTGCTACCAGAGTGAAGGAAGCTGTCCTATAAAACCAATCATTCTCATATCAAGAACAAAGCAAAAAGGCCGAGAACTCAAATTCTGGCTTTGGCTTTAGACAGAAAGAGAAACGTTCTATCGTTCTTCACTAGCTGAGAAATTTTCTAGTACGAGAAATCTTTTATGCCAAAGGAGATGACAAGTAACTTAAATATCATCAAACTCAATTACAATTCAAAAAATTGGCCACTAGCCAAATTAAGAATCATTCACGGGACACCAGTTTTTAGGGATATTATTTAATACATTGCAAGAGTATATGTCTTCAATAGACTATGTACAGATATTCATCATTTTGTGCACTTTTGTTTTGATGCTAGAATTTGAATCCAGAAATTAGTACAAGGGAAACCAATGCTTCACTACTAGAATATATCCTATAGCCCAGAAATTTACCTATTGCAAGAATAGGTCTTTATTTTTCAAGGGAGTTAACCTCCAAAAGAATTTATGATAAGTGAAATTTATTAATGACAAGATTAAATTCTGGTTATTCTACAACATACAGAGACAGTTCTTGTCTCGTTTATATAATAGTGCACTCTCCATTGTGGTTTCCAGTGACACTACTCTTTCTCTCTGTGCGGGCAGAATCACAGCAGACACAAGTTCTCTGCCCAAAACAGATAAAAGCTGAATCCCTTCTATAAACAACATTTCCACATGGAAAAATTCTTGTGGAAGGACCATAAGGAGATGTTTTGGCTCAGCAAAGCAGTAAAAGCAGTAAAATGTGCTGGGGACAATGGGACTTTATGGAAAGATTGAAAGAGAAAGGGGTGTGAAGGTGTTTTGTGCATGAATGGAAGGACCCAACCACGACAGCATGAACACGACTTTCAAACATGGAAATGTGGGGATCGTCAGCTGTGAGTTTTATATTCAGACTTAGAACATATAAGAGAGAAAAAGACACACTGTTTAGTTGGATACAGTAAAATGAAAACTTTAGTAATTATGGGTTTAATTTAGTATGTGATTCTAAATCGCTAGATGACTTGATCTGAGGTGGAAAAATATAATGAAGATACACTTTCGAGAGAAATTTTTTTCTTCATGTGTTACACAAAAGCCTTTTTGTGTTCTTTCTCATTTTTTACCTCCCATTCCATTTTATGTTTGTGATATATTTTGAGATTTTTTTCTTTCTAATAGATTCATTGACATATATTTTGCTCTTGAGTCAGAGTTTAGGCTCCAACCCACACTCAAAATGTATTCTGCAGGACTTTATAGTAACTACATTTCTTCTTGTTGTTAATAAGTCCATGTTAAAAGCAACTCAAAGCAGAAAGAGTTTGGATCGGGTCACAATTTGTGGGGACACAGTCTCTTGTGATAGGGATGATGTGACTATCGAACTTTCTCACATCTGGATGAGCTGGTAGAGAAGGGAGAATTAGCATTAAGCAGTTTTCCATTCATATTCAAATTTCTAAAGCCCTAGTGCATTGGAAGGCAGTCCCCCTGCACTTAGGGAAGATGGTCCATCCTCAGTAAAACCTTTCTGTGAACACCATGGAAGAGAAGGTATCTCCTAGATGACTCCAAATCAAGGTGATAGTGAAGATTAGGTCCAATGCTTGTGGAGATAAAGCAGATTCCTAGATAGTATGGGTTTCATCCTTCCACAAGGCATCGTCTTCTTTGGTTCCATTCACAGACCTATCTGAACAGCAAAACCGGATAACCATTTGATATTGCCCAAAAGTCATTGGACCAATTTTCTCTTGAATCTTTTTATTTTGTGTAGGTTTCATCCCATGGATACAAGGTTGGTTCAATATACAAAAATCAATTAACATAATCCACTGTATAAACAAACTCAAAGAAAAAAATTGCATGATCATCTCCTTAGATGCAGAAGAAGCATTTGAAAAAATACAACACCTCTTCATGTTTAAAGTATTGAGGAGATCAGGAATTCAGGGCCCATACATAAACATAATGAAAGAAATTTATTGCAAACTAATATAGAACTCGAAGAGCTAGCTAGAACACTAAGACAACAAAAAAAGAGATCAAGGGGTTACAAATTAGCAAAGAAGAAAGAAAGGTATCACTATTTGTAGATGACATGATAGTATCATAAGCAACCCCAAAAATCCTACCAGAGAACTTCTTCAGCTGATAAACAACTTCAGCAAAGTGGCCGGATACAAAATTAACTCAAATAAATAGGTAAGCTTTCTTTCTACAAATGATAAACCGACTGAGAAAGAAATTAGGTAAACAACTCCCTTCACAATAGCCACAGACAATATAAAATATCTTGGGGTAACTCTAAACGAACAAGTGAAAGATCATTATAGGAACTTAAAGTCCCTCAAGAAAGAAATCGAAGAAGATCCCAAAAAATGGAGAGATCTCCCATGCTCATGGATGGCAGAATTAATATAGTAAAAATGTCCATCCCACCAAAGGCAATTTATAGATTCAATGCAACCCCCATCAAAATCCCAACAGAATTCTTCAAAGACATGGAATGAGAAATCCTCAAATTCATCTGGAAAGGCAAAAAACCTAGAATTGCAAAAACAATTCTTAACAATAAAAGAACAGCTGGGGGAATCACCATCCCTGACTCTCAAGCTCTACTACAGAGAAATAGTGATAAAAATTGCATAGTATTGGTACAGAGACAGACAGGCTGATCAATGGAATAGAATTGAAGACCCGAAAATAAAACCACACACTTGTTCTTTGACAAAGAACCCAAAAATATACAGTGGAAAAAACAAAGCATCTTCAATTAATGCTGCTGGTCTAATTGGCTGTCTGATGTAGAAAAATGAAAATAGACCCATATTTGTTATCATGCACAAAACTCAGGTCCTAATGGATCAAGGACCTCAACATAAAACCAGATACACTGAATCTAAAAGAAGAAAAAGTAGGAAAGGGCCTTGAACTCATTGACACAGGAGAAATTTCCTAAAGAGAACTCCAGTGGCTCATGCTCTAATATCAAGAATTGATAAATGGGACCTCATGAAAATGGAAAGCTTCTATAAGGCAAAGGACATAGTCAATAAGACAAATCAGCATCCTACAGATTGGGGAAAAAACTTTACTAACCCCACAACCAATAGACGGCTAATGTCCAAAACATATAAAGAACTCAAAAAGCTAACCACCAAAAATCCAAACAACCCAATCCAAAAATGGGGTATAAAACTAAACCAAGAATTCACAACAGAGGAATCTCAAACAACTGAGAAGCACCTAAAGATATGTTCGAAGTCTTTAGTGCAAAGAAATGCAAATCAAAATGACTGAGATTCTACCTTACATCAGTCAGAATGGTTAAGGTCAAAACCTCAGATGACAGCACATGTTGTTTAGGATGTGGAGAAAGAGGAACACTCCTCCATTACTGGTGAGATTGTAAATTGGTACAGCCATTACAGAAGTCAATTTGGAGGTTCCTCAGAAAATTGGAATAGACCTACCTAAAGACCCAGAAATAACACTCTTGGGAATATAACCAAAAGATGTCCCACCATGCCACAGGGGCACATGTTCCACTATGTTTATAGTGGCCTTATTTGTGATAGCCAGAAACAGGAAACAACCCAGATGTCCCAGGACAGAAGAATGGATACAGAAAATGTGGTTCATTTACACAATGGAATACTACTTGGCTATTACGAACAAGGACATCCTGAGTTTTGCAGGCAAATGGATGGAACAAAAAAATATCATCCTGAGTGAGATAACCCAGACCCAAAAAGACATGCATAGTACACACACACACACACACACACACACACACACACACACACAGTACAGAATACCCAAGAAACAGTCCACAGAACTCAGAAAGGTCAAGGGGCCAAGCAAGGATGCCTCAGTCCCATTCTAGAGGAAGAAGAAACCAAACACAAGGGAGAGGGAGGGAGTGGGGTAGAGGGGAACATGATCTGATATTGGGTGGGTGAAAAGGACTGAAGCCCTGAGGGCCAGCAGAAAGAATGTAAATAGGTGACCTCAGGAAGAAGGAGGTTGGGAAGATCCTCTAGAATGTACCAAAGACTTGGAAAGTGAGAGATTCTCAGGACTCAAAGGGGGAACCCTAGATGAATGCTCTACAGTGGGGAAAATTTATTGAACCCACCTCTAGCATAAAGACAGGGCATCAAGTGAGGGATGGAGTTGCTATATCACAGTCAAAGCTCTGACCTATAATGTTCCTGTCTGAAAGAAATGCAGAGATGGAAATGGAGAAGAGTCTAAGGAAAAGAAGGTCTAGCAACAGGCCCAAAGTGGGATCCAGCTCAAAGGGAAGACCTGAGACCTGACACCACTACTGAGGCTATGGGACATTCACAAAAAGGGACCTATCATGACTGCCCTTCAAAAGACCCAACAAGCTACTGAAAGAGTCAGATGCAGGTATGTGCACCCAAGCAATGAAAGGAAGCTGCCGATTCCTCTGGTTGAATTAGGGAAAAGCTGGAGGAAGCTGAGGAGGAGGGTGACCCTGTAGGAGGACCAGCAGTCTCAATTAACCTGGACCCCTGAGGTTTCTCAGACACTGGATCACCAATCAGGCAGCTTACACCAACTGATGTGACGCCCCCGACACATATACAGCAGAGGACTTCTTGGTCTGAGTTCAGTCAAAGAAGATGCACATAACCCTCAAAAGACTGGAGGTCCTGGGAAGTTTAGAGGCCTTATGGGGTGGGTGGGATGGGGACATCCTTGTGGAGATTGGGGGCAGGGTGGGGGAACAGGGCTGAGGTATGGGATATAGAAAACTCGGGGGGTGAGGGGGTGGACCAGGAGAAGAATGAAATGTGGCGTGTAGAAATAAATAATTTTTTAAAATAGAAAGAAAACAGATGGGAAATGGTCATTTTGAATTAATGACTATAAATTTCTAATTATAGTTATGACTCTCGATTTGTTCTTAATTATCTCTGCTTATTTTTATTGCAATGATGTAAAATGATAACAGAGTTCAATCAGAATACATCTGAGATAAAGCTCTATATGATCACAAACTTAAAAAAATTGTCTTCAAGGCTGTCTTAATCCTAACCTAAGTCATGTCTTACAAAATATTTGTTAATGAACAGAAAACCCAAAATGCAAACTGCAAACTCCTCTCTGTCCTGGACGCTCCTGCCCCGCAGATCATTTCACATTCTGTCAATGTGAAGTTATTGAAACATTCTAGAATTCAGGTGCATGGATAATCACAAGCCGAAAATAACAGAAACACATTTCAATTGTTGTAATTGGGTAGAATGTATCTTCTCTCCTTTGATAGCTTAATGAAAGCTATAACTGTTCCCTGATTTTTATAATGCATTGAAAGTTTTCTAACCTTCTTTTCTTTCCTTTTATTGAAAATATTTTTCTTCCATGCAGATTATGGCTTTCCTCCCTTGACTCCTCTCACTTCCTCCCCATCTCCCTTTCCATCAAAATCCATTCCTTTTCTGCCTCTCATTAGTAAACTGATAGGCTTCAAAGGCATAATTGATATGATGTGGTATGATATATGGCAACACTAACATGTTAGAATTGGACAGAACAAACAGAAGGAAAAGAATCCAAGAGAAGGCACAAGAAAAATAGACCCACTTTCACACAGTCATAAATCCCATAAAAACACTAACCTGGAAGCCAGCCGTAATATATGCACAGAGGACCTGGTTCAGACCCATGCGGGCCCTGTGCATGCTGCTTCAGTCTCTGTGAGTTCATGTGAGCTTTCCTCATGTTGATGTAGAACGGTGGTTCTCAGCCTATATACTGTGACCCCTTTGGCAAAACTGTATCTCCAAAAATAAGCAGATTACAATTCATAACAGCAGCAGAATTATGGTTATGACAATAGCAAAAAGGTAATTTTATGATTGGGGGTCACCACAACATGTGGACCTGTATTTAAGGGCCGCAGCATTAGGAAGGTTAAGAACCACCAATTTCGAGGGCTTTGTCTTCTTAGTAACCTCCATGCCCTATGGCTCTTAGTCTTGCTGACTAGTCTTGCTCAGGGCTCCCTCAGGCCAGGGGGGATTTGATGAAGACACCATGTTTAAGGCTGAGCGTTGCAAGGTCTCTCACTCTCTGCACATTTCCTGCCTGTGGGTCTGCATATTTGAACCTCTGCACCAGAGGCAAACTTCTCTGGTAATAGCTCAGTAATACACTGATCTAGGAGTAGAGCAGAATGCCATTGTCTCCTAAAAATTATTTAAGCATTTTTACTTTGTTTTTGATTTGAGCTGATAGAGCTAAAATTTAGAAAAGACAGAATCATTTAGCATTTTTTCTTACGTTTTCATTCCATATTAAAAATGAGTTTAAAAACTGATATTGTGCTGAGCCCGACTATATTGCTTTTTATAATCACCAGTTAAACTGTTCTCCAGAGGGGGGGAAAACAAAAACGAAAAATTAAAAGTCTGGATGTTATCATATTAAATGGAGTATATTTCTTTTTTGGTAGCAACTACGAATTTTCCACATGTATGAAAGCAACCTGAGCCCTAAACACACTTCCCTGTGCCCTTAGCTCCGAGAATCCTCAGTTGTTCCAGACTTGCTGTAGGCAAGGATGAATCAGATAAAGCAGGCTTTCTTTTCACCAGCAAGAACAAACTCCAGATGGACCCAGGTTTTCCTAAGGGTGAAAAACAGTGACCAGCGGGAGATTAAAAACCTAGTATATGGAGTCTGTCTCCATTCCTTGATCTATCTTGATGCAGAGCTACTTCTGAACAATGCGTGATAGAGAAACTTGTACAACATATCCTCTTAGTAAAGGAGTCAGGGACCAGCCTCCCACTGCATGTGCTACAGGGATTCAATACATTCATTTACAACCTGTTCCTACCTGAGGGTAACTGACACTAATTTACTTAAGTGGAAATTTATTGAAAGTTGTATCTAGACATTGCAGATATGAAGTGAGTAGCAGGCACTGCCTGTTCTGTGTGCTACGGACTCCATTAGAATCAAATAGGTGAGTATAATACAAAGTAATAAGGGCCATGATAGGGAAGTGCAGCATTGCAGAAGATCTGGAAAACTCTATTAGTTTCTGCTGATGGAATAAATTGGAACAACTTCGTTAGTAGCTTAAAATTTTACCAGACCTAATTCTCTCGGCTTGTCACTCCAGAGTAAATGAAACCGAGAGACAGGTGTTGAAATAAGTGCTACTTTATTTGAAAAGCTGGCTGAATTAGATGAAGGACTCCTGGCAAGGCCCAGCTTTCTGGAAGTTCATAGAAGAATGGTTTATACACATAGGCAATGAGTCTTTGTAGAGTTGGACGTCTTCTCAAGGTGGGTGGAGGTTTTTAGTTTGTGACTAAATGGTGCATATCTGACCTTAACAACCAGGTCAGAAAGTGTTTTTCGATTCAAAAAAAATCTCAAAAAAGATTTGTGACAATGTTTTATTCCCTTAAGTGGTCTGTGTATAATTCTCAACATACCATACCTTGAGGAAATAAATAGTTGATCAGAGGATAAAGATAAGGTTCGTGTGACGTAAAATGGAGTCTGTAGTGTTCGGTTTCAAAGACACAAATTCATTATATTGCTGTGATTTCAAATCTGAGATGGGGTTTGCTGAGCTAAAATCAAGCTATTGGTAGAACAATATACCTTCTGGATGTTCCTCAGGAAACCAATTGCCTTGCTTTCTAAACCCCGAAGAAGTTTTCAGCAACATTCTTTAGCTTGTGAAACCTTCTGTTTTCAAAGATGATAATCTTCAATAAGAAATTACGCTGTGTCTCTGTGATTGCCATTCTCCTTTCATATTTCACTGGCAAGGACTTTGGCAATCATATCAGCATCTAGATCAATAGTTCACAACCTTCCTAACGCTGTAACTTGCCCCTTAATACAGTTTCTCATGATGTGGTGACCCCCTCAACCATAAAATTAGTTCCCTTGCTACTTTACAACTGTAATTTTGCTACTCTTATTAATCGTAATGTAAAATTTTTGGACACGGGGTTCACCAAAGGGTTGAGACTCACACACTAAGAAACAGTGTTCTGGAGAATCTAGAATAGCCTCCCTCTCCCACACTTAGATGTTTAGCAACTTTAACTCTATCTGCAACTTTAAATTTCCCTCATGACATTACCTAGCGCCCTCAAAGATTCCAGGGACTAAATCATAGATATGTCTGACAACTTTTACTGTGTCTATCATCACCATTGATCTAGATGGGATGGTTAGAATGAGGGCAACTTTCTCAGAGAGATTGAAATTTGAAGAAGACTTGAATAAAGGCTTGTAGCATAGCTTAGTGGTAGGGTGCTTGTGTACAATGCACAAGTACTGAGGCTCAATCCCCGATTCTAAAACAAAACAAAGGTAAAGGTTTAGAACAAATGCTTAGGTAGATAAAAGAAGGACTTGCTTGATGACTGGGTGCTTATGTCTTTTTTACTATAGGCAAGCAAGATTTATGCAGGGAACTTGAGTAAATAGGAAACACCTCTTAAGTTGTAAGATTAAAGAGTAGTCCCTGGAATTGAAATGGTGTGGGCTAAGGGCACGACAGGAGGAGGCGAAGCCCAAAGGTTAAGCAGTTATGTAAAACCTCCCAAAAGCTTGAAGAGTCCAGGGTGTATTACAGAGTTCTAAACAGATCTGGCCACTGCAACAAACACGCAGAGAATGCTACTGTGGAATAAAGAGGAGATGAAAGGTCCTTTAAAAATGGGGATGATCTGGGAAGAGTTGAGGGAGAAAAGGCATGATTGAAATATATTGTATAGAAGTTTTTCAATAAAAAGGTAAGTGTGTGGATAAATAGAGAAGAGTCGAAGAATCATTGAATCTCTGAGCTGGAAGGAACTGTGAGAGAGGAAAATAAACAACAATACAAAGAAAAAAATCTTTAGCTTTGGAAGCCTAATATGAGGCCACTCGGGCAACACTCAGCAAGCTTAGATTCTCCCAGCAGCCTGACACTCACCCTGCTTCCAAAGTGAGCAGTATGAAATGAAAATAAACAAATGCTATGAAAGAGAAAAATGTGTACCAAAAGAGATACATTGGAGCTGCAGTCAGAGAAAAAAAATAAACGTAAAAGTTAAGATCTAAGGACTATGGAATTGCAGAATGAAGAAGAAGGATCTTCCAGGAAGACTAAACAGAAATCTATAGATGTGTTAGAAGAGGAAAAAAAGATGTATCCAGTTGTCAAAGGACCACGCTTGAAAGAAAAGAGAGAATGAGAGGAGTCATGCAAATGTAACTGGTGATTCTCAAGACTGGTGTGATACTGAGAGAAGTGCAGAACTCTGTAGAATCTGGAATGGTAAGATGGCCCTCACAGTTTAACCAGAGCAATAGTAGAATTACATTATCCATCCATAATGTTCGCCTAGCTCCAATGGGAGCATTGTACTGAGTGGTTAAAAGTACTATACCCACAAGGCAGTACACAGGTTTACCTGGATAGAGACACCCATGTGTACTGGATAAAGTGCTACAGACACCGGAAGCATGATGTAACATTGATTCTGCCTTCCAGATAAGTGGCATAATTTACGTCCGAAGTGATTGCTGTTTTTAAGAAATACACCTTAATGGGATATGTTTTTTTAAAACTCCTTAGTTTGAGAAAACCCAGGTCCAGGTATATGACTAGATAACTAGTGCATAATTAAGAACAAAAATGTACTGTTCCTCTGCTTAATAAAGTGCAGCTTAGGAAATAAGGCACTGGGGACTAATGAGAGAAGACACTTGCAGGGAGATCTGGCGGGGGGCGGGGGGAGAGCTGGGGATGTTAAGGGACAACAACAACCACGAAAACTCCTTATTGACCAAAGCATTGACATCTGTACCTGCCATTGAAGTGGGAGTGTTTTCTGAAATGAGAAGGCTTTCTTTAGCTCACAAACCTTCAGTTAATCAAAACAAAAAGTTGTTCATATGTGCCTCAGTGTTTCTGGAAACGACAGCCCTCTAGAGTGAGCCAGCTTAGACAAGGTGCACCCACCGAAGGAATGGCCACTTTCAAAGGCCAGCTCTTTAAACATTGAAGGAGGTTTTTAAGTGTAATAATCTCACTCTAGAGAATTTCAGATAATGGCCAGGTAGGGAAATCTGGGTCCTAGTACAGTTAAAGAGTTAAAGATGTTTTTCTTCTATACAATAGCTTTTGGTCACACTTGAGGATTCACAGGCATGAAAATAAGAAGCTTTCTGATTATAGTCATTTCTATTTAGGGTAAAACATGGCAATATTACTGCTATTTAACATTCATTCTGAACTATGCATTCTTGACAATATATTTTTTTCTTGAAAATTTCCAGTAGGGCTATTCTTAGACATCCTAATAGCTTACTGAATAAAGGAATATTCTAAAGTTCTAAACGTTACATAAGACTCAAAAATAAAATCTAAATACCTTCTCTATCCAAATTACCCATCTGTCAAACATATAAGAATTGATGCAAAGAAAATTTTTCTTTATAAATGCTGGCTAAAATGGCAAATATAAGTCGGGGAAATTTTGATCTTTCTGCATTAAGACTATCACATAAATAGGGCTGAGTAGGACTGACCAAGAAATGTCTTTCATCATACGGTCATTAATACATTACAGGTCAAGGACCTTGTTGCTAATACTGATGATGTAGCAAAGATTTTAAATTTTCTAGATCATTTGTCTTAACAAATGTATTTTAGAAGGTTTTGCATATGGTATCAGGAAAAGACTGGCTGTTATTCAAGAAAGTTTATGAACACCTAAAATTAGATAGGCAGATAGATAGATATGTAGATATGAAAGAAATATTGACATTTAAAATGTTTTGTACAGGACATTTGGATATATATACATATATATATGTGTCTGTGTATACATATATATACATATATATATATATGTATTATTTTTACTCAGATTGAGTCTTTTCCCTGAGGTTGCTTTATATCTTGTAGATATACTGTCTGGAGAAACAGTGTGTGGCTTCCAATACTCACTCAGTGGGGAGCAAGGAGGGACATGTTTCATAAAAGGTCTCATGGGTTATTTTTATATTTCAGGGTAATAACTTGTGATGGGGAAAGCAGAAAGCCTTGTGAAGTTCAGCCTGGATTATGTCTGAATAAAAAATGAGGTAATAAGGATGACCTCATAGCTTAGGCAAAAGAGGGGCTGAGTGATGCAGTTAAGTTCTCTGCAGGCAGACCAGGCAGTGCAATTCACAGGAGTCATTACCATCCGCACAGCAAGGGTAGAGCCAGAAACCAGGGCTCCATGGCTCACACCCTGTCAGCACCACACTACTCACGCTGCCATCATTCCGCTTGAGAAAGCTCTGCTTTTCCCAGTCACCCTTACAAGCATCTATGATGGGGGGGGGGCATAAATTCAAAGAATTGCTTGATGTGCATAAAGAAGAGTTTGTAGAAAATCTTTTAAATATTCCATAGAGGAAAACATAGCTCACAGTCTGCAACGTGTTGTGAAAGCTCAACCCAATTTCACCAGTTTGTCAAGATTATTTGACCTGATCTGACAAATTTCACTTCCGTAAATAAAGCATCTCACAGGTCGATAATCAAAATGAGGAGGAGTCAGACACAGGAATCCATAAGTAGCCAATCCTGGGTCTATTTATATTTTGATGAATAGAAGAAATAGGGGAATGTTCCTTGCCACGTAGTTTATTGAAAGTCTTAATTTCAAATAAAAAAAACCCACAGTTTAAGTCTAATTATATCACTTTCCATTTCAAACATGGTAATTATTAGCTCCTTTCTTAATTAATATTTTCAGCCTTGCTCCAGTAATTATCTACAGATGTTTAAGGTGCCATTTAAGAATGTACGTCCAGATGAGGTGCTGTACTCCCACGGGCATTAGGCAGCATGCCAACCTGTCTCCCTTCTGACAGTGCTGGCTTTGAGTCAGGAGCAGAAAAAAGAACAGCTGACATCTGGGAACCCAAACTTTATCCTCCTCTTACATTTTCAATGAAACAGAAAAAGTTGAAATAAGTAATTTTGCAATTTAATACGGAACATGCAACTGTAATAACTAATGTTCTAATTTTTTTTACGGTGAACTGTACCAAAAGTCATAATTCCTCTCAGATATTGGTATCTTACTAGTAGTCTTTACCTAGAGCAGGCTGATTTTTTATTAGTATCTACTAATGATCGTTATTAAAACATAAATATAAATGGCCAAATGGTGATGGTTATTTAAGCTGGGAAGGGGTGCATGTAGGTTTATTATACTTTCTACTTTGGGCGATGTTTAGAAATTTCCACAATAAAAAAAAAGAATTTTAAAGAAAAATACATAAGCATGAGACCTTATGCTTCAATACTGATGAAGCTATTAAAATGATCCAAATGATTTCATGTTCAATAAATTTCCAGAAAAAACCTTGCTAAGGACATAGCTCAAGAACTTGCTTCTGAAGTTCTTGTTCTGAAAAAAAGAATGTTAATAAAAGAATTATTAAAGTTCCGGCCCAGAGTACAGTCAGACAAGTTAAAATAGAGCTTAGGCAAACCTCCCATAATTTTCAAAAAACAGAAAGCTCTGACTCAATGCTAGTCTGTTTTGGATAAGTCATAATAGTAAAGAAGAATGGAACCTAATGAAAAAGAGAAAAAAAATTACCCGGACAAATTTTACGGCCGCCCTAACAGCTTCCTTTTTGAAAGTCTTCTAACCCTAGCTGCTGGTTTCCATTGTGAATGTTCTCTCTTTAGGAGCTGAGCTGTAAAAGCAAATAAGAAGGCTTCATCTGAGCTGGAGGGTGGAACTATGCTTAAGTCATTAAAGCAAGCCCTGGGAATTTGCAGAGGGGTTGGGGCTTTAATGTCTTCTACCTGTGCTAAATCTGCTGCAATTTGCCAATGTCAGAGTTATGCATTGGTCCCCAAACCTATGTCAGCAAAGGTTTTAAACTTCCTCCCCGCAACAGACTAAATCGGCCAGCTATCAGAACTGATTAATTTGAGAAACAGCTAATAGAGCTGTCAGGGAGCAATAAAATGACCATGACGTGAAGGTACCAAGTAGGGAGAAAGGAAACAAAGAGTATTCTCTAAATATTCTTCAGTCAAAACACAACAACAATCATTGGTGAAAAATGAGTACAACCAAGAGGTTTATTTAAAATGCTGGTAGCGTAATAACTATGGTTTTAAAGGCTGCAAATTAAATCGTCTGCAGGTAAGTCAGCTACATATCAGAACCATGGTTTTTGTTTCCAAAATTTGCTCGAACATGAACTTCCCAAGTAGGTCTATAGGCTGGAGAATCAAAGTGTTCTAAGCAGGAAAGAGGGCTGTGTTTTAAAGAGAAAAATATTAATAATGAGTAAATGGAGGAGAGAAGATGAGAGGATGCGAGAGTTTTGTGTGCACTCCTGAGAACATTATAAAGTGAAGCATAAAAGCTGGATCACAATACATCCTGTAATGATTCACACTTGTAACTACTTGGAATCTCTGCAGCCTTCATCAGACCATCTTCATCATGTGCACCATGAACTTTTGGGAGGTGTCCTATGGGTTTTCCATCAATACAAATGAGTAAGGATCAGTAGACACATAAACATGTATAGATAGATGATGGATAGATAGATAGATAGATAGATAGATAGATAGATAGATAGATAGATAGATAGATAGATGGATGGATGGATGGATGGATGGATGGATGGATGGATGGATGGATAGATAGATAGATAGATAGATAGATAGATAGATAGATAGATAGATAGATAGATAAAAATAGAGAGAGATAATTGGATGGGTGGATGGATGGATAGATGGACAGGTCAGTGACTATCAACATATATCTTGGGGTGTGTTAATATATGTACATCACAATGTATACAATGTATACCAAATATGCAATCTTAAACTTAGTGTAAAATAAATAAAAATGCAAAGAAAACATTAAAGAATATTCACAGAATTTTTTGCTGAGAGACTACAGTGAAAAAGAGAGGGAGAGGATGTGAGACATTTCCATCTGCAGACGTAACACTCTAGTCATAAACCTTCCCAAAAGAAAGAAGGGATTTCTGGTAAACCAGAGCTCGTGCTTCGTGTTTTTCATTCATATAATCTTAACGCCTAAGGCATAGCAGGCAGTTATGAGTGTTTGTTGCATAAAAATGATGTTCTTATTGTCACTGAGATAATATCCTGGGAACAGTACGAGACTGCAAATTTTAGAGTTCTACAGTTTGAGATCAAAGTCTCTCCTCCTTATCCTTTCAAGATTGGGTTGGCCATACCACTTTCTCTTTCTAGAAACCTAAGGCTTACACAATCATTTAAGAAAGTAAAATATTTCTAAATAATAAGTAAGACTACCTACCCTTTTTGACTGTGAAATGTAGCCAAAAACACAGCAAAAACAAATGAACAAATTAAAAAAAAATACTGCGGTGAATATGCTCAATTCTCAACTAATGACAACTCTCATTTGTTTTCTGAATGTCACAACTAGATTTGCTCAAAGCTGCCTCCCTGCCAGCTGGCTTTTTCTCTCTCTTGGCAAGGTAGTAATAGGAACAAGAAAGACGGTTAAATTTTTGGAAATCTTTTTTTCCAGAAACTTCTACTTAACGGCATAAATATTTCAAAGAATTACATTTCTTCTAGGGTAACTTCCCCAGTGACAGATTATCTCCTTTATGGATTAGAAATTTGTCCGCAATGTGATTTTGGAATTCCTTTGATGAATCACGTTTAGCTGAATCTGCTACCTAACAGATGCATGAATATTTAGAATCCCGAAGGACAATTATATTCTGTGGTTTCAAATTCCCGTGCATTTGATCTGGCCATGCTTACTCCCCCGACTCCACAGCAGCCTGACTCACAGGCTCAGTGCACTTTTGTGCTTCACACAGATTCTGTGAATCTATGTGGGACTTGAAAACAGCAGCTTTATTTTTCCATCCTTATTAGCATATTTTCATTGTGTACTCTATAGAGGTTCATCAGGACACTTAAAGGCTAACTGATCATGTATGCTGAATATGTTTCCACCGTACATTCCCGGCTTCACGTTTCTTCCCATCCCCATTCCTATTAGTTTTGTCCATTGCCCGTGACAGTTTTCTTTCTACTATAGTGTGTTTGTGTGTGTGTGTGTGTGTGTGTGTGTGTGTGTATGTGTGTGTGTGTGTATACTCACATATATGCACATATAATTTATTATAAACATAAGAGAAAGTATATTTGCCTTCAGACAAACTTAAAAGAATTTACTAATAATGTCAAGTTGTGCCTATTTTCTGACAAATATGACATTGTTCACCATTATGACTAAATGAAATTTCATTGTGCATATGTGCTCTATTTTTTTAAATTTATTACTCTATTTATTAACACCTAGTTTAGGTACTACAAAAACATTTCTGGAGTTTTCTCAACAACAATTACAAAAAAAGGTATGTTTCTTACTTCAGTGTCCTTAAAGGCTAAATCAACATCAAGATCTCCATACATTTCTCTCTCTCTCTCTCTCTCTCTCTCTCTCTCTCTCTCTCTCTTTCTGTCTCTCTCTCTGCATATATATGTATACACACACACACACACATATATATATATATATATATATATATATATATATTGAACTTAACTATTCCAGTAAAAATGGCTCTTTAAAACAGGTAAAAATTCAATATATTTAACTTACATAAAAATGTAAATTCCAATTAATAAGAGCTGCGTTTACATGTTCATTTGTTAATTTTCTGTGGCACTAATATGAAAACAGGTTTAGCAGGAGTAGAAATGGAAAATGGTCTGGATTCTTAACAGCCCTCAGCTCACAGATGAAGAGTATCTGGGAAGAATGGAACACTACAGTTTTTTTTGAAGAAGACAGTATGTACAATCTGGCAAATAAGAGAGACTAAACTTTAATTAAAGCCAATTTCAAGCCAGTAAGAAGAACCCTTCCATTGTTTTATTTTAGTTATTGACCCTAAGTTCCTGCCTTGTTTGAGTTCTGCCTTGAGTTCCTTCAGTGATGGACAGCTACCCAGAATTGTAGGCTGAAACAAGCAAACAAAAACAAAAACAAAAAGCTAATTCCAAACTACAATTCATAAATGAGATGGTTCAGCAGGTAAGAGCTCATGTGGTATAAGCATAAAGACATAAGGTTTGAATTCATGGCACCTACATAAAACCCAGGTATGGTTGCATGTGTGCTAGTAACCCCTGCACTGTGTGGGAAAGGAACAGAAGGATCAATTGGACATGTTTCTGTGAGCCTGGCTTAGGTTCAGTGAGAGACCCTGTCTCAAGGGAATAAATCTAAGAGATATAATAGCAGGACACCTGACATCTGGTATCCTCCTCTGGCCTCCACATGTACATAACCTGTGCTTTCACCCCACATAAATATGTACATATAAGCACACATACATATATATATATATACTGTATTTTTGATGAAATAAAAATTTTACTCAAAAAATATAATTCATTAACAACTCACTCTAGTGTGTGTCATTATAAGAAACCATAGTCCACAATGAAATGTTGTGAAATCTGATCTTAGATAAGTTATTATATAATCCCTGTGCTGCTGGACACATATTAATACTAGCAAGAGAAAACCAAAGCTAAAGTGGCCTTGTGAAGTCTTACAGAGATAACCAGAAGAAACTAAGAGAGAACGAAGTATAACTAAAATACAAAAGATGATATATGCCTACAGTGAATAAAACAATGTCATAGTCATATGTATAACTAGTTTATGAAGTTTCTAGAAGCCAAGGGTAGATAGTAGACTCAGTTTAACATGAAATGACTGAACTAGCCATGTCTCAGATCCCTACACTTTACTGTTGGCCTAAGATTATACAAGCATATGAATGGTCACTGCAAATGTAGAAATCCAACCTTTAGCTGATACATCTTCCCTTTTCCAAATAAGGTCAGAATTACCAAATATTTACACAAAGTAACAACTCCCCTCAACATGCAATGTCTTTAAAAAGAAAAAACTAAACGGACCATTATAGAAATGATTACTAAGTCACTTCTGCTCTCTCCGTGTCTACCTCTGAGTGCACACATGAGAAGACTGTAACTATAACACACTGAGAACAACCTTCCAAACCCACTGGGAGAACTCCCAGAAATGCACAGCATGTGTGCCAGAGAAAACACTAAGATCCTGATACACAGTCAGGAAAGACAGAGGGCAGGGAGATGAGGTCTTTAGATTGGCGGGGGTGGGATCATAAGAAGAGATGCCTATAGGCGACTCATGCCCTGAAGCAACAGGTGACAGCATTGTATGTGATCTGACATGAAGAAGACCTTTCTGTCCAGTGGAAAATGAGCCTATAGCAGGCTCAGTGAGGAGATAGGAGGACAAGTTACAGGCATGTGGTTAGAGCTGATAAGAAAGTGACAGAAGTATAGTTGTAGGCGGGGCATTGGCAATGACACCCTAGAGAGTTTGTCCGTGCAATTGAATGGAGAATTTCCCAAGATGAATGAAACTTACAAATATCATCCAACATCCTTTTACGCTCCTGTCAAGGTTACGATATCTGCTGGTCACCTCCATGTGTGAAAGAGAGTCACAACACATGATTCTGCGTTCTCAGAGAGCGGTCTGGTTTGATGAGAGTTGTTGGCATCCTACCAGCTTACAGGCTGCCTAACACACAGTGTTCTCCTGAACCGGTGTGGCAGTTTGCACTCTTTCAAGGCTTCTTTCTCTAGTGGAAGTAACTCGTGAGACAGCAAGAAAACAAGTCAGGACGTCCTAGAACCTGAGAAGAGACAAAAATTAGTTAAAGAAGTAAAGAATGCTTGGTTTCATTTAGTACACATTGAGATGTTAGAGAATGGAACGAACATTGTATAAGATATGGTTTTGTCCACAGGACCTCCTGAAGATGCTGTTCCATACAAAAACCTGGTAAAATATGCATGAATATTTCTCATTCTGGAGATGTCAAAAGTCAGTGTTGAGGCCTACCTTCACACAGTCTTTCAGCCTTAAAGTCTGTCCTCTTGTTTAATGTATTCTCTGTCTCATGCAGAATTTAATTTCACTATAGCCTATATATGTATTTTTGGTTTTTTATCATTTGAGATATAAATTAATTGAAAAGGTATTCTTTGCCAAACATATTTGTCAATCTGTGTGAAATTTTAAATCAGTAATTATAGATATAACACAATTATGTAACTGTCTTCGGCCTTTATTGGAAAGAAAATGGATTGTTAAGTACTTGGAAATGCCTATTGGGGGTCTCAGATGTCTGAAAAAAATACTTCAGATATTTCACTCGAAAATTCTTTAGAAGGAGGTCTCCAAAAATAATCTATATTCTTTAAAATGGAAAAGGAAATTTCTTACCTCTGACTGCTTTGCATGGAGAGTAACACTGTTAAACTCTAAAGATCCCATCTATAAAAGGATCTGTAGAGAACTCATTTTCATCCCAGTGTTCACAGACGTGGATAGAGCAGTGGGAGGCTGGCTCTCAGCTACTGCTTTCTTACAGAAAAGGGGGAAATTGTTCTACTTCTGCATTTCCTTGTTCGTGTCTTCCCTAACCTCTCAAAAGCGCTCACACAGCTACTAGAATAGAATTGGGGTGGAAAATAGGAGAGCTTTGCCTGAAAATTGCTCTCTGACTTTAAATGAATGATAGATCATAGATTATTACTGATCTGAACAGATAAACCTTACAATTGGTATCTTTGTATCCATATATTTTAAAATCGAGTGTCCTCAGTTTGTTTTTGAGTGTTTCAGTCATACTGTAAGCCAATTTTTAAATACCTGAAATGGGCATTCAAGCCCCGCCCAAGAAACACACATGGAGACCTGTAAAACTGTCATGATTGCTCCATTATTTAATCACCATCAGGGAAGTCAATACATCATTAGTTCCTATATTTGAGGCTCACAAATTGGTTTATGAACTGATAAGAGTTACTCATAAATAATTTTTGTGGCTTTATGTGGTAAACTTTTTAGTAATGATGGATGCTCAAATCCTGTTCATTTCTCAATTCTAGTATCTCGAAAAGAATGTGATAGGAAGTGGTCAGTGTCCTGTATCTATTTTTTATTGGATATTTTTTGGTTTACATTTCAAATGTTATACCTTTTCCCGGTTTCCCTACCATAAACCTGTATCCCATGCCCTCTCCCCCTGTTTCTATAAGGCTGTTCACCTACCCACTCACCCTTTCTTGTCTCCATGCCTTGATATTCCCCTACACTGATGGGTCAAGCCTTGGAAGGACCAAGGGTTTCTACTCCAACAAGGAGTGCCCAATAAGGCCATCCTCTGCAACATATGTAGCTGGAGTCATAGACCCGTCCATGTGTATTCTTTGGATGGTGGTTTAGTCCCTGGGAGCTCTGGTTGGTTGGTGTTGTTGTTTTTGTGGGGTTGCAAACCCCTTAACCTCCTTCAATCCTTTCTCTAACTCCTCCATTGGGGACCCCATTGTCACTTCAATGGTTCACTGCGAGCATCTGCCTCTGTATTTGTCAGGCTCTGGCAAAGCCTCTCAGGGGACAGCTATATCAGGCTCCTCTCAGCTTGCACATCTTGGCATCAGCAATATTGTCCAGGTTTGGTGGCTGTATGTATATGGGCTGGATCCCCAAATGGGGCAATCTCAGGATGGTCTTTCCTTCAGTCTCTGCTCCAAACTTCGTCTCTATATTTCCTCCTGTAAATGTGTTTGTTCCTTCTTTTTTTTTCTTTTTTTCATCTTTATTAAATTGAGTATTTATTTTACATTTCATATGTTATTCACTTTCAAGGTTTCCATGACAACATCCCCCTAACCCTTACCCTGCCATTCTATATGGGTGTTCCCCTCCCAATCCTCTCCCATTACCGCCCTCCCCACAGGAATCCCATTCACTAGGGGTTCAGTCTTGGAAAGACCAAGGGCATCCCCTTCCACTGGTGCCTTTACTAGGTTATTTATTGCTACGTATGCAGTTGGAGCCCAGGGTCAGTCCATGTATAGTCTTTGGGTAGTGGCTTAGTCCCTGGAAGCTCTGGTTGGTTGGCATTGTTGTTCCTTCTTCTAAGAAGGACTAAAGCACCCGCACTTTATCCTTCATCTTGAGCTTCATGTAGTCTGTGGATTGTATCTTAGGTAATCGAGCTTTTGGGCTAATATCCACGTATCGGTGAGTGCATACTAGGTGTGTTCTTTTGTGATTGGGTTGCCTCACTCAGGATTATATTTTCTACTTCGATCCATTTGCCTATGAATTTCATGAAGTCGTTGTATTTTTTTTCCTCCATCTTTATTAACTTGAGTATTTCTTATTTACATTTCAATTGTTATTCCCTTTCCCAGTTTCCAGGCCAACATCACCATAACCATTCACCTTTCCCTTCTATATGGGTGTTCCCCTCCCCATTCTTCCCCCATTAACGCCCTCCCCCTATCAATCAGATTTACTGAGGGTTCAGTGTTGGCAAGACCAAGGGCTTCCCCTTCCACTGGTGTTCTTACTAGGCTATTCATTGCTACCTATGAGGTTGGAGCCAAGGGTCAGTCCATGTATAGCCTTTGGGTAGTGGCTTAGTCCCTGGAAGCTCTGGTTGGTTGGCATTGTTGTTCATATGTGATCTCAAGCCCCTTCAAGCTCTTCCAGTTCTTTCTCTGATTCCTTCAACGGGGGTCCCATTCTCAGTTCAGTTGTTTGCTGCTGGCATTCACCTATGTATTTGCTGTATTCTGGCTATGTCTCTCAGGAGAGATGTACATCCAGTTCCTGTCAGCCTGCACTTCTTTCCTTTATCCATCTTATCTAGTTGGGTGGCTGTATATGTATGGGACAGATGTTAGGCAGGCTCTGAATGGGTGTTCCTTCTACCTCTGTTCTAAACATTGCCTCCCTATTCGCTCCGAAGGGTATTCTTGTTCCCCTTTTAAAGAAGGAGTGAAGCATTCGCATTCTGGTCATCCTGCATGGGTTTCATGTGTTCTGTGCATCTAGGGTAATTCGAGCATTTGAGCTAATATCCACTTATCAATGAGTGCATACCATGTGTGTTTTTCTGTGATTGGGTTACCTCACTCAGGATGATATTTTCCAGTTCTGTGCATTTGCCTATGAATTTCATTAAGTCACTGTTTTTGATAGCTGAGTGGTACTCCATTGTGTAATGTACCACATTTTCTGTATCCATTCCTCTGTTGAAGGGCATCTGTGTTCATTCCAGCTTCTGGCTATTGTAATTAAGGCAGCTATGAAATAGTGGAGCATCTGTCTTTGTTATATGTTGGGGCGTCTTTTGGGTATATGCCCAAGAGAGGTATAGCTGGGTCCTCAGGTAGTTCGATGTCCAATTTTCTGAGAGACCTCCAGGCTGATTTCCAGAATGGTTGTACCAGTCTGCAATCTCACCAACAATGGAGGAGTGTTCCTCTTTCTCTACATCCTGAACAACATCTGCTGTCGCCATAGTTTTTTACCTTAGCCATTCTGACTGGAGTGAGGTAGAATCTCAGGGTTGTTTTGATTTGCATTTCCTTTATGACTAAAGATGTTCAACATTTCTTTAGGTGTTTCTCAGCCATTCAACATTCCTCAGCTGTGAATTCTTTGTTTAGCTCTGAATCCCATTTTTAATAGGTTTATTTGTCTCACTGCAGACTAATTTCATGAGATCTTTGTATATTTTGGATATAAGCCCTCTATCAACTGTACGATTCATAAAGATCTTTTCACAGTCCTAACAACAGTGTCCTTTGCCTTACAGAAGCTTTGCAGTTTTATGAGATCCCATTTGTCGATTCTTGATCTTAGAGCATAAGCCATTGGTGTTTTGTTCAGGAAATTTTCTCCAGTGCCCAGGTGTTCGAGATGCTTCCCCACTTTTTCTTCTATTAGTTTGAGTGTATCTGGTTTGATGAGGAGGTCCTTGATGCACTTGAACTTAAGCTTTGTACAGGGTGATAAGCATGGATCGATCCGCATTCTCCTACATGCTGACCTCCAGTTGAAACAGCACCATTTAATGAAAAGGCTATCTTTTTTCCATTGGATGGTTTTAGCTCCTTTGTAAAAAAATCAAGTGACCATAGGTGTGTGGGTTCATTTCTGGGTCTTCAATTCTATTCCACTGATCTATCTGCCTGTCTCTGTACCAATACCATACAGTTTTTATCACAGTTGCTCTGTTATACTGCTTGACTTCAGGGATAGTGATTGCCCCGGAAGTCTTTTTATTGTTGAAGATAGTTTTAGGTATCCTAGGTTTTTTGTTATTCCAGATGAATTTGCAAGTTGTTCTGTCTAACATTCTGAAGAATTGGGTTGGAATTTTGATGGGGATTGCATTGAATCTGTAGATCGCTTTTGGTAAAATGACCATTTTTACTATATAATCCTACCAATCCATGAGCCTGGGACATATGACATCTTCTTCAATTACTTTCTTCAGAGGCTTGAAGTTCTTATCATATAGATCTTTTACTTGCTTGGCTAAAGTCACACCAAGGTATTTTATATTATTTGGGACTATTAGGAAGTGTATCGTTTCCCTCATTTCTTTCTTGGCTTCTTTCTCTTTTCTGTAGAGGAAGGCTACAGATTTATTTGAGTTAATTTTGTACCCAGCCACTTTGCTGAAGGTGTTTATCAGGTTTAGTAGTTCTCTGGTGGAACTTTTGGGATCACTTAAGTATTAGATCATATCATCTGCAAATAGTGATATTTTGACTTCTTTCCAATCTGTATCCCTTTGATCTCCTTTTGTTGTCTGATTGCTCTGGCTAGAATTTCAAGAACTATACTGAATAAGTAGGGAGAGATTGGGCAGCCTTGTCTAGTCCCTGACTTTAGTCGGATTGCTTCAAGTTTCTCTCCATTTAGTTTAATATTAGCTACTGGTTTCCTATATATGGCTTTTACTATGTTTAGGTATGGGCCTTGAATTCCTGTTCTTTCCAGGATTTTTGTCATGAAGGGGTGTTGAATTTTGTCAAATGCTTTCTCAGCATCTAATGAAATGATCATGTGGTTTTTATCTTTCAGTTTGTTTATATGATGGATTACATTGATGGTTTTCCGTATATTAAACCATCCCTGCATTCCTTACTCTTGTTGAAGACCAGCTTTAGCCTGTGATGGTCTTATAGGCTGCATGGGATTATTTCTATCTTTCTGTATCTGTTGAGGTCTGTTTTATGACCGACTACATGGTCAGTTTTGGAGAAAATACCATGAGGTGGTGAGAAGAAAGTATATCCTTTTGTTTTAGGATAGAATGTTCCATAAATATCTGTTAAGTCCATTTGGTTGATGACTTCTCTTAGTCTGTCTATGTCTCTGTTTAATTTCTGTTTCCATGATCTGTCCATTGATGAGAGTCGGGTGTTGAAATCTCCTACTATTATTGTGTGAGGTGTAATGTGTTCTTTGAGCTTTAGTAAGGTTTCTTTTATGAGTGTAGGTGCCCTTGTATTTGGAGTATAGATATTTAAGACTGAGAGTTCATCTTGGTGGATTTTTTCTTTGATGAATATGAAGTGTCCTTCATTATTTTTTTTGATGACTTTTGGTTGAAAATCGATTTTATTCAATATTAGAATGGCTACTCCAGCTTGCTTCTTTAGATCATTTGCTTGGAAAGTTGTTTTCCAGCCTCTGAGGTAGTATCTATCTTTGTCTCTGAGGTGTGTTTCCTGTAGGCAACAAAATGCTGGGTCCTCATTATGTATCCAGTTTGTTAATCTGTGTATTTTTATTGGGGAATTGAGTCCATTGATGTTGAGAAATATTAAGGAATAGTGATTGTTGCTTCCTGTTATATTCGTATTTGGATGTGAGATTATGTTTGCGTGCTTTTCTTCTCTTTGTTTTGTTGCAAAACAATTACTTTCTTGCTTTTTCTAGAGTGTACCTTGCCTCCTTGTGTTAGGCTTTACCATTTATTATCCTTTGTAGTGCTGGATTTATAGAAATATGCTGTGTAAATTTGGTTTTGTCATGGAATATCTTGGTTTCTCCATCTATGTTAATTGAGAATTTTGCTGGATACAGTAACCTGGGCTGGCATTTGTGTTCTCTTAGGGTCTGTATGACATCTGTCCAGGATCTTCTGGCTTTCATAGTCTCTGATGAGAAGTCTGGAGTAATTTTGATAGATCTGCCTTTATATGTTATTTGACCTTTTCCCCTTACTGTTTTTAATATTCTTTCTTTGTTTTGTTCATTTGGTGTTTTGACTATTATGTGATGGGAGGAGTTTCTTTTCTGATCCAATCTATTTGGAGTTCTGTTGCCTTCTTTTATGTTCGTGGGCATCTCTTTCTTTAGGTTAGGGAAGATTTCTTCTATGATTCTGTTGAAGATATTTACTGCTACTTTGAGCTGGGAGTCTTCACTCTCTTCTATACCTATTATCCTTAGGTTTGATCTTCTTGTTGTGTCCTGGATTTCCTATATGTTTTGGGCCAGTAGCTTTTTCCATTTCACATTATCTTTGACAGTTGTGTTGATGATTTCTATGGAATCTTCTGCTCCTGAGATTCTCTCTTCTATCTCTTGCATTCTGTTGGTGATGCTTGTATCTACGGCTCCTTGTCTCTTCCTTTGGTTTTCTATATCCAGGCTTGTCTCCCTTTGTGCTTTCTTTATTGCTTCTATTTCCATTTTTAATTCCTTCACCTGTTTGATTGTGTTTTCCTATAATTCTTTCAGGGATTTTTGCATTTCCTCTCTATAGGCTTCTGCTTGTTTATTTGTGTTTGCCTGCATTTCTCTAAGGGAGTTCTTTATGTCTTTCTTGAAGTCCTCCATCATCATGATCAAATGTGATTTTAAATCTAGATCTTGCTTTTCTGGTGTGTTTGATATTCAGTGTTTGCTTTAGTGGGAGAATTGGGCTCTGATGATGCCCTGTAGTCTTGGTTTCTGTTGCTTGGGTTTCTGTTTCTGTGCTTGACTCGCCATCACGTTGTTTCTGGTGTTACCTGGTTCTGCTATTTCTGACAGTGGTTAGAGTGTCCTATAGGCCTGTGTGTCAGGAGTGCTGTAGGCCTGTTTTCCTGTTCTCTTTCAGCCAGTTATGGGAACAGAGTGTTCTGCTTTCAGGCGTGTAGTCGTTCCTGTCTACTGGTCGTCAGGTGTTCCTGTGGGCATGTGTACTGAGTCCAACAGGAAGGTCACTAGGAGCAGATAAGTTGGTCTTACTGCTGTTCTCGAGCCTGAAGTCACTTCTCAGGGCTGGGTTTCAGTTCTCTGTGAGGACAGCAACCAGAGGGCCTGCCCTACTTTTGCTCAGGACCCTGTGTACATGTGGCCCAGATGGTGCTAGGCGTTTTCCTCTAGAGTCAGAAATGTGGGCAGAGAGTAGTCGCTTCTGTCTTCCCAGGCATGTCTGCCCCTCTGAAGGTCTAGCTCTCCCTCCCACAGGATTTGTGTGCAGGGAGCTGTTTGACCAGGTCCCTTCAGATCTGGGCAGTGTCTGGACCGCAGTGTTGAGTGCCCCTATCTTCCTGTTCCCAGAGGCCCTATACAGTTTCCTCTTGGGCCAGGGATGTGTGCAGGGGTGGGCATTACTGGTGGTCTCTCCTGCCCTGCAGGTCTCAGGAGTGCCCACCTGTCTGGGCATTGAGCTCTATCTCCATCATTGTTTTCAATAGCTGAGTAGTACTCCATTGTATAAATACTCAAGGTTTTCTATATCCATTCCTCCGTTGAGGGACATCTGGGTTCTTTCTAGCATCTGGCTATTATAAATAAGGCTGCTATGAATGTAGTAGAGCATGTGTCTTTGTTGTATGTTGGAGCATCTTTGGGTATATGCCCAGGAGTGGTATAGCTGGGTCCTCAGGTAGTATTATGTCCAATCTTCTGAGGAAAGTCCAGACTGATTTCCAGAGTGGTTGTGCCAGCTTGTAATCCCATCAACAATGGAGGAGTGTTTCTCTTTCTCCACATCCTCACCAGCATCTGTTGTCACCTGAGATTTTTGTCTTAACCTTTCTGACTGGTGTGAGGTGGAAGTCAGGGTTGTTTTGATTTTCATTACCCTAATGACTGAGGATACTGAACATTTCTTTAAGTGTTTTTTGTTTAGTTCCATACCCCATTTTTAATAGGGTTATTTGATTCTCTGGAGTCTAACTTCTTGAGTGCTTTGTAGATATTGGATATTAGCCTTCTATCAGATGTAGGATTAGTAAAGATCTAAAAATATGGAACGCTTCATGAATTTGCATGTTGTCCTTGGCCAGGGGCCATGCTAATCTTCCCTGTATTGTCCCAATATGTGCTGCTGAATGGGCATGAGACCTCTGTTTCTAATCATAACCATGTCATGCTGTACCTGATGCAAAGTTGTATGGTTGTCCTGAATCTCACCTGCAAGTTTATATGAAGGTTTCTCCTTTTGCCTAGTTACAGACTTTTCTATCAACCTGCTGCTCATAGCTAAGGAGGTTTGTGTAGCTCTGCTGGCAAGAGAAACTCAGTAAAGGTAAACCCCAGAGTAGAAGGAGACTACTCAGAGAGAAGTACAAGAGCCAGGATTGGCTGTGCTAGGCTGATAGCAAACATCAAAATCTCCGAGGTTTCACCCTGAGAATTTTTATTTTAACTTTGATTCCTATGTAGTTGGGGTTCCTGGATGCTTTGCACAGGGCTTCTCTACTTCCTGCAGCTGTTCTCAAGGACCTAGCATACTTGTTTCCTTATGAAGTTACATTGGTAACACATGGATTCCAGGAGGAAAAACTGAGACAATTCTCCCAGCAGCCTTCTTTGTGTCATTGCAGTAAAACCAAGTGTGTGTAGATTCTCACTGCCTGTTAACTGAAATGGTCACACACACTAGCAGTAGGGGCAGCAAATGGATTGTGGGAACCATCCAATGTTAGATGTGAGATGTTCATATGCAGAACATGTGAGAATTCTGGATTGAAAAGCACATAATTTTTATTGTCTAAAGTGAATGCAATAACTTTCACTGAATAATTTGCTGTCTTCAGTCTGTATTTAGTGATCTACTCCAAAAGACAGCCAGATATTTGAGATTAAAAAAAAACTTATTACCATCATTACCCCTCCTCTCCCACCTCTGACTCCAGCCTCATCACATACACTAAGGAGCTGATAGGTTGAAGAGGTAGGAAAAGCAAAGCATAAGTCAGGGACTAGGGTGGTACTCCCCACCCTCTGGGCTGCGGAGCTGAGAATCAGCAAAGCAGCTTAGTAGGCAGGATTCTAGAAGAGACAACCCGTGGTTGAGGGGCTTTGTCTATCTCAGTGATTACAGAAAGCTGTTTCAGTTTGTTCATGTTGTGTTATTTCTTCTGCTCATTACTTGGCTGTTTAGCTCTGTTTTTGTTTCATTCTACTTCCAAGGATAAACAATAGGAGACTTCAGAAAAGCAGCTTCTCATACGTTTTGGTAAAATCCCTTTTTATGTCCTTTGTAGAAAATGATCAAAGGCATTACCGTTAAAAACACAAAGGTCCTAGGATGGACTGATGGATCAGTGGTTAAGAGAATTTGCTATGCAATCTTGAGAACTGGATTTATGATCCGAGCACTCACAGGACAATCCAGGACTCCCAAAGACGCCTGCAACTCCAGCTCCGACAGATCCAGTGTCCCATTGGTGGTAAGGCATGCCTTTTACCAGCATTCAGGAAGCAGAAACAGGGGGATCACTGAGTCTGAGGCCAGTCTGGTCTACAGAGTGAGTTCTAAGAAAGAAAGGACTACACAAAGAAATTCTAATTCAAAAAAAATTCAATTCACTGTCCTTATTTTTTGGGCCTCCATGTATACAGAAGCACTCAATCTATACACACATATACACACACACACATACATACACAACAAATAAATAAATGAAATAAATATTTTTGAAATAACTCTTTCTTCCCAGAAATCTATGACCAAGTAATTAACTGCGTGCACAAATATTAAAAGTCTGTTTTAAAATGTTCAGATCTGCAAAGAATTGAAAAATGAAAATCAAATCAGCAATTTATAGTCAAATTTGTTATAACTGAATAATTTATGATGTATCCATCATGGCATAGTGGCAGACTTTAAAATACTGTGTTAGAGATGCCCCACTGATCAGGGGAGATTTTCATAAAGCATTGATTAACTATGACTATCTGAAGTCTATATTGTCTGATATAATTTTTACAAAGCCATAATCAAAAAACCCTGCAAACACATACTGTAGTGAATTTTTATATTTTAAAGTGTATTTGCCATATAAATATACTACATAACCAATAATGCCTCTTTGCAGTATTTTCAAACAAGTAATGCTTTGATTGGGTTGACTGTTTTTCAAGTTGAGTGTTTTTGTTCATTTGTCCATCATTTATACATTCCTTACAAGATTAATCTTTCATGGTAATTCTTCAAGTTAAGATCACTATGCACAGTTCATAAGAAACCCCCAGGCTTGAATATAAAATAACTTGGCTCATCCAGGACATAGATCTGACACGTAACTGGTTTCTCTAGAGAAAAAGCTTCCCACATAACTATGTACTTACTGTTAACTAAATAACACTAAGGTCTGTTAGCCACTACCTCAATGTTGTGGTAAAATACCTGATAAAACAAATAAGGAAGAAAGGATTTACTTTTGGCTCACAGCTTACAGAGGCTGGCTCCATTCCTTTTCCATTGGCGGGTGAGGAGGAGGGAATTGCAGGAAAAACACTATTTCAGGACAGGGGAGGCAGAGAGAGGGGGAGAGAGGGGGGAGAGAGAGAGAGAGAGAGAGAGAGAGAGAGAGAGAGAGAGAGAGAGAGAGAGAGACATAAAAAAGAAACACACACACATACAGAGACACAGAGAGATACAGAGAGACAGAAAAAAAGAAACACATACACTCAAACAAAACACACACACACACACACACACACACACACACATACACACACACACACACATCCAGAGAGAGGGAAAGGGAGAAAGAAAGGAGAGAGAGAGGAGATAGAGGAGAGAGACAGAGACAGAGACAGAGAGATAGAGAGACATAGAGAGACAGAGAGAATACGGTCATTGGGTATGAGAAAGCATGCCTCCAGGTAACCCACCTCCTCACCAAGCTCCATTTCCTAGTTGTCCAGTCACCTGTGCATTCCTCAGTCGGGGACTCCACTGATGATCTTAGGCCCATCCTAACCGAAGAATCTCTCAAGAGCCTTTTTGTTGGTAACCAGGGCTTTAGCATGTCAGCCTGTCCAGGAAAGGAACACTTCATGTCTAAGCCCTAAAATCACACCTAGGTAAATATGCCGATTTACTAAAATGCGACTTAAAACAGCACCTTTGTAAACAGAAGTAAATTCGAATTCAGGAACTGTCCTTCAGAAACTGTTATTTTCTTTGTTTGTTTTACTTTGTTTACTTGAGACAGGGTCCCTCTATATAGCCCTGGCTATCCTGGAACTCTAGACCAGGCTGGACTCAAACTCAAGCATTAGGCCTCTACCTGATGTTACTCATTTTTGAAGCTAGACTTTCTCTTTGTTAAGTGGTGATCTCGAACCCTATTACTTTAGTTGTCGGGAATGTGTGGAGGATTCAATGAGAACAGGATGCTCAGTGCAGTATCAAGAGCCCACACACCCAGTAAAGAGCAGTTGCTCTTCACCACTGGCTTTCACCATAGGAAATATGAGGCCATGCCTGTTTTACACACCATCTTGTCAGTATAGCTTAGGCAACAATCTTTCATCTTTAACAAATATTCGTAAGAGATGGTCAAACAAATGTTATCACCGTCCATCTCTTCTTCTTTGCTTTGGTGCTAAATCATTGTTTTTTTCTCTTCTTCCTTCCATCCTTCCTTTCCTTCACCCCTCCTCCCTTCCTTTCCTTCTTCCTTCCCTTCTCTCTTCCTTCTTTCTTTCTTTTTTCTCATCTTCACACTCCTTAAAGCATTCTCCTCCAGTCCTCCCTACTCAAGAGCTCCTAACAAATGCATAAATCACTTCTCACAGTATTCAGTTTGCCTCTGCTCACCAAGTAGGAACTTTTCCATGGCTAAACCTGACTTTTTAAAGTGAACCTTCATTCTATTTCCATTATCTTTATGGAAATATTCCTTAAAAGTGATCAGATGCCAAACACTGAAAAATGTCTTAACCAGCTTTCTACAAAAGAGCCACTCCCAACTGATCATGTGTCAGAGGCCATCCTTACTGAGTTACAGCAGTGTAATATTAGAAATAAAGTTTTATTTTTTTAGTTGAAAACTTATATCTTAGAATGATATGTAAATCAGCAGGGAATCACTGATGCATGCATAAATACTAATGGAATAGCTCGTTATTAATGTGTGATAGTAAAATGTAAGAAGTGGCAAGCAGTCTTAAAACAAATCTTGGTATTTCACATTGTATTTTTGAATACTAGAAAAGTTGGTGATTTTTAAAATTCCCAGTCATGGTCTGCCTTGCCTAGCCACAAAAGATGTGTCTAGTCCTGCTACACTTGATATGCCAAGGTGGATTGATATCCAAGGGAGTCCTCCCCTTTTCTGAGGAGAAAGGGAAGACTGGAGGATGCAGAGAGGAGAGAGGAGAGACAGGGGAGGGGAAGATGTGACCAAGATATAAAGTAAATAAACTAAATAAATATAAAAACGCATTTAAAATAGAATATCTTTTAAGAAAAATCTGTCATTTGAGTTAATCCTGGCAGATTAAATCAAATTATTTTTGGCTCATGTGCGTGTGTGTGATTGTCTTACTAAACCAAGACAAAGCTAATTTGGTCCCACTAACTGGCCAGCCAGCTTAGGTGTATGCCCGTGGGACGGGTCTCACGCTGGGCCAGTTATTGATTGGCCAATCTCTCGGTCTCTGCTCCGCCTTTATTCCTGCACTTATTTCATTTAGACAGAACCAATTTGGGGTTGAAAGCTTTGTAGGCGGTTTGCTGTCCCCATCCCTCCACTGGGGGTCCAGTCTGGCCTCTTCAGGTTCCATATCCCCACTGTTGGGCATTTTGGCTAAGGTCACCTACATTGACTCCTGGGTGCCTCCCTTTCCCATCTTAGGTTTCTGGAACTTCCTAGTGATCCCCTCTTACCTCCCACCCCTGGCAGTTGCATATATCCATTCATTCTCTCGGTCCTCTGGGCCTTTCTCCTGTCTCCCCTGACACTTGATCCTCTCTCCCTATTCTCCTTCTCATCTCTTCTCCCATTCAGGTTCCTCCCTCCATCTGCCTCCCATGACTAGTTTGTTCCCCCTTCTAAGTGGGATTCAAGCATCCTCACTTGGTCCTTCTTGTTTAACTTCTTTGGATCTGTGGGATATCATGGGTATTCTGTACTTTTTGGCTAATATACATTTATCAGTGAGTACATATCATAAATGTTTTTGGGGGCTCTGGGTTATCTCATTCAGGATGATATTTCTAGCTCCATCCATTTGCCTGCAAGATTCATGATGCCCTTGTTTTTAATAGTTGAATAATATTCCATTATGTAAATGAACTACATTTTCTGTAACCATTCTTCGGTTACGGGACAACTGGGTTGTTTCCAGTTTCTGGCTATGACAAATAGAGCTGCTATGAACACAGTGGATCACGTGTCCTCATGGTAGGTGGAGCTTCTTTTGGGTGTATGCCCAGGAGTGGTAGAGCAGGGATTTGAGGTAGAACTATTGCCAACTTTCTGAGAAATTACTAGAATTATTTGCAGAGTGGTTGTACAAATTTGCAATCTGACCAGCAATGGAGGTGTGTGTTCTCCACTCCACATTCTCATCAGCATGGCTGTCACTTGAATTATTGATCTTACCCATTCTGGTTAGTGTAAGGTAGAATCTCAGGATTGTTTTGATTTGCATTCTCCTGATGACTAAGGACTCTGAACATTTCTTTAAGTTTTTCTTCCTCATTCAAGACTCCTCTCTTGAGAATTCTCTCTTTACTGTACACCATTTTTAATTGGGTTATTTGATTTTTGGAGTCTAATTTCTTGAGTTCTTTATATATCTGGATACTATCCCTCTGACAGAGGTAGGGTTGGTGAAGATCTTTCCCCAATCCTGCTGACAGTATACTTAGCCTTACAGAAACTTTTCAGTTTCAGGAGGTCCCATTTATCAATTGTTGATCTTAGAACCTGAGGCACTGGTGTTCTGTTCAGGAAAATTTCTTCTGTAACAGTGCATTCAAGGCTCTCTCTTACTGTTGTATTCAGTGTATCCAGTTTTATGTTGAGGGCCTTGATCCACTTGGACATGAGTTTTGTATGGGATGATAAATATGAATCTATTTGCACTCTTCTTCATGCAGGCATCCAGTTAGTTCAGCACCATTTGTTGAAGATTCTGTCTTTTTTTACCCACTGGATGTTTTGGATTCTTTGTCAAAAATCAAGTGTCCATAGCTATATGGGTTTATACTGGGTCTCCTATTTTATTCCATTTATCAATCTGTCTGTTTTTGTATCAATGCCATACAGTTTTTTTCTTTTTTTTCTTTTTTTTTTTATTAACTTGAGTATTTCTTATATACATTTCAAGTGTTATTCCCTTTCCCGGTTTCCGGGCAAACATCCCCCTCCCCCCTCCCCTTCCTTATGGGTGTCCCCCTCCCAACCCTCCCCCCATTGCCGCCCTCCCCCCATAGTCTAGTTCACTGGGGGTTCAGTCTTAGCAGGACCCAGGGCTTCCCCTTCCACTGGTGCTCTTACTAGGATATTCATTGCTACCTATGGGGTCAGAGTCCAGGGTCAGTCCACGTATAGTATTTAGGTAGTGGCTTAGTCCCTGGAAGCTCTGATTGCTTGACATTGTTGTACTTTTGGGGTGTCGAGCCCCTTCAAGCTCTTCCAGTTCTTTCTCTGATTCCTTCAATAAGGGACCTATTCTCAGTTCAGTGGTTTGCTGCTGGCGTTCGCCCCTGTATTTGCTGTATTCTGGCTGTGTCTCTCAGGAGCGATCTACATCCGGCTCCTGTCGGTCTGCACTTCTTTGCTTCATCCATCTTGTCCAATTGGGTGGCTGTATATGTATGGGCCACCTGTGGGGCAGGCTCTGAATGGGTGTTCCTTCAGTCTCTGTTTTAATCTTTGCCTCTCCCTTCCCTGCCAAGGGTATTCTTTTTCCTCATTTAAAGAAGGAGTGAAGCATTCACATTTTGATCATCCCTCTTGAGTTTCGTTTGTTCTAGGGATCTAGGCTAATTCACGCATTTGGGCTAATAGCCACTTATCAATGAGTACATACCATGTATGTCTTTCTGTGATTGGGTTAGCTCACTCAGGATGATATTTTCCAGTTCCAACCATTTGCCTACGAATTTCATAAACTCGTTGTTTTTGATAGCTGAGTAATATTCCATTGTGTAGATGTACCACATTTTCTGTATCCATTCCTCTGTTGAAGGGCATCTGGGTTCTTTCCATTTTCTGGCTATTATAAATAAGGCTGCGATGAACATAGTGGAGCACGTGTCTCTTTTATATGTTGAGGCATCTTTTGGGTATATGCCCAAGAGAGGTATAGCTGGATCCTCAGGCAGTTAAATGTCCAATTTTCTGAGGAACCTCCAGACTGATTTCCAGAATGGTTTTACCAGTCTGCAATCCCACCAACAATGGAGGAGTGTTCCTCTTTCTCCACATCCTCGCCAGCATCTGCTGTCACCTGAGTTTTTGATCTTAGCCAATCGCATTGGTGTGAGGTGAAATCTCAGGGTTGTTTTGATTTGCATTTCCCTTATGACGAAAGATGTTGAACATTTCTTTAGGTGTTTCTCAGCCATTCGGCATTCCTCAGCTGTGAATTCTTTGTTTAGCTCTGAACCCCATTTTTTAATAGGGTTATTTGTCTCCCTGCGGTCTAACTTCTTGAGTTCTTTGTATATTTTGGATATAAGGCCTCTATCTGTTGTAGGATTGGTAAAGATCTTTTCCCAATCTGTTGGTTGCCGTTTTGTCCTAACCACAGTGTCCTTTGCCTTACAGAAGCTTTGCAGTTTTATGAGATCCCATTTGTCGATTCTTGATCTTAGAGCATAAGCCATTGGTGTTTTGTTCAGGAAATTTTTTCCAGTGCCCATGTGTTCCAGATGCTTCCCTAGTTTTTCTTCTATTAGTTTGAGTGTGTCTGGTTTGATGTGGAGGTCCTTGATCCACTTGGACTTAAGCTTTGTACAGGGTGATAAGCATGGATCGATCTGCATTCTTCTACATGTTGCCCTCCAGTTGAACCAGCACCATTTGCTGAAAATGCTATCTTTTTTCCATTGGATGGTTTTGGCTCCTTTGTCAAAAATCAAGTGACCATAGGTGTGTGGGTTCATTTCTGGGTCTTCAATTCTATTCCATTGGTCTATCTGTCTGTCTCTGTACCAATACCATGCAGTTTTTATCACTATTGCTCTGTAATACTGCTTGAGTTCAGGGATAGTGATTCCCCCTGAAGTCCTTTTATTCTTGAGGATAGCTTAAGCTATCCTGGGTTTTTTGTTATTCCAGATGAATTTGCAAATTGTTCTGTCTAACTCTTTGAAGAATTGGATTGGTATTTTGATGGGGATTGCATTGAATCTGTAGATTGCTTTTGGTAAAATGGCCATTTTTACTAAATTAATCCTGCCAATCCATGAGCATGGGAGAACTTTCCATCTTCTGAGGTCTTCTTCAATTTCTTTCCTCAGTGTCTTGAAGTTCTTATTGTACAGATCTTTTACTTGCTTGGTTAAAGTCACACCGAGGTACTTTATATTATTTGGGTCTATTATGAAGGGTGTCGATTCCCTAATTTCTTTCTCGGCTTGTTTCTCTTTTGTATAGAGGAAGGCAACTGATTTATTTGAGTTAATTTTATACCCAGCCACTTTGCTGAAGTTGTTTATCAGCCTTAGTAGTTCTCTGGTGGAACTTTTGGGATCACTTAAATATACTATCATGTCATCTGCAAATAGTGATATTTTGACCTCTTCTTTTCCGATCTGTATCCCCTTGACCTCCTTTTGTTGTCTGATTGCTCTGGCTAGAACTTCAAGAACTATATTGAATAAGTAGGGAGAGAGTGGCCAGCCTTGTCTAGTCCCTGATTTTAGTGGGATTGCTTCAAGTTTCTCTCCATTTAGTTTAATGTTAGCAATTGGTTTGCTGTATATGGCTTTTACTATGTTTAGGTATGGGCCTTGAATTCCTATTCTTTCCAGGACTTTTATAATGAACGGGTGTTGAATTTTGTCAAATGCTTTCTCAGCATCTAATGAAATGATCATGTGGTTCTGTTCTTTCAGTTTGTTTATATAATGGATCACATTGATGGTTTTCCGTATATTAAACCATCCCTGCATGCCTGGGATGAAGCCTACTTGATCATGGTGGATGATTGTTTTGATGTGTTCTTGAATTCGGTTTGCCAGAATTTTATTGAGTATTTTTGCATCGATATTCATAAGGGAAATTGGTCTGAAGTTCTCTTTCTTTGTTGGGTCTTTGTGTGGTTTAGGTATAAGAGTAATTGTGGCTTCGTAGAAGGAATTCGGTAGTGCTCCATCTGTTTCAATTTTGTGGAATAGTTTGGATAATATTGGTATGAGGTCTTCTATGAAGGTTTGATAGAATTCTGCACTAAACCCGTCTGGACCTGGGCTCTTTTTGGTTGGGAGACCTTTAATGACTGCTTCTATTTCCTTAGGAGTTATGGGGTTGTTTAACTGGTTTATCTGTTCCTGATTTAACTTCGATACCTGGTATCTGTCTAGGAAATTGTCCATTTCCTGAAGATTTTCATGTTTTGTTGAATATAGGTTTTTATACTAAGATCTGATGATTTTTTGAATTTCCTCTGAATCTGTAGTTATGTCTCCCTTTTCATTTCTGATTTTGTTAATTTGGATGCACTCTCTGTTTCCTCTTGTTAGTCTGGCTAAGGGTTTATCTATCTTGTTGATTTTCTCAAAGAACCAACTTTTGCTTCTGTTGATTCTTTCTATGGTCCTTTTTGTTTCTACTTGGTTGATTTCAGCTCTGAGTTTGATTATTTCTTGCCTTCTACTCCTCCTGGGTGTATTTGCTTCTTTTTGTTCTAGAGCTTTTAGGTGTGCTGTCAAGCTGCTGACATATGCTCTTTCCTGTTTCTTTCTGCAGGCACTCAGCGCTATGAGTTTTCCTCTTAGCACAGCTTTCATTGTGTCCCATAAGTTTGGATATGTTGTACCTTCATTTTCATTAAATTCTAAAAAGTTTTTAATTTCTTTCTTTATTTCTTCCTTGACCAGGTTATCATTGAGTAGAGCATTGTTCAATTTCCACGTATATGTGGGCATTCTTCCCTTATTGTTATCGAAGACCAGTTTTAGGCCGTGGTGGTCTGATAGCACGCATGGGATTATTTCTATCTTTCTGTACCTGTTGAGGCCCGTTTTTTGACCAATTATATGGTCAATTTTGGAGAAAGTACCATGAGGAGCTGAGAAGAAGGGATATCCTTTTGCTTTAGGATAGAATGTTCTATAAATATCCGTTAAGTCCATTTGGCTCATGACTTCTCTTAGTCTGTCGACATCACTGTTTAATTTCTGTTTCCATGATCTGTCCATTGACGAGAGTGGTGTGTTGAAATCTCCCACTATTATTGTGTGAGGTGCAATGTGTGCTTTGAGCTTTAGTAAGGTTTCTTTTACGTATGTAGGTGCCCTTGTATTTGGGGCATAGATATTTAGGATTGAGAGTTCATCTTGGTGGATTTTTCCTTTGATGAATATGAAGTGTCCTTCCATATATTTTTGATGACTTTTAGTTGAAAATTGATTTTATTTGATATTAGAATGGCTACTCCAGCTTGCTTCTTCCGACCATTTGCTTGGAAAGTTGTTTTCCAGCCTTTCACTCTGAGGTAGTGTCTGTCTTTGTCTCTGAGGTGTGTTTCCTGTAGGCAGCAGAATGCAGGGTCCTCATTGTGTATCCAGTTTGTTAATCTATGTCTTTTTATTGGGGAGTTGAGGCCATTGATATTGAGAGATATTAAGGAATAGTGATTATTGCTTCCCGTTATATTCATATTTGGATGTGAGGTTATGTTTGTGTGCTTTCATTCTCTTTGTTTTGTTGCCAAGACGATTAGTTTCTTGCTTCTTCTAGGGTATAGCTTGCCTCCTTATGTTGGGCTTTACCATTTATTATCCTTTGTAGTGCTGGATTTGTGGAAAGATATTGTATAAATTTGGTTTTGTCATGGAATATCTTGGTTTCTCCATCAATGTTAATTGAGAGTTTTGCTGGATACAGTAACCTGGGCTGGCATTTGTGTTCTCTTAGGGTCTGTATGACATCAGTCCAGGATCTTCTGGCCTTCATAGTTTCTGGAGAGAAGTCTGGTGTGATTCTGATAGGTCTCCCTTTATATGTTACTTGACCTTTTTCCCTTACTGCTTTTAATATTCTTTCTTTATTTTGTGCGTTTGGTGTTTTGACAATCATGTGACGGGAGGTGTTTCTTTTCTGGTCCAATCTATTTGGAGTTCTGTAAGCTTCTTGTATGTCTATGGGTATCTCTTTTTTTAGGTTAGGGAAGTTTTCTTCTATGATTTTGTCGAAGATATTTACTGGTCCTTTGAGCTGGGAGTCTTCACTCTCTTCTATACCTATTATCCTTAGGTTTGATCTTCTCATTGAGTCCTGGATTTCCTGTATGTTTTGGACCAGTAGCTTTTTCCGCTTTACATTATCTTTGACAGTTGAGTAATGATTTCTATGGAATCTTCTGCTCCTGAGATTCTCTCTTCCATCTCTTGTATTCTGTTGGTGAAGCTTGTATCTACAGCTCCTTGTCTCTTCTTTTGGTTTTCTATATCCAGGGTTGTTTCCATGTGTTCTTTCTTGATTGCTTCTATTTCCATTTTTAATTCCGTCAACTGTTTGATTGTGTTTTCCTGGAATTCTTTCAGGGATTTTTGTGTCTCCTCTCTATGGGCTTCTACTTGTTTATTTATGTTTTCCTGGAATTCTTTCAGGGATTTTTGCGATTCTTTCAGGCATTTTTGCGATTCCTCTCTGTAGGCTTCTACTTGTTCTCTAAGGGAGTTCTTCACGTCTTTCTTGAAGTCCTCCAGCATCATGATCAAAAATGATTTTGGAACTAGATCTTGCTTTTCTGGTGTGTTTGGATATTCCATGTTTGTTTTGATGGGAGAATTGGGCTCCGATGGTGCCATGTAGTCTTGGTTTCTGTTGCTTGGGTTCCTGCGCTTGCCTCTCGCCATCAGATTATCTCTAGTGTTACTTTGTTCTGCTATTTCTGACAGTGGCTAGACTGTCCTATAAGCCTGTGTGTCAGGAGTGCTGTAGACCTGTTTTCCTCTCTTTCAGTCAGTTATGGGGACAGAGTGTTCTGCTTTCCGGCGTGTGGTTTTTCCTCTCTACAGGTCTTCAGCTGTTCCTGTGGGCCTGTGTCTTGAGTTCACCAGGCAGCTTTCTTGCAGCAGAAAAGATGGTCTTACCTGTGGTCCCAAGGCTCAAGTTCGCTCGTGGGGTGCTACCCACGGGCTCTCTGCAGCGGCAGCAACCAGGAAGACCTGTGCCGCCGTTTCCGGGAGCTTCAGTGCACCAGGGTTCCAGATGGTCTTTGGCTTTTTCCTCTGGTGTCCGAGATGTGTGTGCAGGGAGCAGTCTCTTCTGGTTTCCCAGGCCTGTCTGCCTCTCTGAAGGTTTAGCTCTCCCTCCCACGGGATTTGGGTGCAGAGTTATCCGGTCTGTTTCCTTCAGGTTCCGGCGGTGTCTCTGGCAGGGGTCCTGCCGCTCCTGGGCCCTCCCCCACGGGAGCCCAGAGGCCTTATACAGTTTCCTCTTGGGCCAGGGATGTGGGCAGGGGTGAGCAGTGTTTGTGGTCTCTTCCGCTCTGCAGCCTCAGGAGTGCCCACCTGACCAGGCGGTTGGGTCTCTCTCTCACCGGGTCTGGGAGCAGAGAGCTGCTGCGGGCCGGGATCCGCGGGTGTGGGACTTCCGGTAAACCCAGAACGTGCCCGGTTCTAGAGAAATTCTGCTTCCGTGTGTCCCAAGCTCACCAGGCAGCTTTCTTGCAGCAGAAAATTTGGTCTTACCTGTGGTCCCGAGGCTCAAGTTCGCTCGTGGGGTGCTGCCCAGGGGCTCTCTGCAGCGGCAGCAACCAGGAAGACCTGTGCCGCCCCTTCCGGGAGCTTCAGTGCACCAGGGTTCCAGATGGTCTTTGGCTTTTTCCTCTGGCGTCCGAGATGTGTGTGCAGGGAGCAGTCTCTTCTGGTTTCCCAGGCCTGTCTGCCTCTCTGAAGGTTTAGCTCTCCCTCCCACGGGATTTGGGTGCAGAGAACTGTTTATCAGGTCTGTTTCCTTCAGGTTCCGGCGGTGTCTCTGGCAGGGGTCCTGCCGCTCCTGGGCCCTCCCCCACGGGAGCCCAGAGGCCTTATACAGTTTCCTCTTGGGCCAGGGATGTGGGCAGGGGTGAGCAGTGTTGGTGGTCTCTTCCGCTCTGCAGCCTCAGGAGTGCCCACCTGACCAGGCGGTTGGGTCTCTCTCTCACAGGGTCTGCCATACAGTTTTTATCACTATTGCTCTGTAGTATGGTTTTCAGTCAGGGATGGTGATTCCTCCAGAAATTATTTTATTGTTGAGAATTGTTTTAGCTATCCTGGTTTTTTATTGTTGTTGTTGTTTTATTTTTTTCCATATAAAGTTGAGAATTTCTTTTCCCATGTCTGTGAAGAATTGCATTGGAAATTTGATGAAGTTTGCATTGAATCTGTAGATTGTAAGATGGCCATGTTCACTATGTTAATCCTACTGATTCATTAGCATAGGAGATCTTCCCATCTTCTGGAGTCTTTCTTCAATTTCTTTTTTCAAGGACTTAAGTTCTTCTCATAGAGCTCTTCCCATTACATGGTTAGAGTTACACCAAGGCATTTTATATTATTTGTGGCTATTGTGAATATTGTTGTTTCCCTAATTTCTTTCTCAGTCTATTTATCCTTTAAATAGAGAAAGGCTACTGATTTGTTAGAGTTATTTTTTTATCCAGCCACTTTGCTGAAGTTGTTTACCAGCTGTAGGAGTTCTCTGGTAGAATTTTTAGGGTCACTTATGTATACTATCATATCATCTGCAAATAGTGATAACTTGACATCTTCCTTTCTAAATTGTATCCCCTTAATCTCCTTTTGTTGTCTAATTGCTCTATCTAAACTATCAAGTATTATATTGAATAGATAGGGAGACAGTGGGCAACCTTATCTTGTCCCTGATTTTAGTAGGATTGCTACATTTTGCTTCATTCGCAGGAATAAGAATCAAACCCAGTTGATCATGAATGCTTGAGAGAACTTTTGTTCCAAACTATGCCTCCTAACCCTAGCCAATCAGTGTTATAAACATTGAAATATGCAGCATCAAGGTGTCTGAGAAGAGTACAGATGGAGGATATTAAAATCATGTACACAGAGACAAATAAAATCAACAGTAACTGCCGAGTGCTTACCGAAAGTGAGTCACTTCCAGGGTGTTTAATGCAAAAAGTGCCTCCACCTTCTCTGCTCATAAGAATCATAGAATCATGCTGAACACCCAAGTATTAAGTATAGAAAAGAAATACATAATATGTTTAAAGACTGATCACACAACTCAGCTCTATCTAGGTGAGAGAAAGATTATTGGGAGTTATGTAATCAGGAAAATCCCAGTATCTTACCATATATAATCAATATAGAATAATATAATCATAAACACATATATGTGTACACATAAACACATATGCATATATACATATATACATATAACGTGTATATTATATATATAATATATAATTATTTATGACATGGGTGGTTTAAGCCAAAGAAATGAAAGTAAAATAAATGTGAAGATATGTCTTTAAAGAACTCATGAAACATAAGCATAGGGGCTGGCGGTGAAAGGGCTCAGCAAGCTTAAGTGCTTGTTCCTTACCTTGAGGGCCTGAGTCATCCTAGTTCCTGGGACCCACATAGTAAAAGGAAAAAAAAACTTACTGTTGCAGTTTTTCCTCTGACTTCTATATGTACACAAATGTATATGTATATGCACATATGATTTAAAAATCTAAAAGGAAAGAAGCATAAGCCCGAATTCATATTGCTTTCCTAGGAAATTATGAATAGACCACCCCCGTAGTGAAGAAGGCCTTTAATATCCGTCTAAAGAGCTGGAATTTTAACAAGTTTTCATCATCATTGCAGATAAAGAGGCCTGCCTTTAGCACCAGCAGTATCAGTTGTCGTGGGGATTCATATAAAGAATGTTTAAAATAAAACTTATTTTATAGTTTCACTGCTCTTTAGATCTTATTCTTAGATGAAAGATGCCCTGTCAATTGAACAGGCCATTTGGGGTCCAAATGTAAAACTGACTTCCATGTCTGTAACCAGAAGTAATTGTATCAGTAGGTCTGCAGCTGCAAGGAAACAAAACCTTCTTGCAGAATGGCTTTAATAAGTGGGGTCGTATTTATCCCACAGAACCTCAGTTCAGAAACAGGAGGCTGTTCCCAGTGGCTCAGAACGCCAGCTAGAGCAAGGAGGCAAGGCCATCATTCTAATTTGTAAGCTTGTCATCTCATGGTCATAACTTTGCCTCCGAGTATCAGATCCCATCCCAAGACAGGAGAAAAGGGACACAGGATGGCTCCAGCCATGTGTCTTCTTTGTGTAAATAAAACAAAACCCTTTTCAGAAAACCCACAGAGCAAGAAGGTTTGAAGAATGTGAAACTGCGAAGGCAAGCTGAGACTTAGCATTAAAAATGGTCAGTCCCGGGCATGCAGAAAAGTCGAAGAATTCACTGCAAGATGCGGAAGCTTTAATGGCAGCACCGCAACGTCCCAACAAAGGACACGGGCAAGGATGCTCTGAAGCTGTAGCGGACAGCTTTCGAGTGAGATAAAAGAAGAAAAAGGCAGCTCAGGATTCAGGTCATACTGAGCTCAATAGAATGAGATTGAGAGTCAGCATCGCAGGGCTACTGTACAGGGTTCCCAAGACCGAAGATGTTTCTTAAAAACATTTTTTAGGTGCTGCGTTCATGAGCAGAACCCCATAGCTGCCTACAATATTGATGAGGATATCTGCAAAGAAGCAGAAGTTGTGCCAAGAAAAGGCACATGAATCATCCTATCTAATAATATGAGAATCCTAGGAAGCAGTCTATACTGCTAGCTCATAATTGAAGCTAGCAATTAATCATGGCATGCTTCATAAAAGCTTTGATTGCTTAACGTTTCTCCCAATTATTATTGCATTCTTTTTTTTTTTAGGTTTGCTGTAGGCAGGAAGGCAGAACTGAGAGTACAGGAAACTAAATTTTTCTTCCCTCCAAAGGCCACCGTGTGCCAGTGCCTTCTGAAATATGAGGTGCATCATGAGAGGAGATTAGTCAAGGGCGTTCACCAACATGCCCTTAGTCCCAACATGCTGAAGGAACTGATGAACTGGCGCCATTGGAGACAGAGAGTCGTGACCAACTTATTGCTCCATGCTCAGTGCTGCATATGTATGCAAAGTTTCATTTATAATGATAATTTATGTGGCAGTTGGGTTGTGTGGTAATCAGCAAGACAGTGTCTAAAACTGCGCCATGTCATGTTAGCGTGTAGACAGAAATTCTCATGCATTTACATATGAAAGCTTCTCAAGAAACTCAACGGAGGCCAGTTATAAGCCATCTACACTCCATTTGCTTTGACAATACAAAATTCAAGCCATGACATTTCTAACTTGTACTGATATTGCCCTGTATTACCCTGCAGTTTGCTACAAATGAACCATTAGAATCTTATAATAATAAATCAGTGTGATTGTTCTTTTTTGTTTTTTACCAATTTTTATATAAGTTTACATTCTCTCTTATCTAATGCTAAACACTGGGAACAAAATACATTCATATAGAGATCTTTCCAGGTAATAGGTGCCTTGCTTAAAATGTTCCTCAACTATCAAATAAGTAGGATGATAAATAACTGATATGCATTTCTGTTATGGTGGATCTATAGTTCTTTGACTATAGTTCTTTGGTGGATCTTGCTCATGTATCATGAGCAAGTTAGGAGCAAACCCAAGATTTACATGTAGAACATATATTTCATGGAGTGTGTGAAAGTGGTACGTGTGTGTACAAGTATGGAAGGGTATGCCCATAAAGTCATATGTAGAGGCCAGACAGAGATTGATAACAGAATGTCTTCCTGGATCACTACTTCGTGTAACTTTGTGTGGGGCATGAGGGAATTCTTCCATTGAACTTAGCAATGAATTGGTATTGCCACAAAACTGACTGGATTATGAGTACCTGAGATCTGCTTGTCTCTGACCACCAGTGCTGGAGTACTGGATTGACAGATAGGAATCACAGTGCCAGGACTTTAGGATTGGGTCTCAAGACCCAGTGTCAGCATCTAATTCATTGTAGGTATGTTTGAAATTCTCAAAGAACATCTATGAATAAATTTTCAAACAATATCTGACTATCCTCATTTTATATAAAATAGAACATACAAAAAGGTTTGCATTCTGAGAGAAATGTGTAATTGTAACTTTCTGAAACTCCAGGAGCCAGTGTCCCCCTACTTCCTGTCTCAGGTTTTCAGGCTTTCAAGTTTCATAAGCAAATGCCAGGCCCAGTCTCTCCCTCTCCCTCTCCCTCTCCCTCTCCCTCTCCCTCTCCCTCTCCCTCTCCCTCTCCCTCTCCCTCTCCCTCTCCCTCTCCCTCTCCCTCTCCCTCTCCCTCTCCCTCTCCCTCTCCTCCCTCTCCCTCTCCCTCTCCCTCTCCCTCTCCCTCTCCCTCTCCCTCTCCCTCTCCCTCTCCCCATCCTTCCCCTCCCCTTTTCCTTTCTCTCCTCCTCTCCCTCTCCCTCTTCCTCTTCCTCTTCCTCTCCCTCTCCCTCTCCCTCTCCCCATCCTTCCCCTCCCCTTTTCCTTTCTCTCCTCCTCTCCCTCTCCCTCTGTGTGTCTGTGTGTTTATTATCTTATAGCATATGTGTTCCTATTACTACTTCTATTATATTAAAGCACATCACATTTTTATCTATATACTTCTTTCATTATCAGTGAAGCATGACACAATAGAGCTATGGCAATATTCCCCAAAACAACAAAAAGCAAAAGACAATTAAAGGGATGGAATTCCATAGTGCATTTTAAGGTTTTTTCCCCCCTTTTTACTGTTTGCCTTGTTTCTTGCTCTTCTGAACTTCCCCCTCATTTAATATCCACTCCCCACCCCCTTTTGTGTCTCTCAGAAAAGCATTTCAGAGAGACTCACAGTAAGTGTGACACACAATTCACCACGTTTAGTCATCCAACACTGGAAAGCCTAGCCTACTGTGAGATTCCACCAACTACACATTCATGGAGAAAACCACAGAACTCCATGTCAGTGGAATGAATAGTGTCTTGCACTCTTCATTTCTGGTGGAAGCAAAAGACCTTCAACTACTTTGAGAGAGACTCTGGAAATTTATAATGGATTTGATTGCACACCTACAATGTGACCTGCCCAGATCTTGTAAGAAGCATATGTCATTGTGCTGTGACTGGGATGAAAGATGTAAGGAATTCACTTAAGGAAACGTCTGAGGTGACGACCAGAGAACTTGAGAGAACCTTTGAACTATGCATGGAAGTGTAAGCTCAAAGGCCTGATAGGGAAATCCTATCTAAAATCTAATCCATTTCTGTCCGGCGTCGTCATTCAAACTTGCTGTTAATAAACCCTACATCTCACACAGCTGAATGCTCTAGATGGCTACAGCCATTGGCTGGGAAGCCAGGAAGGACTCAGGGCAGCGTAAACTCTGTACATACATGAGGTTGGATGCAGCACCTTTCTGTAGTATCCACTACATGAAGCACAACCACAGGAGAAGTTTCCTAGCACATGTTAGCAAGAGTATCACTGTGATGGGTGAAACACAGTCATTGTTACAGAAAGAGAATGGAGCGGTAGCTGCCTTTTATGTTCCTTGATCTCCATTTGGTGTCTTACAGATAAATACAAGGAACACCTGAAAGCATAAAAGAACACAGCAGAATTCATAGCTCCTACCCAAGACGAAGCCACTTGAAATTTATAGGTGAATGCTGATCCAAATTGAAAATAGCATGTCAAATGCATTTAGACTAAATAGAATGAGAAAATCCTAAATTTAAAAGCATTTTAGATTAACTGAAAATTTTCATACTTCCTCTGCTTAATAAAAGATGGAAACACTAACACAAAAGATGGTACCCAAGGCAAAGAAGAAAATTATCACTGAATGTAATTATTGGATTATAAAAGTCATTACACAAATATTTCAAGGAAAGTATTAGACAACTGATTAGATTCTTACAGAATTATAAATTATATTTATAAAAATGTTAAGGTAGTAGAGCATGGTTTTGTTTTTAAACCTTCAAAATATCTTAAATCACAATGAATGCACACTGTTGATTGTCTTTAAAGTACAATATATACTAAATAAAAAAATTGGAATATTGTTCCTGGGTAGCACACGTGTTTATTCTATCTTCTATTCATTTATTTCTATCAGATTCAGTTCACTTCCTTTCTTTTTTTTTTGTTAGTACAATTGTACACATGATTTTGTGTACCCTCCATAATGAACTCAAGGGATTACATGCTGTTCATTCAAATTTATTAAACAGCAAACATGTGCTGCTCAATGAAGACAAATGATGCTCTATGTACAACATCTTCAGCACCCATGGGTTCAGCATTAGGGCTCATTGGGAGGCAGAATTGTAATGAATGTGGAGGAAATAAAAGCAATGGTCTGAAGACAAGAATGACAGTGGATGATCGGAAGATCCTTCTAAAGAGAACACTGCTCCACCAGAGACTTTAAAACAGAGGGATCTACAAAGTTAGGGAGACTTAGAATTTCCAGTGAGAAGTAAAAAAGATTTTCAAATGTACTAAGAGAAAGGGCCAAAGTTTTGTTGTTTTGCTGTTGATTTTTTTTTCTTTTTAACGTAGTGGTACAAAGCTGGAGCCTAGAGAAAAAAAAAGAAAATAACTCTAGGATGATATCAGATCACACATAGATTTTCAGATCTTGAGAAGAGGCTTCAATCTCATCATAAGTGAGGGGTAAATCCATTGTGGATCCCAAACCAGCAAAGTGGTATGATTCTGTTAACATTGTAATAAGGTCCCTTTTCCTACTGAGTGTGAATTGAGTTATAAGTAACAAAAATTAGTGAGCTAATCTCAGGTGATAACAGATGCTGGCGAGGACCTGGAGAAAGACCACTTCTCCACTGTTGATGGGAGTGCAAGCTGGTACAACCACTATGGAAATCAGTCTGGAGATTCCTCTGAAAACCTGAGGACCCAGCTATACCTCTCCTGGGCATATACCCAAAAGATGCTCCAACATACAACAAAGATACATGCTCCACTATGTTCATAGCAGGCTTATTTATAATAGCCAGAAGCTGGAAAGAACCCAGATGCCCTTCAACAAAGGAATGGATACAGAAAATGTGGTACATCTACACAATGGAGTACTACACAGCCATCAAAAACAATGACTTCAGGAAATTCTTAAACGAATGGATAGAACTAGAAAATATCATCCTGAGTGAGGTACCCCAATTACAAAAGAACACACATGGTATGCACTCACTGATAACTGGATATTAGCCCAAAAGCTCAGAATGCTCAAGATACAATTTACCAACCACATGAAGCTCAAGAAGAAGGAAAACCAAATTGGGGATGCCTCAGACCTTCTTAGAAGGAAAACAAAAATGCTCATAGGAGGAATTATGGAGACAAAGTGTGGAGCAGAGCCTGAAAGAAGGCCATCCAGAGACTGCCCTATCTACATACAATATACAAATACCAAACCCCAACAACCTTGTGGATGCCAAGAAATACATGCTAACAGGAGCCTGAGGTAGCTGTCCTCTGAGAGGCTCTGCTAGAGCCTAACAAACACAGAGGTTGATGCTCACAGCCAACCATTGAACTGAGAACAGGGTCCCCGATGGAGGAGTTAGAGAAAGGACTGAAGGAGCTGAAGGGGTTTGCAATCCCATAAGAACAACAAGATCAACCAACCAGACCCCCCCCCCAGAGCTCCCATGGACTAAACCACCATCCCCAGAGTACACAAGGATGGACCTATGGCTCCAGCTGCATATTTAGCAGAGGATGGCCTTGTTGGGCATCAATGGGAGGAGAAACTCTTGGTCCTGTCAAGGCTGGACACTCCAGTGAAAGGGAATGTCAGGACAGAGAGGTGTGAGGGAGTAGGTGGGTGGGTGAGGGTGTTCTCTCATAGAAGCAGCAGGAGGGGGTGGGACAGCAGGTTTCTGGAGGGGAACCAGGAAAGGGGATAACTTTTAACATGTAAATAAAAAATACACAGTTAAAAAAAAGAATAAGCAGCATCACTAATACAGCAGGGCTCAGGAGAAGAAAGTGATTGGCATTGACTTACAGCATCTGTTGCCAACAATGAAGCAGATAGTTATATGATAAAAATGGTTGAAGGGATTTAAATAATGATTTACACTCTCTCCTTTGGACATACAGAGTTCATGTCTAGAAAAGTGAATTTGATACCAAGTCTGAAGGAGTGCCAATAATTGTATGTATAATAAAAGAGAAAGCCTTCTCAGCAGCTGATAGTCAGGGTCAGTTCTGAGGAAGAAAGCCAAGGGAAAGGCATGACTTCCATGGAACAGAATATAATGTGTCAAGAGGGAAGAGAACAAAATTGAGGACAAGAGCTAGATATATAGAACTTAGAGACAAGGGCAGCTTCCACGGAGTCGTGAGCTGAACACTGTGATGTGTCAGAAAAGAATGATGAGATGTGTAGAGGCAATTTTTCATCATTTATTCAGTCTGGGAAAAGTTTTTAATTTTTTAAGAAATTTTTTGTTTTATACTAACTTTACCTCTTCCTCTCCCATTTACAACTCCTCTGATGTCTCCTCTCATTCCCTCTCAAATGCATGACTTCATTTTATTTAATTATTATTGTCACACAATGTGTGTGTGTGAATCCATTTACTGTCACTCATGTGTATAGATCCTTAAGTATTTTTTCTTTTAAGAAGGTAGGATTTTTTCTTAAGATAAAGTATCATAACACAGTTAAATGCTAGTGTAAATAATCAAGAATAAAGTTGTAGAAAATAATGTAAGAAAAAAATACAGTTGTCATAGGAATAAAACACTCTAGAAGGAGACCTAGGACAGGACCAGATCTTCAGCAGAAAGAAAAGAAAAATCTGCACTGAGCCCGACAAAAATGAAATTAGATTCTAGCATGGGAAAGCTTTATGTATAGGGTAGATTAAAAATAAGACTTTGCTATATTTTTTGTATCCAAATCTCACAGGAGCTTAGTGTTTGTCCTAGCCTGACTAAGAAGGTTGGCTAACGTAAGAGGTAAAACACAGGGAACACAGCACTCGTCCTTCAGGGAGGTCATTCTCTGGAGATCGTCTCTGATTAAAAGGGGAACTGCCATTTTGTAGAAAATTCGTAGATGCAGATCACACTCAATGTTCTGAAAATGTTTGTTTTGTATAAGAAAAACATGTACCTAATACAATAAAACATAACTGCTTCTCAGCACACATATGGAAGCACAATCATTATGTATCTCATATATCAATTGAAGGCAAGAGAGTTTTCATTTGCTGAAATCATATAGATGACACAAAATTGCAAATATCAATTATATTGCCAGTATGTATAAGAGATCACATCAAAATAAAAATCACAGGTTTCATGATATTGATCCACAGCCGAATCCACCCTTTTTCAAAGTCCATTTTCTCAGTAGTCCATTGTTAAATAAAAGAAGTGGGACCAGTCTTCCAAATATGATCAAACTGTGAATCAGGGAAAATAAGTTAACTGTAAGATAAAACTGAGATAGTTTTTTGTTGTTGTTGTTGTTGTTGTTGTTATTGTTTTGTTTTGTTTTTGATTATCTAATTCCATGTTTCAGAATCTTTTCCACAGTGTCTTTACTTTCTAGGAAAATCTCCTGTCAAACAGATAAGTACAATTAGATCCTGATGGGAAGCCTCCCTGACACATTTTCCAGTTTTCTGTCAAAGTCAGATGGTTACAAGGAGTATAGTTTTAGAACAGTGGGTTGGTCCCGAGGAAACATGTCCACGTTTGCAGATAGGAAAGGATATGTTGAGGGAAAGGAACAGGGAAGAGAGGGAGCATCTACTGGGGACAATAACACTGGCATTTGCATTAGACTTCAAATATGTGCAGTTCTAAGCAGATAGACCCACTAAGGGAGAACTAGTCAGCTTGAGAGACTCTAAATATTTATATTGGCTCTGGGACATTGACACCAAGAGCAAATCTGTGGTGTCTGGTATGTTTCTAGCTCTGGTCCTGTCTCCCATTGACCACTTGATAGGATCCTGCTGTGCTCCCCCCATTGAGATAATCCTGCAAGTGTGGGAACCTGAGCCAGGAAGCAGCCAGTCACCTCCCATACGCTACATAGCTACATAAGCACTGTACTTGGGCAACAGGGAAAGTGGATTTTTAACGCTCCATGTTTTAAATTCTTCATTCAAAGCAAATAGAAAAGAGCTAACCAGCTTTATGTTATAGACTATATATGTTAAAAAATGTCCTAAATGCAAATATTTAAACAGAATACTAAATTTTTAATTGATCCTCATTTTGAGTAAAAGTTATTTTATTTTATATCCTATAGTCATGAACTTTTACAGTTAATTTTCCTATGTAAAAGAAGAGAATTTAAGGAGTGAACTCTACCTTTTGAGTTAACCTATATCAAACACAATACTTATAGCAGTTATTTCAAGATGAAGCAGATGTGCTGTAATTTAGCTTAGACTCTCAGATTATTGGTCTCTCTCCATCCCTCTGTCCTTCCCTCCTTCCTTCTCCTGTTTCTTCTTTCCTCTGTCAACTTCACACACAAACTCAGTCATATTTTCTGAAGTTTGTATGTAATATATTTGCTGTACTGCCTCCCAGCAACCAGTACCTCTGTGGTCAAGGAATTCTTCAAAATATACAGATGCTTCTCAAATCTGCTCCTTTCTAGCTCCTTACTGTTCAGAATCAGGGTATGTTTGACCATATCTGTCATTATCCTGAATAATAATAACAATATCATATAATTACAGGGACACAGCAGTAAGAGGAACTTTGTAGCCATAAAGCTACTGCAAAATGAGACTATTAAAGCAGTAGACGCTCACTGGATTATTAGATCCTCAGTCACATGTAAAATAAGGCAGGGTCTTTGAATTATTCGCTCAATTTCCCAAATGTCTTGGCTCTCCTACATGCATCCAGCCCAGGATATTTAGTCCACATTTTACTGAGGTTACATATGTAACAGTATTCATGGGATCTATGCATCCAGCAAGAGAAAGTGAAACATTTCTGCGTGCGTTCCCTTTTTGTTCCACAATTAGTAAAGAACTCTCTGTCATTAATATACCATGAATCCTGCTTTAAGGCTACAACCCTCCAGATGATAATTGGAATAAAAGCACCTAGTTCAAGAAAGAGATTTAGACTTAAAACTGGAAAAAAGTAATGTATTTTCAACAGACTAATTTGATGAAATATATTTCTTAAAAGGAGATTAAAATTAACATGACACTTGGGCACACTTCTGTTCTGATTTAAAATTTTAAATAATAAATGCGCTATGTAGTTGATTTTAATACTTTTCGATCTTGAGCATGCATATGTATGGTGTATCATTTCTAGGTATTAAATGCAACATGAATTAAATGTCGCATAGATTTTGAAACATAAGTCATGGTAAAATTAGATTTGCTGAAGAAAAATGAAACCTACATTAGTATTCTTCTTGTATACTAGCTATTTTTTTTCCAAAAGCATTAAGTCATACCTTTTCTAAAAAAATTCAAATGGATTTTTGTTTTCAAATAAAGGCTGCAGTAAGTTCATATGAGTATTTAATCCCATCTTAAGGAGACATGAACTAATTCAAAAAGTAAAAGTCGTGTTTGTTTCATAGTCGTTAATAAGTTGTTACTTAGCCTTTTAGGCCTTAAGGGCAAAGTGAAGTGTTTCCTTTAGTATACTAAAGCTCCGACAGCAGAAAACATACTAATGTATTATTCATCCGCCCATGTTATAGAATAGAAAAGTGTGGATAAAATATTAATATTTACTAACAAACACACTCTGGTAAAAACATGTCAAAATAACTTTAAAGGATAATATATTGTTGAGCTCAATCTATCATATTAACAAAGGCATTTTTTTAGACTATGAAATTTTAAAAGTTAATCATTTAAAATTAATTCTTATTTAGGAGAACATACAGAACACTCACCCCTAAGCTAGTCCTGTCATAACAATACATTTTTAGAAGACAACTTAGCAATGTAAACGAAACCCATTACAACTAACTACACACGTACTTTGTTTCTGTAACTACACATCTAGATAAGAACTCAGCGCCCAGAGATATGGCTCAGCAGTTAAGAGTGCTTACTCCTCAATCATGGAGACTGGAGTTCAGATCTGCTCCAACTGATCTTAACACCTTCTTGTTACAGGTTCATTAAAACTGTTTTTAGTCGTGCTGTGGCTCAGTCCTTAGCATACACCTTTAATTATTTTGGTTGGATTTCAGACACACCCTTAGTTCTCACTTTTAATCCCAAACTATAATCAAAGGTTGGTTTGTAAAAGGAAGCACCTACATTTGAAAGTGATGTCTAGTTGAATGGCAGAAAAAAAGTGATGAATGGGACAAAGATTTGACAGAATAGAGTATGCCCAACTCACAGGAGAAGGGAGAGGAAATGGAAGCTACTGATAATTCAGGAAGAAGAGAGTACAGTACAGGAATACATAGAGCTTGTGGAGAGCAGTGCAGGAAAGTTGAGAGGAAGAGTAGAGTAGCAAAGAGAGGGAGAAGGAGGCAGTTTTACCAGGAGAGTTTTGCAGAGAGAGGTTGAAGAGAGAACAAGGTAGGCCCAAATAAAGACAGAACAAGTAAGAGGATGAGAAACAGACAGAAGATTTTTAAAGATTCCTACAGCTTATTTTGGGCCCAGCAGAGCAATTCAGAAACTGAGAGAAAAGTCAGAATAAATCAGTCTGGGAGAAAGAGTTTGAGCCAGAAGAGTGGAGTTGAACCAGCCAACTAGTGTTCAGAAGGAAGAAGAAAGGGTGAGCTTATTTAGCACCAAATCTCAGAAGCTGAAAAAATTCTGGGCATAGATTAGTTTGTACAGAGGCTGGAAGTTTCCAGGAGGAGGACTAGGTTAGCAGATGGAGGCAGTTAGCCTCCCAGACAGCAATTGCAACAGAATAAAAGATACCTTTATTCCCTCTTCCAGGCTCCATAGCACCTGCACACTCACACACACACACACACACACACACACACACACACACACACACAGAGAGAGAGAGAGAGAGATACATATATATAAAATAAAGATATGTTTAACATAATTCCATTAACCATTATGAGTCCATTTTTCATGCAGAGTTACATTGAAATAAAATTCAAAAAAAAGAGGAAAGGAAAGAAAGAAGGAAGGAAATATGAAAGAAAGAAAGGGAAAGAAAGTGAAGGAAGGAAAGAAGGGAGTAAAAACAGTGAGTCAAAATTAATACATGTAGATTACCAAGGTGCATGAAATAGGCCAGTTAAATAGATGACTATGGGTGAAGTGTAATTTACCTCTGAAAAGAAGTAGGGAAGACATGATTAATAGTCTCTAGAGCTGTGGTGGCTGCTTCTTATCATCACTATGAACAAAAAGGTGAGACTGTTGGACATATCATGAACATAGTAAATCCTAGCTAGTAGGTAGTCACTGCAAAAAAAAAAAAAGTCTCTACTCTGTAACCCTAAATCATTATGTCTGCAGGGGTGTTCACTACTTTTTTTTTCTGTGATAAAATACCCTGACAAAAGCAACTTAAGAGGAAGAGAAAAGGTTTATTTCAGCTCACAGTTTTAGGGTAGAATGTGGAAAGTCCTGGTAGCAAACGTAGAGAGAGCTGATCGTATTGAGTTCACAGTCAGGAAGCCCAGATTTGTGACTGTGTGTAGCTCACTCTCTCCTTATGGTAGAGTTTACAATCCCAGCGAATGGAATGAGGCCAACAATACTGAGTCTCCTCACATCAACTGACTTAAGCAACATGGTTCCTCACAGGCATAACTAGAGGTTTATTCTCCGGTAATCTTAGATTTCTATCAGGATGATAATTGGGATTACATAAAGCCACTTCTTAGAAGTTGTAAGAAGATGTCCATGAATTCAAGGATTTAACACAAAATCAAGAAAAGCTCTGTTTCCTAGAGGAGTTGTTATTGAAGTCTGGATATCAGACTTCATCAAGAACCATTAATTCTTCATCCATTAGAAGGATATACCTTCGGAACAGTGTTATCAGAAACTTCATTATTGGAGATGCCACTGAGATGGATGGTAAACTAAACTGGCCTAAAATAAAAGCACAAGATGGTAGGCGCTGCGAATAAATAATTTGTCATCCCTTTCATGACAACACTCCAATGTGAGGCACTAGACATCCTGTTCTTGGAACAATTTTTTGTGAAGTGATGAAACTGACATCCACTCACGCATTCACATGTGTCTGTATAGATCATTTGATTGCTGTATTTTTTTTCATGTCTCATGTGTGAGGAGTTGGAGTAAAGTCAAGCAGTGCTTTGTGATCGTGGAAAAAAAAGATTAAGAGTAACATCTCTGTAATGTTCTATGAAACAGACCTGACAATGGCAAGGCCAACAAAACAGATGCCAGCAGAAGGATGGGAAAGCTACAAGATCTTCACTCCTGGATGATTTGGGTAAGCCTGGTGCTATCCTCCTTTAGTTTGAGAACTAAGAAGTCTGAGGCACATGAATGAGACTTCAAGGTCACCCTGGGGTGTCTAAAGAGACCATGTCTCATTAGCATAACATAAAATGGTAAGTAATACATATCAACAAATTCACTTAGAAAGACAGAGGTAACAATATCTCATCTAACTGCCCCTCCACGAAGCTGTTTACATGAAGACAGCTTAGTTCAATATGTGCTCTGAGGTATGCATTTTATTGCCATTTTGTCAAAATCAACAGGTTCTCATTATGATTTCAGATCAATCTTTGTTATTGGACAGATTACTGAAATATAATTTTATTTTTCTCAGTAGCCAGTCACTCTGTCAAGCAGATTTCGAAACTCTGAAAAATACAAATGTTCAAAATAAAATACACAAGGGGTACAGTTAAATATCCTGTAGGGAAGTGGAGATCTTTTGTGACAAGAAAAGAAGAACCCTTCTTCATTTATCTTGTTCTCAACACATCATAATATGTTTTCAAAGTATCTTTTTGTGTTCCTGAAAATCTTCATGGTAATTTTTGAAGATAGGGTAAAATGTATGTCATTTTTCATATCAGCAAAGTTTATCTAAGTGAGTTTTTTTACTTACCACAATTGCTGAGAAATATTTTTAAAAGATTCAAAATAAGACCTGGTGGTACCACGATAATCTCAGCCATCAAGTAGGCTAAGGAGAGAGTTAAGCCGGTGTGGACAACTCAGTGAAACCTCTCTCAAATGAAATGTAAAAGGACGGACTCCCAGCACAGAAGTCCTATGTTCAATCTCAGTACTCAATAAAAATAAAAGTAAAAGTAAAACTCAAAACACAAAAAGCAAAAACAGAAAAACCCAGCAGTGATGAACTGAATATAACTTCAGACTCCAGCAATCACTTATGTTCTGAGACAGGCTACAGGCCTACATGGCTGAGAACTTTACTTGGAGAAACCTTATACCAATGTGGGTTAGTAAATAAAAAGAACTTGAATATCTAATACATTTCTTTATGTCATAGAATAGACCAAGAAATCAGGTTTAAAAAAAAATTTACAACCAAGAGCCACTGAAACTAACATGGATGATCTCTCTAACGACCTCTGTAATCTCTGTTTTTCTTTCTCTATTTACAAGTAGAATCTATCTGTGTCCACTGTTCACTCTCTTACCTGAAGAAGGTAGGAAAGGTCAAAGTCATTCAGTCATACTTCCTCACTAGTTATGGGCTCTAGTGTCAGGAAAGCTTGGATTAATGTCTACAGTAGACTGTGTTATTGCTGAAAAGACATTCACTTCTCCCTGAGAAAGGATAAAACTTACAACCCAGCAGACAGAAAGATTAGCTTCACACTGGCTAACGAAATATGAGCACAGAGCACTTTTTGTTTTGTGGTGGGAACATGAAGACCCAGCCCACTGAGGATTGTCACGATGACCTTTTCTGCCACTACCTGGAAATGTTTTAGATAAAACATTTGTTCGATGAGCTTGGTCTCCCTGGTGAAGTACATGGAATTACAAATAGCCTGTTGTATGCTGGGAATATGAGCAAGAAATGAATGGAGGCTGTCCACTGCTGAGACCACATTGCTTGTTATTGCGGGATCATCTGACCTCAGCCCTGACTACTTGTGTAACTGCTCTGAGTCCTTTTATCATCCTCCTCGCCTTATTTTTTTTTTCATTTTCAAAATGGAAACAATATATGCAAATGAGATCACCAAAACAAAAGGGCACAATGCCTAGTATATAAGTTAAGCAAATGTTAACTTACGTTACTGATATTGACTCGCTAAGCACTGGAGTAATAAGAGGCTTGCCTCATGAAATGAGGAGCTCCATGGGAAAGTCAGACTTGAACGAGTTATAGGGCAATGGCATAAATATTTCAAGAAAGTCAACAGGTGCTTTCACATCAGAGACATTATGCTTAACTGGTTATATAAAGAAGGGTTCCCGAAGTATAACATTTTAGTTAGAATTAATAGGTGGGGCCAGGAAGATAACTCACACACCCCCAAAAACAGTTACATGCCATGCAAGGATGAGATCTGATTTAATCCCCAGAAGTCATACAAAAATAAATCCTGGAACGGCCATGAACACCTGTAATCTCTGCAAACTCTGGGAAATTAGATACAGGCATATTCTCTGGAAGGTGGTGAGCTCCAGGCTTTGGTTGGTTAGTTGGTTCGTTTCTTGGGTTGGTTGGTTGGTTGGTTGGTTGGTTGGTTGGTTGGTTGGTTGGTTAGTTGGCTGGCTGGCTGGCTGGCTGGCTGGCTGGCTGGCTGGCTGGCTGGCTGGCTGGCTGGCTGGCTGGCTGGCTGGTTGGTTGGTTGGTTGGTTGGTTGGTTGGTTGGTTGGTTGGTTGGTTGGTTGGCTGGCTGGCTGGCAGGCTGGTTGGTTGGCTGTCTGGCTGGTTGGTTGGTTGTTTGACTGGCTGGCTGGCTGGCTGGCTGGCTGGCTGGCTGGCTGGCTGGCTGGCTGGCTGGCTGGCTGGCTGACTGGCTGGTTGGGTGGCTGGCTGGTTGGTTTTAAGGTGTATATTCCCTGAATAATGACACCTGAAGTTGTCCTCTGACTTCTTACTGAAAGCAAGCATACAACAAATTGGGGGAAAAAGGTAGATGTGGACTCATATCTGTAATCCAACCATTGGAAGGGTAAGGCAAAATTATTGCCATGAGTTTAAGTCCAGAGTGAGACAAAGAGGGAGAACCTAACGTAAAGAAAGGCAGGAGAGGAGAAGAGGGCATGGGGAAGAAAGGGAAGAGTGAGAGGAAGGACCTAAGTGGTAATGTTTTGGGCAAATAAGGATAAAGCATTCCCGGTGAAAGCACAGGAGTGTTTCTGAAGAAGCTTGGCTCCCCCTTAGAATCCCAAGTATGTCTTAGTTCTTAAAGATAAAACTTTGAGGGACTGAATATGTGACTTGGTTGTTGAGCTTTTATCCTTAGATGATCAAATCTTATTCAATTAAATAATTAAATCCCATCAAATTCCTGGAGTGTTGACACCATGCTATGTTTTATGTTTAAGTGAAAGGAGGAAAGCCATGTAGGCCTTATATGCATGTGATGTAATGGATGATGGCTGAGGTTGCAATGTACACCTCTATTTGAAGAGAGAAGGTGTATAAAAGTATCATACTCAATGTGGAATGTCCAGTTCAGCATGGTGAAGTGGTGGACCTCCTCATTCTACTATGTAATTTGTTCTTTGTTCTTATTTTTTGCTTATGATTTCATGAAACACGGTTTGAAAATAAGTATGGAGTTTCAAACAGTATCAGAAAAGAAATAAACATGACATTTACTGGTTTTAGAGTGACTTGCAGGTGAAAAAAATGGCTTAGGAGATAAGAGTCCTGGCTACTCTTGCAGAGAGTCTGGGTTCAATTCCCCATAACCACAGGGCAACTCAAATCATCTGTATCACAAGTTCCAAGAGATCCAACACTTTCTCAGGCATGAGACATATGTGATACACAGACATATGCAGACAAAACATTCATACACGTAATTATTTTAAAAAAGAATTATTTGTGTTTGTAATGGTCTAAGAGTAGAGCATTCTTGAATACTTGAAACAGTAACATAGTTTGAAGAGTGGTAATTAGTAGGATTTATGAATTAATAAAATAAATAATTCAAGGAAACAGACTATCTAAAATTTGTATTTAAGAATCTTTACTCACTTTTCTGTTTAAGACATTAACTTTTTCAAAATTAATTAACTCCCCCTTCTGCCTGGTGCATTCTGCTAGGACAGACTGCTAGCTAGTCTGTTTCCCAGAAGATGTTATATCATGAGGCTTGTCAGAAGATCTGCTGCACTCAGAACATTTAATATTATATCCTGAAGCATACCAGAAGAACCACTGCACACAAAACATTTTTTTTAACTTGAGTATTTCTTATTTACCTTTCAAGTGTTATTCCCTTTCCCAGTTTACTGGCCAACATCCCCCTAGTCCCTCCCCCTCCACTTCATTATGGGTGTTCCCCTCCCCATCCTCCCACCATTGCCGCCCTTCCCCCAACAATCACATTCAGTCTTAGCAGGATCCAGGGCTTCCCCTTACACTGATGATCTTACTAGGATATTCAATGCTACCTATGAGGTCAGAGTCCAGGGTCAGTCCATGTATAGACTTTAGGTAGTGGCTTAGTCCCTGGAAGCTCTGGTTGCTTGGCACTGTTCTTCATATGGGGTCTCGAGCCCCTTCAAGTTCTTCCAGTTCTTTCTCTGATTCCTTCAACGGGGGTCCTATTCTCAGTTCAGTGATTTGCTGCTGGCATTCGCCTCTGTATTTCTTGTATTCTTCCTCTGTTTCTCAGGAGAGATCTACATCCGGGCTCCTGTCTGCCTGCATTTCTTGGTTCATCCATCTTGTCTAATTGGGTGGCTGTATATGTATGGGCCACATGTGGGGCAGGCTCTGAATGGGTGTTCCTTCAGTCTCTGTTTTAATCTTTGCCTCTCTATTCCCTGCCAAGGGTATTCTTGTTCCCCTTTTAAAGAAGGAGTGAAGCATTCACATTTTGATCATCCGTCTTGAGGTTCATGTGTTCTAGGCATCTAGGGTAATTCAAGCATTTGGGCTAATAGCCACTTATCAATGAGTGCATACCATGTATGTCTTTCTGTGATTGGGTTAGCTCACTCAGGATGATATTTTCCAGTCCCAACCATTTGCCTACGAATTTCATAAAGTCATTGTTTTTGATAGCTGAGTAATATTCCATTGTGTAGATGTACCACATTTTCTGTATCCATTCCTCTGTTGAAGGGCATCTGGGTTCTTTCCAGCTTCTGGCTATTATAAATAAGGCTGCTATGAACATAGTGGAGCACGTGTCTTTGTTATATGTTGGGGCATCTTTTGGGTATATGCCCAAGAGAGGTATAGCTGGGTCCTCAGGTAGTTCAATGTCCAATTTTCTGAGGAACCTCCAGACTGATTTCCAGAATGGTTGTACCAGTGTGCAATCCCACCAACAATGGAGGAGTGTTCCTCTTTCTCCACATCCTCGCCAGCATTTGCTGTCACCTGAGTTTTTGATCTTAGCCATTCTCACTGGTGTGAGGTGAAATCTCAGGGTGTTTTGATTTGCATTTCCCTTATGACTAAAGATGTTGAATATTTCTTTAGGTGTTTCTCAGCCATTCAGCATTCCTCAGCTGTGAATTCTTTGTTTAGCTCTGAACCCCATTTTTTAATAGGGTTATTTGTCTCCCTGCGGTTTAACTTCTTGAGTTCTTTGTATATTTTGGATATAAGGCCTCTATCTGTTGTAGGATTGGTAAAGATCTTTTCCCAGTCTGTTGGTTGCCGTTTTGTCCTAACCACCGTGTCCTTTGCCTTACAGAAGCTTTGCAGTTTTATGAGATCCCATTTGTCGATTCTTGATCTTAGAGCATAAGCCATTGGTGTTTTGTTCAGGAAATTTTCTCCAGTGCCCATGTGTTCCAGATGCTTCCCTAATTTTTCTTCTATTAGTTTGAGTGTGTCTGGTTTGATGTGGAGGTCCTTGATCCACTTGGACTTAAGCTTTGTACAGGGTGATAAGCATGGATCGATCTGCATTCTTCTACATGTTGACCTCCAGTTGAACCAGCACCATTTGCTGAAAATGCTGTCTTTTTTCCATTGGATGGTTTTGGCTCCTTTGTCAAAAATCAAGTGACCATAGGTGTGTGGGTTCATTTCTGGGTCTTCAATTCTATTCCATTGGTCTATCTGTCTGTCTCTGTACCAATACCAAGCAGTTTTTATCACTATTGCTCTGTAATACTGCTTGAGTTCAGGGATAGTGATTCCCCCTGAAGTCCTTTTATTGTTGAGGATAGCTTTAGCTATCCTGGGTTTTTTGTTATTCCAGATGAATTTGCAAATTGTTCTGTCTAACTCTTTGAAGAATTGGATTGGTATTTTGATGGGGATTGCATTTAATCTGTAGATCGCTTTCGGTAAAATGGCCATTTTTACTATATTAATCCTGCCAATCCATGAGCATGGGAGATCTTTCCATCTTCTGAGTTCTTCTTCAATTTCTTTCTTCAGAGTCTTGAAGTTCTTATTGTACAAATCTTTTACTTGCTTGGTAAAAGTCACACCGAGGTACTTTATATTATTTGGGTCTATGATGAAGGGTGTCGTTTCCCTAATTTCTTTCTCGGCTTGTTTCTCTTTTGTGTAGAGGAATGCTACTGATTTATTTGAGTTAATTTTATACCCAGCCACTTTGCTGAAGTTTTTTATCAGCTTTAGTAGTTCTCTGGTGGAACTTTTTGGGATCACTTAAATATACTATCATATCATCTGCAAATAGTGATATTTTGACTTCTTCTTTACCAATCTGTATCCCCTTGATCTGCTTTTGTTGTCTGATTGCTCTGGCTAGAACTTCAAGAACTATATTGAATAAGTAGGGAGAGAGTGGGCAGCCTTGTCTAGTCCCTGATTTTAGTGGGATTGCTTCAAGTTTCTCTCCATTTAGTTTAATGTTAGCAACTGGTTTGCTGTATATGGCTTTTACTATGTTTAGGTATGGGCCTTGAATTCCTATTCTTTCTAAGACTTTTATCATGAAGGGATGTTGAATTTTGTCAAATGCTTTCTCAGCATCTAATGAAATGATCATGTGGTTTTGTTCTTGCAATTTGTTCATATAATGGATCACATTGATGGTTTTCCTTATATTAAACCATCCCTGCATGCCTGGGATGAAACCTACTTGATCATGGTGGATGATTGTTTGGTGTACTCTTGGATTCGTTTTGCCAGAAATTTATTGAGTATTTTTGCATCGATATTCATAAGGGAAATTGGTCTGAAGTTCTCTTTCTTTGTTGGGTCTTTGTGTGGTTTAGGTATAAGAGTAATTGTGGCTTCGTAGAAGGAATTCGGTAGTGCTCCATCTGTTTCAATTTTGTGGAATAGTTTGGATAATATTGGTATGAGGTCTTCTATGAAGGTTTGATAGAATTCTGCACTAAACCTGTCTTGACCTGGGCTCTTTTTGGTTGGGAGACCTTTAATGACTGCTTCTATTTCCTTAGGAGTTATGGGGTTGTTTAACTGGTTTATCTGTTCCTGATTTAACTTCGATACCTGGTATCTGTCTAGGAAATTGTCCATTTCCTGAAGATTTTCAAGTTTTGTTGAATATAGGTTTTTATACTAAGAGATGATGATTTTTTGAATTTCCTCTGAATCTGTAGTTATGTCTCCCTTTTCATTTCTGATTTTGTTAATTTGGATGCACTCTCTGTGTCCTCTCGTTAGTCTGGCTAAGAGTTAATCTATCTTGTTGATTTTCTCAAAGAACCAACTTTTGTTTCTGTTGATTCTTTCTATGGTCCTTTTTGTTTCTAGTTGGTTGATTTCAGCTCTGAGTTTGATTATTTCCTGCCCTCTACTCCTCCTGGGTGTATTTGCTTATTTTTGTTCTAGAGCTTTTAGGTGTGCTGTCAAGCTGGGGACATATGCTCTTTCCTGTTTCTTTCTGCAGGCACTCAGCGCTATGAGTTTTCCTCTTAGCACAGCTTTCATTGTGTCCCATAAGTTTGGGTATGTTGTATCTTCATTTTCATTAATGTCTAAGAAGTCTTTAATTTCTTTCTTTATTTCTTCCTTGACCAGGTTATTGTTGAGTAGAGCATTGTTCAACTTCCACATATATGTGGGCGTTCTTCCCTTATTGTTATTGAAGACCAGCTTTAGGACGTGGTGGTCTGATAGCATGCATGGGATTATTTCTATCTTTCTGTACCTGTTGAGGCCCGTTTTTTGACCAATTATATGGTCAATTTTGGAGAAAGTACCGTGAGAAGCTGAGAAGAAGGTATATCCTTTTGCTTTAGGATAGAATGTTCTATAAATATCTGTTAAGTCCATTTGGCTCATGAGTTCTCTTAGTCTTTCTACGTCTCTGTTTAATTTCTGTTTCCATGATCTGTCCATTGATGAGAGTGGGGTGTTGAAATCTCCCACTATTATTGTGTGAGGTGCAATGTGTGTTTTGAGCTTTAGTAAGGTTTCTTTTACGTATGTAGGTGCCCTTGTATTTGGGGCATAGATATTTAGGATTGAGAGTTAATCTTGGTGGATTTTTCCTTTGATGAATATGAAGTGTCCTTCCTTATCTTTTTTGATGACTTTTAGTTGAAAATTGATTTTATTTGATATTAGAATGGCTACTCCAGCTTGCTTCTTCTGACCATTTTCTTGGAAAGTTGTTTTCCAGCCTTTCACTCTGAGGTAGTGTCTGTCTTTGTCTCTGATGTGTGTTTCCTGTAGGCAGCAGAATGCAGGGTCCTCGTTGCGTATCCAGTTTGTTAATCTATGTCTTTTTATTGGGGAGTTGAGGCCATTGTTGTTGAGAGATATTAAGGAATAGTGATTATTGCTTCCCGTTATATTCATATTTGGATGTGAGGTTATGTTTGTGTGCTTTCATTCTCTTTGTTTTGTTGCCAAGACGATTAGTTTCTTGCTTCTTCTAGGGTATAGCTTGCCTCCTTATGTTGGGCTTTACCATTTATTATCCTTTGTAGTGCTGGATTTGTAGAAAGATATTGTGTAAATTTGGTTTTGTCATGGAATATCTTGGTTTCTCCATCTATGGTAATTGAGAGTTTTGCAGGATACAGTAACCTGGGCTGGCATTTGTGTTCTCTTAAGGTGTGTATGACATCTGTCCAGGATCTTCTGGCTTTCATAGTTTCTGGCGAGAAGTCTGGTGTGATTCTGATAGGTCTGTCTTTATATGTTACTTGACCTTTTTCCCTTACTGCTTTTAATATTCTTTCTTTATTTTGTGCATTTGTTGTTTTAACTATTATGTGACGGGAGGAGTTTCTTTTCTGGTCCAATCTATTTGGAGTTCTGTAGGCTTCTTGTATGCCTATGGGTATCTCTTTCTTTAGGTTAGGGAAGTTTTCTTCTATGATTTTGTTGAAGATATTTACTGGTCCTTTGAGCTGGGAGTCTTCACTCTCTTCTATACCTATTATCCTTAAGTTTGATCTCCTCTTTGAGTCCTGGATTTCCTGTATGTTTTGGACCAGTAGCTTTTTCCGCTTTACATTATCTTTGACAGTTGAGTCGATGATTTCTATGGAATCTTCTGCTCCAGAGATTCTCTCTTCTATCTCTTGTATTCTGTTGGTGAAGCTTGTATCTACGGCTCCTTGTCTCTTCTTTTGGTTTTCTATATCCAGGGTTGTTTCCATGTGTTCTTTCTTGATTGCTTCTATTTCCATTTTTAATTCCTTCAACTGTTTGATTGTGTTTTCCTGGAATTCTTTAAGGGATTTTTGTGACTCCTCTCTATGGGCTTCTACTTGTTTATTTATGTTTTCCTGGAATTCTTTCAGGGATTTTTGCGATTCCTCTCTGTAGGCTTCTACTTGTTCTCTAAGGGAGTTCTTCACGTCTTTCTTGAAGTCCTCCAGCATCATGATCAAATATGATTTTGAAACTAGATCTTGCTTTTCTGGTGTGTTTGGATATTCCATGTTTATTTTGGTGGGAGAATTGGGCTCCGATGATGCCATGTAGTCTTGGTTTCTGTTGCTTGGGTTCCTGCGCTTGCCTCTCGCCATCAGATTATCTCTAGTGTTACTTTGTTCTGCTATTTCTGACAGTGGCTAGACTGTCCTATAAGCCTGTGTGTCAGGAGTGCTGTAGACCTGTTTTCCTGTTTTCTTTCAGCCAGTTATGGGAACAGAGTGTTCTGCTTTTGGGCGTGTAGTTTTTCTTATCTACAGGTCTTCAGCTGTTCCTGTGGGCCTGTGTCCTGAGTTCACCAGGCAGGTCACTTGGAGCAGGAAGGTTTGTCTTACCTGTGGTCCCGAGGCTCAAGTTTGCTTGTGGGGTGTTGCTTACGAGCTCTCCATGGTGGCAACAACCAGGAAGATCTGCGCAGCCCTTTCTGGTAGCTTCTTTGCACCAGGGTTTCAGATGGCGTTTGGTGTTTTCCTCTGGAGTCAGAGATGTGGGCCGAGTATAGATAGACTCTTCTGGTTTCCCAGGCGTGACTGCCTCTCTGAAGGTTTAACTCTCCCTCCCACAGGATTTGGGTGCAGAGAACTGTTTATCAGGTCGGTCCCTTCAGGTTCCAGCAGTGTCTCAGATGCAGCAGACCTGTTGCTCCTGGGCCCTCATCTACGGGAACCCAGAGGCCGTACACAGTTTCCTCTTGGGCCAGGGATGTGGGCAGGGGTGGGCAGTGTTGGTGGTCTCTTTTGCTCTGCAGTCTCAGGAGTGCCCATCTGTCCAGGCAGTGAGGTCTCTCTCCCAAGGGGTTTGGGAGCATCGAGCTGCTGCGGGCAGGGATCCGCGGGTTTGGGACTCCCGCTAAAAACCGGAAGTGCACAGTCCTAGAGGAATTTTGCCTCTGTGTGTCCTGAGTTTACCAGGGAGGTCTCTTGGAGCAGGAAGGTTTGTCTTACCTGTGGTCCCGAGGCTCAAGTTTGCTCGTGGGGTGCTGCCTACGAGCTGTCCACGGTGGCAGCCGCACACAAAACATTTGATTCTACATCCTGAGACATCCCAGGAGATCTTCTATACCTACGGCATCTGACACCACAACCAGAGACATCCTAGGAGATCCACTCCACCCAGGACACCACAGCTTGAAGGCATCCCAGAAGTTCCTCTGTACACAGAGCAACTGGGCAGATCATACCATAGTCTGCAGACCTGCCAGGGTCTCTGTAGCATGCAAGACTGAAAGCCTCCTTGGAGTTCTACTGTATACAAGGAAACAGAAAAAAACAGTCCATTGACTCCCTCCCCTGTCCCCCCAGAACAGCTTCAAACTGGACAACAGTGTGTCTATGCTCCTCTGAAAACTCAACAGTCTGAAGGCCTCCCAGGAGATCTACTGCAACCAGGGCAATAAATCAGCAGCTTCTCTGCCCCTCTGAAAACTCTTCAGTTAGAATGCCCCACAGGAGGTCTAGTATAACCAGGGCCACAGGCCTATGAGGAGACCTGTTGCAACCCAGGGAGAAAAGTAGCAGACTCCAGATAGGGTCACCCAGACCAGAAAATATTAGGGATAACTAGATGGTGAAAGGCAAGCACAAGACCATAAGCAACAGAAGCCAATATACGTAGGCATCATCAGAACCCAGTTCTCCCACCACAGCATGCTCTGAATATACCAACATAACTAAAAATCAAGAAGCTGAACTAAAATCTTATCTCATAAAGATAATAGAGTTCTTTAAGGAGGATATAAATAACCCACACAATAATGTTAGGAAACTTCAGCACACCCCTCTCAATAATGGACAGTTGATTGAAACAGAAACTAAACAGAGACACAGTGAAACTAATAGAGGTTATGAATGAAATGGATTTAACAGATATTTATATAACGTCTCTCACCCTAAAACAAAAGAATATACCTTTCTTTCAGCACCTCATTGTACCTTCTCCAAAACAGACCATAAAATTGGTCACAAACCCTCGAACATTCAAATAACCCCACACATACTATCAGACCACCATGGCCTAAAGCTGGTCTTCAATAACAGTCAAAGCAACAGAAAACCCACATACATGTGGAAACTGAACATCTATCTACTCAAGGATAATTTGGTCAAGGATGAAATAAAGAAAGAAATTAAAGACTTCCTAGAATTTAATGAAAATGTTGACATAACATACCCAAACTTATGGGACACAGTGAAAACAATGCTAAGAGGAAAATTCATAGCACTAAGTGCACTGGTAAAGAAACTGGAGAGATCTTACACTGGCAACTTAACAGCACACCTGAGAGCTCTAGAACAAAAAGAATCAAACTCAATGAAGAGGAGTAGGCTGCAGGAAATAGTCAAACTTAGAGCTGGAATCAACCAAATAGAAATAAAGAGAACAATACAAAGAATCAACAAAACAAAAGCTGGTTCTTTGATAGAATCTACAAGATAGATAAACTCCTAGCCAATCTAATGGACCCAAAGGCAGTATCGAAATTAACAAAATCAGAAATGAAAAAGGAGACATAAGAAGAGAAACAGAGATATTTTTTTAAAAAATCATCAGATTCTACAACAAAAGCCTATACTCAACAAAACTGGAAAATCTAGATGAAATGGATGGTTTTCTAGACAGAAACCACACACCAAAGTTAAATCAAGAACAGGTGAATTTTCTAAACAGGCCCATATGCCTGGGATAGGATAAGTGGGAAAGAGCCTTGAACTCATTGGCACAGGGGGAAATTTCCTAAACATAACTCCAATGGCTCACGTTCAAAGATGAAGGATTGATAAATGGGACCTCATGAAACTGGAAAGTTTCTGTAAGGCAAAGGACATAGTCAATAAGACAAATCAGCATCCTACAAATTGGGAAAAAATCTTCACTAACCTCATCCAACAGAGAGCTAATATCCAAAATATATAAAGAACTCAAGAAGCTAACCACCAAAAAAACAAACAACGCAATCAAAAAATGGGGTATAGAACTAAACTGAGAATTCACAACAGAGGAGTCTTGAATGGCTGAGAAGCACCTAAAGAAACGTTCAAGTCCTTATTCATTAGAGAAATGCAAATCCAAACAACCCTGAGATTCCACCTTACACCAGCCAGTATGGCTTAGATCAAAACCTCAAGTAGGCAAGGATGTGGAGAAAGAGGACACTCCTCCACTACAGGTGAGATTGCAAATTGGTACAACCACTCTGGAAATCAATTTGGAGGTTCCTCAGAAAATTGGAAATAGACCTACCTAAAGACCCAGAAATACCACTCCTAGGAATATACCCAAAAGATGTCCTACAATGCATGCCACAGTGGCACATGTTCCAGTATGTTTATAGTGAACTTATTTGTGATAGCCAGAAGTTGGAAACAACACAGATGTCCCATGACAGAAGAATGGGTACACAACATGTAAAGTTCATTTACACAATGCAATACTACTGGGCTATAAAGAACAAGGACATCCTGAGTTTTGCAGGCAAATGAATGGAACTAGAAAATATCATCCTGTGTGAGATAACTCAGACCCAAAAGGACATGCATGTTATTTTCTCACTGATAAGTGGATATTAGCCAAAAAAGTATACAGTACACAAAATACAGTCCAGAGACCTCAAAAAAGTCAACAAGCTGAAGGGCCCAAGTGAGAAGCCTCAGTCCCATTTGGGAGGGAGAAGAAAGCAAACAATAAGGGGGTAGGGAGGGAGGGACAGGGGAGAGAAAGGAAATGGGGTTGAGGAGAGAGGGAAACATGATTTTGTAATGGATGGGGGGAAAACACTGAAGCTCTGAGGGCTAGCAGAAAGAATGGGAACAGGCCACCTTGGGAGGGAGGAGGTTGGAAGGACCCTCTAAATTGTACCAGAGATTGGGGAAATGAGAAACTCTTAAGATTCAAAGAGGGGGACCCTAGAAGAAATGCTCTACAATGGGTAGAGGGAACTTACTGAACCCACCTTCAGCAGAAAAACAGGACATCAAGTGAGGGATGAGGTTGCTATCCCACAGCCAAAGCTCTGACACATAATTCTGCCTATCTGAAAGAAATGCAGGGATGGAAATGGATAAGAGCCTGAGGAAAAGAACGTCTAGAGAGAGGCGCAAAATGGGATCCAGTTCAAGGGGAGGCCCTGGTGACTCATGCCATTACTGAAGCTATGAGGCATTCACAAAAAGAGATCTAGCATGACTGCCCTCCAAAAGACCCAACTAGCAGCTGAAAGAGTCAGGTGCAGATATGTGCACCCAAACAACGAACAGAAGCTGCTGACCCCTCTGGATGAATTAGGGAGAAGCTGAAGGAAGCTTAGGAGGAGGGCAACCCTATAGGAGAACCAGCAGTCTCAACCTGGACCCCTGAGATCTCTCAGACCCTGGATCACCAACCAGGCAGCATACACCAGCTGAGATGAGGCCCCCAACACATATACAGCAGAGGACTCCCAGGTCTTGGTTCAGTCAAAGAAGATACCCCTGACCCTCAAGAGACTGGGGGCTCCAGGAAGTTTGTAGGTCTGGTGTGGTGGGTGGGAAGGGGACATCCTTGTGGAGACTGGGAGTTGGGAGGGGGGGGTCAAGAAGGAGTTATATGATATGGAACTGTCCGGGGTGGGGTGATGTAGACTGGGAGGGAAATAAAATCTGGAGTGTAAAAACAAATTTTTTAAAAAAGGAAAAAAGACTAATTAACATCTACAAAAGTTTATCTTACATATTTTGAATGAGCCTAAGGTCAGAGACAGTCAGCCTAGCCAAACTGATGAGCTGTAGGCTTAGTAAGAGAATCTTTCTTTAAGGTGAATGATGAGAAAAAAACAAAAACAAAAAAACAATGGACATTGACCTCTGACCAACATTCATAACTTAGAACAGTAAGACATATGAGTACTATGTGGACCTTTGGGCTTGGAAAGGCAAGCAGGGTGAGGGCCACCAATATTACCCTACAGTTAATGAAGCATCAATTTAAACTCAAGTAAACATCACACACACATGCACAGGCACACACATGCACAGGCACACACACACAACACACACACACACACACACACACACACATCTTGAAATTTAATGGAGAAATGGGTGGTATATGAGAGGAATCAGCTTGACAGCATTGAAGAGCCCCAGATATCAGCACAATACCAGATTGATGAGTGGTCGGAGACAGAGTATGCAGACAGATAAGGCGATCGTGACCAAGGACCAGGCTGATGACAAAGCAAGAGGAGAACTAGGCCTGCAAGAGCCACTGCCACCACCCATACAAGTGAGCAACAGCCCTTACACTTGATGTCTGGGATCCTGAGAGCTTCCACAGGGTCCTCTGGTAGTTGAGTGTTGATTACAAGAACTAAGATCTGTGAACAGAGCTCCCATTTCAGGGAAGATAAACAAGAGCTCGCTCTCTTGAAATGATGTTAACATAGTCAAGGCAGCATGAAATCAGGAGAATAGGCAGGTGTGTTTGAATTATTAAACCTGCAACGGCCCTGCTTCCTGGAATCTCGAGACGCTCTAAGCTTCCCACTTCCTATTTTTCCGAGGACCTCATTGGCTGACTGCTCTTTATCTCCCCATCTGCCCATATCTCTGTAATTCTGTTCAGTTTGATGCTTGACAGGCAAATCCTTTAAGCAATACAAATACGATGCACCCACCTGCCTTCTCCACCAGTCTGCCCCTCTTTTCCACTAAGAAGTCATCTTTCTTTGCAACCAAATTGTGTTCTTCCTCATCCCTATGATTTGGGATCTGTGGACAAATACAGCTTATTTAGTATTAATTTGTTATATGACTAATGATGATATTCAGAAAAGATAATTTTTTTCCATTATATTATATACTTTGGGACCTCCTATGTTACCCCGGAAATAATTAGATACTGAAGGCCTCTGTAAGTACACATGTGCATGCTAATATAATTACCTGCTATGTGGTTCTTATCTCTCCAATGTTTTCGCAAACCATGGTTATACAAGGCTCTGCAAAGCTATTTATCGAATGGAAAGCACTGGGTAATTAGATATCAAATCGAGCTATAACTGTCCACTATTATCCTACTTGAACCGGATATACTTTACTCAACATACACATTCTTATCCTAATTGAAATCTTGTTCTTTCAATGCATGGAAAGTATCATTAAGAGTGCAACTTCCACAAAACCCCAAGGCATGTGTTTTCCTACAAAGAATAATTTCAATATTGACCTCATTTGGAATATTACATTCACCCTAACCTTAGATGCATGTAGATTTTTCTTTACAGTTTAAACTGTAAGAAAAAAAATTGACATTCCTACATATTTACACTTTCCAGTTGAACCACTGAATCCTTCAGTACAGTGACTGCTCAGTTGGTCTATCTTTGGTGAAATAACAGCTTAAACTCAAACAGGAAGGAATTTGATGCAGAAACAACAAAAGCCACTGATTCACCAACTCTTCCCAATATCAGAATTGTTTAACTGACAAACACAAAGCAGGAGGTCTGAGAAATAAACAGTGGACAAGTTATGTGTTCCTCCACAATTTCAATTCTTTTGGCTATAAAATGCGAACATGTAATATTTCTAATCTATAACATTTTTACTAGTGTTTACTGCAGAGAAAAACATAGACATGAATAATTTGGAAAGCAGAAGGCTAAGGCACAACTGACTTATAGACTTATATTCTTTCTTATAGAAAATCACTCTGCCTTCACTCAGAAAAGTCCATTATCTTCTTATGAAAATCATTATTATGTACAATAAATATATACGAATTAACATATGTCTTGTATTTAATGATTATACTCTGAGTTATTCATTCTCCTCTCTGTGGCAGCATAAGAGGGATAAGATAAATCCTTGGTAGGAGAAAGGACCACACACCTGGCTGGCACACGGTGGCTTTCCCATTGCTTATCCTTTAATGCTGCCATACTCACAGGTAAAAGTTCAGAGCAGGACACTTGTCATTTGCTAAGGTTGAGGAAACACATGTAAAAATGTATCTTAAGGAAGTGATCATGGATCTGGCAGTATGACTCTGCATATAAAAACGTGTGCTACCAAGGCTAATGACCTGAGTTAGTGCCTTTAGACCTACACCATGAAATAGACTTAACTAAGTCTTACAAGTTGTCCTGTGACTACCATATTCAGGCCATGGCATGAGAGCAACCACACATATACACACATAATAAATAAATGTAAATTTTCAAAAACTAATCATGAGCTGCCAACATAGTTATAAAACTACAGCTGAGCACATTTGTGTATCCCTTGAGGATTTCGCCATGGCAGCATGGAGACAGATACACTGTGTAGAGTATAAAAGACAGTAGAGTTAAGAATTAAGTTCAAAGGACTTGAGACCCCATATGAACAACAATGCCAAGCAACCAGAGCTTCCAGGGACTAAGCCACTACCCAAAGACTGGGTAGTGGACTGGGTACATGGACTGACCCTGGGCTCCAACCTCATAGGTAGCAATGAATAGCCTAGTAAGAGCACCAGTGGAAGGGGAAGCCCTTAGTCCTGCCAAGACAGAACCCCCAGTGAATGTGATTGTTGGGGGGAGGGCAGTAATGGGGGAAGATGGGGAGGGGAACACCCATGGAGAAGGGGAGGGGGAGGGGTTAGGGGAATGTTGGCCCAGAAACCGGGAAGGGAAATAACAATCGAAATGTAAATAAGAAATACTCAAGTTAATAAAGATGAAAAAAAGATATACCTAATATTAAAAAAATCTAAGTAAATTTAAAAAAAAGAATTAACTTCAAATCACAGTTTTGCCTTCATACATCCTACTAGCTTCATAAAGTTATTACTGCCTCTCCTATTCCAAAGGCCATCTGTAAGCAGGAAGAGAAAAACTACTTTAAAACATATTTTTGAGGACCAGACCCCCTAGTAAATGTATAGAACACCAGTCATAAAGCTGTACTAAGTCCATTTTGTACAAAGAGAGAAAAGAGGCAAAGGAGACAATTTAGAATATGCATGATTCATTAATTACAAATGTGTGCATTGTTTTTAAGCCCTCCATGGAAATAGTGTAAAGGTAAATGTTTGGCCGACTTGATTTTTTATCGTGTATACATATAAAAGCATCAAAAGATACACATTAGGAAAACACAATATTATTCAGCTAGAGAAATTGCTCAACAGTATGGAGTGCTTCTTGCACATACAGAGAACTAGGGTTTGATTCCCAGCACCCACATGTCAACTCACTTCTGATTGCAACTCTTGTATCAGATCAGACGCCCTTTGCTGCCCTCCGTAGACAGAGGACATGCACACATTCATACACTTTAAGTGGATAAAAATCTCTTTTAAAAAGAGTACACAATATTTAATTGCCTTGATAACCAATAAAAGTATAGAAAATATATTAATAATAATTGTGACAGGCAAATGATTGAAAGGCTTAATGTATACAACTTATCTAAAAGTTAATACAATAGAATTGGAATAAAATTACAACCAGACAACCTAAAGAAGGGAAACATGTGGTAATAGATATAATTGTGTGTCGTAATTAAAAACTGTGACATGATATTTTCAGCAGTGTTATTGACAAAGGTTTCTTAAAATTGTCATTATATCCAATACATTTTATGGGGTGGACTAGCAAGCTTCTTGGAGAATAAAGAAGTCTTTGGCATCTTGGAGGTAAGTAATGACATCAAAAGCTACAAATTATTGTTAACTCCTTCATCCAGGAATACTATTGACTGTATTCAAGAGCTAACACAAATACAAGTAATCTGTGAACAACTGGAAATCTGCTACATTCTTGTATACTTAATAGGTAATTATGAAATTTGTTTCATTTGCTTAAAGTAGTATATGTTATATTCTGTGATTCTAAAGAACCAAGTTTGGTTCTAAAAGTGTAGGCAATGTTCATGAAGAAGCAAACCTAATACCAAGCATCGTACGCCGCATCTTAGCCTGTTGAATGCTACTTGCCCACAATACCTGAGACTAGAGACGGTGTAAAGAACAGAGGTCTGTTTCTCTCTGCTCAAGACATTGGAAAGTCTAAAGATATAGTACCCACGGCTGGCGAAAACATTCTTTTTACAAGCAATGCCAGAAGGCAGGAAGTAAGAAAGTACAAGTGTGGGCAGACATTCAAGGAAGAGAAGGTGAGAGGAGAGCAACAGGAGGCAGAACTCACTTTGCTGGGAAACATAGAGACATTAGTCTGTTTATGAAAAGGGAACCTTCCATTATCTACCCACCTTGTAAAGGTCTCACTGTAGCAAGAAAATGAAAACAACCTAGTTGTCCATCAACAGATGAATGCATGTTGAAAGTCTGCTACATGTATAAAATGGAATGTTCTTCGGCACTAAAAAAGAAAAATGAAATGGCAACGTTTACAAAAAATTGAATTGACAAAGGTGTTACAAGAAAACGAATTGGATTGATAAGCATTGTATTAGGTGAGATACAGAATCTCAGGAAGAAATTAACTACATGTTCTTCCTCATATATGGATGCCCGCCTGTAATATATACATGAATAGAATTAAACCAATATAGGGGTTGGGGATTTAGCTCAGTGGTAGAGCGCTTGCCTAGGAAGCGCAAGGCCCTGGGTTCGGTCCCCAGCTCCGAAAAAAAAAAAAAAGAATTAAGCCAATATAGAAAACGCACACCTAAGGAAATAGGCAAATATGTGTGGATATATATTTAGATGCAAGTAGGAAATGGTCATTCAACAGATTAAATGCTTACTCGTGAGTTCACATATGTAAAGTACTCTGTATAAGTACATTGAATGCTCTCCCAAGATATCACACACTTTCAATGCAAAGTGAGTCCTTAAATGGACAGTGTCCACATGGGACTCCATGCAGGGTTGTTATTTCATAGGAAGACATGTATTCCAGACGTTTTCTCTGGATATTCCTACAGAATGTAGTACTTCGTGAGAGCTACACTTAGTGTATTTTATTCTTTAAGCAAGGATTTTAGCTACTTGAACGGTACAGTGTGACTCTTCCTGGAAGCATAAGTAGAATGCCATGATTTTGAAAACCTGGGAAGACCTGTGAAAATGGATTATTGTCCTTGAAGATCAAAGCATAATATGCCAGAAATTTGAAAATGATGGAAAATTTGTTTGTTTTCTCACTGTGGGTCATATTTCAAAATTGTAAGATTGTTGATGAATAAAATATTTTATTTTTTAAAGGTTCACAGTGTAGTGTTGAAGACTGTTTCTAACACACACATTTCAGAAGGTACATTCAAACACAGGCAAATGCAGTGACAGAGAATGAGAAGGGAAACATACCATTAGAAACTGCAAGCATATGCAAAAGTCACGGTGAAAATTACATGATTTTTATTTGGGACAACGATTCTCAATGTCATTTGCTATAAAATGTGCAAAATATACCTTTTATAATCTTCTATTTTCCTAAGATCTGTTTCTCTACTTTGTCATACAATTTTAAGAGCCTACAACATATCTACTTTACTCCAGTCTTGAAGAGGGAAGCCAAGTCTACCTGCCTTAAGCAAAATAATTTCATTAAGACATGAGCTAGCCCTGACCCTTCTACAGTTTCTATGAATTTAAGGCTGTATCACTTCCCACTGCAACAAAAGCTACTTCGACTTACTCCGTATATGGCAGTAAAAGAAGCCAACTGAGCATTAAAATATAGTATCATTAGAATTCTGTTCTGAACCTTCTACGAGTAAGCCAGCATATCATTATTTTTATTTCATCGAGTTTTTTTTTTAATGACAAATTTTGACTGCAAACTCTTTTCAGAGTGGAGAGTTCAAATTAAAATGTCAGTTTTGATTCAGTGACGATGCTGTGCTTTCAAAATATTTAAGCAAAATATTTTCATTAATACAAAAATGATTGGATGTTAGACTATGTAAATGTCATGATAAGTTCCATCACTTAGTAAAAGGATGTCAGGCCTTTTTACCCTAATCTGCAAACTTGATGTGCATGAAAACTTCAGTCTCAAACATCTACATGCTCATATGCATGTTTGCATAAATATTTAAAGCATAATGCAAAGAAGTCAGGGTCTTTGCACTGTAGTTTTTCTGATGCACACAATAGACAGTACACTCTTACGAGAAGCAGTCTCAAAGAATTATTGACATCAGCACTAATTAGATGTCTGTATTTTGATATAGATCCTACTGGTAAATTATACTGTTGAACATTTGAACGCTGGGTTCTTTCTCTTTTCATTATATTTCTGGGAAGAAGAGATTCAAAATAGAATCTCAACGTGTAGCTCAAGCTAGCCACGAGCTAACCGTCTGCTCACTTCAACCTTCAAGTACTGAGATTTCAAGCATTCCTGACGTAAGTCTGGTACCTTTCCATATATCTATATTAACTCCTTTGTGTTCTTTTGTCCTATGGGAAATCAAGCTAGACTCCGAACATTCATCTTCCTTTAGGCTGACAGTTTCCAAAGTAACAGGATGTACTCCATTATTGCTTAGAAATATCTAAAAGAGCTGAACATCCCTAGTCTCCTACTGAGTCCACATATCAATGTGGATGCAAATATCTTCAAAAATGAAGCAACGATCACTACTGTTAAGGAGAAGATACTTCTGGACCACTTCATTTAACTTCTTTCTCATCCACCTTACATCCAGGATCAAGGATTTTCTTTACTTCACCGCTTTTCTCCCAAAACCATCTCCATTGTTCTTTACTTTTCTCCAAATTTTTCAAAAAGAGTTGGGAAAAACTTACTTCATTCCTGACAAGCTCAGTATTTCTGAGTGTTCTTCAGGCTACAGGATATGTATCACAACTGTAAGCACTTTCAGGGGAACAGAGCAGAAGCACATGACATATATGTTGTTCATTTCTTGTTTCGGTATTCAAATTTCCTGCCATTTAATTAGTCGAGTGAGTCTCCAAACTGTTCATACAGGTTTCACATGTTCTTTTCCTCCTTTCAAACTCTTTCCCCCTTTTTGTCTTGTATTGAAAATAGAGTCTTTTCACATCCAATATATCCTGATTATAGTTTCCTCTTTCCCTACTTCTTCCAGTTCCTGTCCCACCTCCTCACCCATCCAGATCCACTCCTTTTATTCCTCTTATTAGAAAAGAGCAGATTATTAAGAGTTAACCAAACACAACAAAATAATAAGCTGAAGTAAAAACTATCATATTGACATTGAACACAAGAACCCAACAGGAGGAAAAGAGTCTCAGCAGCTAGGATAGGAGTGAGAGACCCACTCACCCTCACAGTCAGGAGCTCCATAAAAATAGTAAGCTGATAGCTATAATGTATACGAAGGACCTGGTGCAGCTCCGTGTGAGCTCTGTGCTTGCCCCTTCCTTCTCTGTGAACTCACAGTGCCTTGCTTAATGGGTCAGGAGGGCTGTGTATTCCTGCTGTCCTCCATCTGCTCTGCCTCTTACAATCTTTCCACCTCCTTTTCTGCATGATTACTCGAGTTATGAAGGGAGGGGCCTGATGAAGACCTCTAATTTAGACTCTCTCATCGCATAATGTCTGGCTGTGCATCGCTGAGTCTACCCCCATCTGCTGCCAGAGCAAACATCTCTGAAGATGACAGGATAAGACTATGAATACAGCAGAATATTATTAGGAATCTTTTTATTGATTTTTTTAAAAAAATCTAGAGTGTTTGATTGTTTTTACCCTAGACCTCTAGGCTTACTAGTCTCTGATTCTTGGTTACCAAAGAAGTATCATTTTTTGGGCTCCTTCTCATGCAGTAAGCCTTAGAGGAAATCAGACATTGGTTGGCTACACATTCTGTCCTGCCATTATTCTACCATATTTTGCAGTCATGACAGATTGTAGGCCAAGTGTTTTGCAACTGGGTTGCTCTGTTCATTTCTCTTTCAATAGATGGCCGAGTACCTTCCCACCACAAAGATACTAGGACATAAAGGTGACGGCTCCATGTGGGTACTAGCTCTATTTCTCCGTGTCTCCGTGTTCAATGAGTTGTGCAGGCATTTTTCTCAGAAGTGGGGCCTTGCTGTCAGTTTACAGAAAGCACCATTTTGTTTTAGCAACAACCTGGGTTGTTTGGATATTTCTGTGAGACACCCTTGGCCAACAACTCAACTGAATGAACCCTAGCCCCACCACCGGAAGCCTCGCCTGGCTATAAGAGACTACGAAGGTGAATTGAGGCTGTATCCCCCATTATGAGGAGTCTTCTTTAGGATCACCTTCACAGATTCCAAGGACCACCTTCACAGATTCCAGGAAGTTTCCATTGTACTAGGCTTCCACAAAACTCTCCAAACGCCCCCAATTCCAGCTATCACTCTCCATACTCTCCCTCCATCCCATATCCCCTGTTACTTCACTCCATCCCCATCTCTACCTACCTCCACTCCACCTATATATATATATAGAGAGAAAATCCATTTCTCTATCCAAGGGCTATCTCTATATTGCCCCCAAACCCTTCCTCGTTACCTAACCTATCTTGTTCTGTAGATTGTAGCTTGGTTATCATTCACTTAATATCTAATATCCACTTATAAGTTAATCCATACATATTTATCTTTCCAGGTCTGAGATATCTCACTCAGGATGATATTTTCTAGTTCTACTCTTTTGCATGCAAATATCATGATATCACTTTTCTAAAAACAGCTGAGTAAGAACTCCATTCTGCAAATGTACCAAAATTTCTTTATTCATTCTTCTGTTAGGGACATCTAAGTGGTTTCTGATTTCTGGCACCTCTAAAAAAGTCAGCACTGAACATAAAGAACAAGTGTCCTCATGGTAGGAGGAAGCATCCTGTGTGTCTAACTGCTGCTGTGCTGAGTTTTCAGATTAAAAGGGTATAAGGATATTTTAGATTTATTTATCTTTTTTATGTGTGTGAGTGTTTTGTCTGCACGTCTGTATGTAGTATGTATGTATGTGAACCATGTGTGTGCAGTTTCCAAAGAGGCCATAGAGGATATTGGGTCCCCAGAAATTGGAGTCACAGATAGTCGTGAGATGCTAATATAGGGTCTGGTAACCATACCTGGGTCCTCTTCAAGTGCAGCAAGTGATCTTACCAACTGAGCCATCTCTCTTGCCCTAAAAACTTTTGATTGTAAACTTCTAGCACATAATTATTCATTTATTCCAGTTCTACTTGCCAGGACATAGTAAACATTGCTCCTGCAGTTTAGCTGCAGGAGCTACAGCCCTGAATAGCTATAACAAGCCCTTTTTTTCCACAAGATTCACAGGCTAACTCATCATAATCATCAGTTGAGTCTGATTTTCTCCTACACAAGATCAATGGGAATGCTTAACAATTATGTAATAAAGAGAAGTAATTGAATCATAAAGCTAGTCAACCATTAAGCTTTAACATGATTTGCTTTAAGAGAAGCAAATAGGTAAAGAAGACAAGCTATACCACTTTAAAAATAACCTGTTTTGTTTGTTCAACTTTGTAACAATGTAAGTATTCTATATCATTATAGAACAAAATTAACATTGAAAAATAAATTATTCCTTGTGCATAAATAATGTCTTAGTCATGTCTTCTATTCCTGCACAAAACATCATGACCAAGAAGCAAGTTGGGGAGCAAAGGGTTTATTCAGCTCACACCTCCACATAGTTGCTCATCACCAAGGGAAGTCAGGACTGGGACTCAAGCAGATCAGGAAACAGGAACTAAAGCAGAGGCCATGCTTTCCTATAGCACCCAGGACCCCCAGCTCAGGGATGGCACCACCCACAATGGGCCTGGGCCCTTCCCCCTTGATCACTAGTTGAGAAAATGCCTTATAGCTGGATTTCATGGAAGCATTTCCTCAACTGAGGCTCTGTCCGCTGTGATAATTCCAGCTTGCGTCAAGTCGACACACAGACTAAGCCAGTACAACTAATTGCTTATATAACCACCAGAGACCTATTCAAAGCAGTAAGCTTTGCAGTATTGGGGAGTGAACCCTAGGACTCACAGTGGTTGCCTGAAGATTTTTCTATGGAGCAACTCCTCAGCCCTCAAGAAACCTTCTTTTATAATGTTCTATAACTTTTCTATCAATATTTTTATTTGTTCTTTGCTAATTTCATACTTTTTGAATTCAGTTATACATTTTTTGAATTTTATCTAATCTTTTTTATCATGTATTTTGATCATATTTATCCTCACTTGTCCTGTCAACTCCTCCCAGACATCCCCACTGCATCCTCCTCCAACTTCATGTCCTCTTTCTTATTCTCAACCCACTGAGCCCTATTAGTGTTGCCCACATGTGTAGGGCAGGTCCCTGGGACATGAGCAACCCTCAAGCAAACTTATGAACAGAGGAAACTGACAGTCAATTTGTGTTTAGATAGACAAGTATGGATGTGTCCATATGAACTCTAAGACCATAAAGGTTTAAAAAGACAGAGCAAAAACCTCAGTAACAGTACTGTTCAACTGAAATTTTCCATGTAGCAAACAAGATAAAGCCAGTGGTTTCATAATACACTACTGTCAAGGAGACATTCAAATTGTCACTGAGAATTTGAGGACAATGAATTATCAACGTAAAATGAAATATTATTCAAAATAAATTGAATATTTTATTACAAACTTGCAATGTGCTTCTCTTAGGGTTCTATTTCTGTGAAGAGAGACCATGACCAAGACAACTCAGAGGTTCGGTTCATTATCATCATGACTGGAAAAATGGCAGTGTCCAGGCAGACATGGTGCCTTTCCTTTAACACATTTCCTTCAACAAAGTCACATCTACTCCAGTCAGGCCACACCTCCTAACAGTACCACAAGCTATGTCCCTATAGGCCAAGAATTCAAACATATGTGTCTATGGGGGGCATTCCTATTCACAGTGCTGCTACCTGAAAAACTGATATCTTGAGCTAAAGATGTAGTAATATGTGACAGCCCCTATGGAATTAGAGATAAGGAAGAGTTCAGAAGTAAGAGGAAGAGAGATATGTAAAAATATGTAGGCAAATAGTCAAATAGACAGACAGATATCATGTATCTTTCACTACAGATGCTCAGGCATGTTTCTCTGTTATGATGAGTGTATTCTATTCCCACAGAAAGGTACCCGGGCACTGGCTAAAGTCATTGGGACCTAATAGTAGGCAATTAAATTGCCAGGAACATGCCTTGAAAGAGCTATTGCAAACCAGCATCTTAGTCTCACTTTTTCCCCCATACCCTCTGGAGAAGTTAGCATGTCACCCTCATCATACTTTCCACAATGACATTTGTCATAGGTCCAAAACCAAACTGGCTCTTTGACAAGAACTGAAGCCAGGAGACAAAATAAAAACCTTTTCTTTATACACTAGAAACAAGCAAGCAAAGGTCCGACCCCTCTCTCAGTCCAAATCCCTTAACAAATGATTACTTTTTCCCACAATGTTTTGCAGTCACACAAATTTTTCTGCATTTATGATGCATCATGCAAATTTATGCATGATGGCTGCACTCTTTCACTCAGCAGTAAGCTTCTGTAGATCTAATGGCCACTTGGAGTGTGTCTTTGCAGTTGAGACATTATCACAACATATGCTAAGTCAATAAATCAATAAAAATGTAGCAGTTGATAGTATCTACAATGTTTGCCCCTTTCCTTCTTCTCTGATGGGATGCTTACCATAAGCACATTCTACTCTCAATTCACAGAGAATCAAATTCCAAAAGAATATATCTCACAATGATAAATGCCTATGCATTTCTCGAGAATCAGCTAAATCCGCTATAAAACCTTGAATACTTTCTAAATCAAACTTCCATGCTTGCCATTTTTACAAACTAAAGAAATTGGTTTGAAGAAAACTGTTCTAAAGTACTGTTTTACATATAATATCTACCTCCAAAAGGTGTTGAATATCCGAAGGCCAGGTTTTATAATGTTATAAATAAATATGCCTTTATTTTAAATGCACTTCAATTTTACAAGGCTTCTAAAGACAAGCGATATACAAAGACCTCTACTTCGGATCCCTAAAGGGGTAAGCAAACTTTAAACTTTGATTGGAGATGTATCATTGCAGATTAATGGGTGGCAATGGCTGAGTGGTTACTGTGCAGCGGGTGCTGGACTCAGCAGTTTTATGACCCTCTCGCTGAGTTTTCGCAATGACACCCATGTGAGTTAGGGTTTATGGAAGGCCATAGAAGGGTCTGGAGGAGTGGAGCAATGGCCCAGGGGCACATAACTGCAGAACTGGGACTGTTGTCTATTGAGAGTAAGCATTGACCAGCTGAAGCAAGGACAGTGGGAAAGGAGGGGAGAACAGATTAGAGGTTGAATGAGAGGCAAGGTGATCTGCAAGCTTGGGAGTTAGACAGTTCACACCTCACCATGCTTGCTGCTGGAGTTCTCCTATCTTCAGGTTCTGTATAGAACTGGAGGATATTGAAACAGTAGTCAGGACTGTGTGAGAGGAGGAATATAGGTCCATGCTTTACAAACAGTAGATACTGATGATCATACCAGTGTTATGGGCATTGGCATTCTCATGAATGGTATGCCCTAGGGAATTCCTCAACCCTGTGTCACACTCTCATCAGTGACATGAACTAACCAACTGTATACCCTGCGCAGATGCTCCTGAAAACACAAATATGTAATCCAACTTCTTGTTCCTTGAGAAATTTCCTTACCAAACATTTTAAAATATTGTGCATAAAAAGAGTGTAATAGCCAAAAGACACTGTTGGCTTCAACTAATCACAATCCATGAGCTAAACTACTGTTATCCATGTCTTTCCCCTATCTGGCATGCAGAATACCTTACCCTGTGCCCGTAAAGGCTTAGCAGAACATGTCTGCCATGATTAACCTCTCCAGTAGCACTCCCACTCTATGCTTGGTTTCACATAGAGATAATGAGGGTCGTTATTTTTTTCCTTAGAGAAAATAATCCTAAAGGCTCAGACCTAGAAGAAGAAATGGTCATGAGAGGTCACTGGAGGATCCAGCCTAAGCTCACCCTCATTCTGTGGATCTGCAATTTGATTTCTATCCAATAGGAATACTAACTGTCCACCTCTTAGGATGTCCAAAGAAATAAAGGACCAACCTTTTCTGAACTCCATCTGTACCATTGATCCAAAGGGATTGGAAATGAAAATTCATGACTCCAACTTCAAATTCATCAGCCTTCAAACTGGTACAGAGTTTAAGAAATAATCAGTAGCCAGGCAGTGGTGGCAAATGTCTTTAATCCCAGACCTTAAAAGCAGAGACAAGAGGCTCTCTGGGTTTGAGGGCAGTCTGGTCTTCACTGTTCTAGGACAACCAGGGCTACAGGAAGAAACCCAGTCTAAAAAAAAAAACCAAAGAAAACAAAAAGCAAATGAAAAAAGGAAGAAATAGAGTCAATTAATTGAGGTGTTGAGGGAGACTGAGTATTGCAGATAACTTTATCTCTTTATTGACCCATTAAGACAAAAGGCACACCATTGTAGAAGAGTGTTGACAATTCCCACATTGGTTATAGGACCCAGTGTTTGCTCGTGAAGGCAACCTGTAATTTGTTGTGCTTCTATGCAGAATGGCTAGCTCAAAACACCAAAGAATATTTCACTCACAATTCATGGGTCAGAATTAAAGGAAAACAGTTATAAAAGGAAGTGTCTACTTATATCTTGGAAATAACTTTACAAATATCTTGACACAATACTTCAGATATCCAAGGTAAACAAATTCTGTTCTTCCCATACGTCACTCTAGCTACACGGGCCCTGCTTTCTAGGGCACTCGCTTACAGTCTATAGAGATACTTTGATTCTGTTTTTATTCACAAAGTCAGGAATGAAGAGCCTATCCTTTTAACAAGGCACAAACATTTCTTAGAGCATAAAGCCATTTATATTTTTCCAGAACATCTGCTCAGATGTTTATACTTTTAATAATACAGCTATTTTTACATAAATAAAGAAAATGTGGGACATAAATACAATGCTAAGTGAACAACCTTGCTGCGGAGCCAGCCCTAAAATAGGATTTTTATTGTTGAAATCTTCCTGAGTGCACTCTGCATTTATGAGATTAAGCTGCACTGAAGTCTGTTTTATCTGTCCCTGAAATTATTTTGTCAGTCTCTTTAACTATCTAAGTATCTTTTACTGTTGGAATTAAAAACCAAGGGCTATCATTAGTATTCTTATAAATCTTTGGTAGAAAACCTGTATACAAAAGAAGAGAAACTGGATTTGATTTTCCATAAGTGGGAGATTCCTTACAATCAAAGAAAAACAATGGTCCGTCAGGCAAATTCCACTTTTTCCAAAATTTATATTTTCCCTGCTCAAATTACGCAGGGAAAAATTATGAGCGAGTATTCAAGGCAAGCTTGGTCACGCTCACAGATCCAGGGAGTAAGCTTTCTTCTGTGCTCCTATACAATGGTTGCTGAGTAACATTAGCATAATCCTGAATTATTACGAAAATTAGGGGTCAGATTTGCTTTACTGGAGAGCTCAACCTATCTGAATCAGGCCTGAGAGGCCGGAGCATTCCAGATGTGAACCTGGTGGTAGGTGTAAAGTGCACCACATGGAGAGAATGTGCACAGTAAGGAAAAAGACAAATTACCCAGAGCTATTACAGTCATTAGTCCCATCAGCCTGGGAAGCCCTCCCACTGCATTTTCAGTTCAGTGTGTAGAGCGGTCTTGGGGCTTATCACATCTTGCAGGGGGTCGTCTTCTGCCATGCATAGTCACATAGCTTGACATTTCACTTAAAAAAAAAAAAATCCTGGGCTCTCATGCTCCAAGCAGGCTTCTGTTTCCCAGCCTCTCAACCAGTAGCTAAAATAAAGGGAGCCAGCCCAGGCTGAAGGCTGCAGCCATTCATCTAAATGCAGAAATGCATCCCTTTGAGAGACTCTCATTGCTCCCTCACACGGTTTTAGGGTAGAGGCACAAGTCTCCGCTGCGGTAATGTTCCAGAAGCACCTTTGAGGGTTGTTTCGCTACTATGTTGAATATTTCACCATGACTAAAAGATAACAAATCTATGCCACAGGGAACGTCATGAAAAATGAAAGCTCAGGAGACAAACAGTACAACAGAGTGGTTTCCTCAAGACATGTGTAAGTCTAGAAGTACACAGGGATGGTGTGTATTACAGGAATTCATCAGGGAAAGAAACAGACAAACGTACATATATGTGCACACATATATCAAGTATAACTATGTGTGTGCTTGAATTTAAGCTTGGGGCATATATGCCAAAAAGTAATAACTTGTGCTAGGGATTTATGATTTTTAAAAACTGTCCTATGTACTCTCTAAGTTATCCTCCTTGCTGTGTATTCTCTTTGGTTAAAAAAAAAAGAAAGTCATAGCTGATGTCACATGACTTCAATCCCAGCCCTTGGGAGGCAGAGGCAGATGGATCTCTGTGAGTTTGAAGCTAGCCTGGTCTACATGGTAAGTTCCAGGAGAGTCAGGACTGCATAGAAGAAATCTCTGTGCAAAGAAGTGCAGGCCGACAGGAGCCAGATGTAGATCTCTCCCGAGAGACACAGCCAGAATACAGCAAACACAGAGGCGTATGCCAGCAGCAAACCACTGAATTGAGAATAGGACCCCCATTGAAGGAATCAGAGAAAGAACTGGGAGAGCGTGAAAGGGCTCAAGTCCCCATATGTACAACAATGCCAAGCAACCAGAGTTTCCAGGGACTAAGCCACTACCTAAAGACTATACATGGACTGACCCTGGACTCTGACCTCATAGGTAGCAATGAATATCCTAGTAAGAGCACCAGTGGAAGGGGAAGCCCTTGGTCCTGAAGGGACCCATCAACAGTTCTCTGCACCCAAATCCCGTGGGAGGGAGAGCTAAACCTTTAGAGGGGCAGACATGCCTGGGAAGCCAGAAGAGACTAAACTCTGCCCACATTTCTGACTCCAGAGGAAAATACCTAACACCATCTGGGACCCCAGTGCACTGGGGCCCAGGAAAAGGCAGCACAGGCCCTACTGGTTGCTGCCCTCAAGGAGAGCTCAAAAGGAGCCCCCCACGAGCAACTTCAGCCGAGGGACCACTGGTAAGACCAATTTTTCTGCTCCAAGCAACCTGCCTGGTGGATCAGGACACAGTCCCACAGGAACAGCTGAAGAACAGTAGACAGGAAAGATTGCACGCCCGAAAGCAGAACACTCTGTTCCCATAACTGGCTGAAAGAAAAGAGGAAAGCAAGTTTACAGCACTCCTGACACACAGGTCTATAGGACGGTCTAGCCACTGTCAGAAATAGCAGAACAAGGTAACACCAGAGACAACCTATGGCGAGAGGCAAGCACAGGAACACAAGCAACAGAAACCAAGACTACATGGCATCATCGGAGCCCAATTCTCCCACCAAAGCAAACACTGAATATCCATCCAAACACACCAGAAAAGCAAGATCTAGATTTAAAATCACATTTGATCATGATGATGGAGAACTTCAAGAAAGACATAAAGAACTCCCTCAGACAAACGGAGGAAAACATATGTAAACAAGTAGAAGCCTATAGAGAGGAATCACAAAAGTCCCTGAAAGAATTCCAGAAAACACATTCAAACAGGTGAAGGAATTAAAAATGGAAATAGAAGCAACAAAGAAAGCACAAAGAGAAACAACCCTGGATATAGAAAAGGAAGGAAGAGACAAGAGGCCATAGATACAAGCATCACCAACAGAACACTAGAGATAGAAGAGAGAATCTCAGGAGCAGAAGATTCCAGAGAAATGATTGACACAATGGTCAAAGATAATGTAAAATGGAAAGAGCTACTGGTGCAAAACATACAGGAAATCCAGGACTCAGTGAAAAAATCAAACCTAAGGATAATAGGTATAGAAGAGAGTGAAGACTCCCAGCTCAAAGGACCAATAAATATCTTCAACAAAATTATAGAAGAAAACTTCCCTAACCTAAAGAAAGAGATGCCCAAAAACATACAAGAAGCCTACAGAACACCAAATAGATTGGACCAGAAAAGAAACTACTCCCATCACATAATAGTCAAAACACCAAATGCACAAAACAAGAACCCAGATGCCCTTCAACAGAAGAATGGATACAGAAAATGTGGTACATCTACACAATGGAATATTACTCAGCTATCAAAAACAATGACTTTATGAAGTTCGTAGGCAAATGGTTGGAACTGGAAAATATCATCCTGAGTGAGGTAACCCAATCACAGAAAAACACACATGGTATGCACTCATTGATAAGTGGCTATTAGCCCAAATGCTTGAATTACCCTAGATGCCTAGAACAAATGAAACTCAAGACTGATGATCAAAATGTGAATGCTTCACTCCTTCTTTAAAAGGGGAACAAGAATACCCTTGGCAGGGAATAGAGAGGCAAAGATTAAAACAGACACAGAAGGAACACCCATTCAGAGCCTGCCCCACATGTGGCCCATACATATACAGTCATCCAATTAGACAAGATGGATGAAGCAAAGAAGTACAGGCCGACAGGAGCCCGATGTAGATCGCTCCTGAGAGACACAGCCAGAATACAGCAAACACAGAGGTGAATGCCAGCAGCAAACCACTGAACTGAGAATAGGACCCACCATTGAAGGAATCAGAGAAAGAACTGGAAGAGCTTGAAGGGGCTCGAGACCCCATATGTACAACAATGCCAAGCAACAAGAGCTTTCAGGGACTAAGCCACTACCTAAAGTCTATACATGGACTGACCCTGGACTCTGACCTCATAGGTAGCAGTGAATATACTAGTAAGAGCACCAGTGGAAGGGGAAGCCCTGGGTCCTGCCAAGACTGAATCACCAGTGAACTAGATTGTTGGGGGGAGGGCGGCAATGGGGGAAGGATGGGGAGGGGAACATCCACTAAGAATGGGAGGGGGAGGGGGATGTTTGCCCAGAAACCAGGAAAGGGAATAACACTCGAAATGTATATAAGAAATACTCAAGTTAATAAAAAACAAAAAAAAAAGAGCAACACCTACAAAAATTGGCTGTGTCCTGCCATATATTGGACCTATGGCCACTTCTAATTATTCATATTTACCCCCCCACTAGGTTTTTTTAATTATGGAAAGCAACATCTCTGAGTGTGAAATTAAATACTCTTTTACAAAGAAACTAATCCTTTTGATAAAAAGTCAGAAAATTTATATCATAAATATTTGGAATAAAATTTTCTTCAATAAAAAAAAAGAATATATCGAAAGAAACAGACCGGATAAACAGTTCTCTGCACCCAAATCCCGTGGGAGGGAGAGATAAACCTTCAGAGAGGCAGACAAGCCTGGGAAACCAGAAGAGACTGCTCCCTGCACACACATCTCGGACGCCAGAGGAAAAAGCCAAAGACCATCTGGAACCCTGGTGCACTGAAGCTCCCGGAAGGGGCGGCACAGGTCTCCCTGGTTGCTGCTGCTGCAGAGAGCCCCTGGGCAGCACCCCACGAGCGAACCTGAGCCTCGGGACCACAGGTAAGACCAAATTTTCTGCTGCAAGAAAGCTGCCTGGTGAGCTTGGGACACGGAAGCAGAATTTCTCTAGGAGGCACGGTCTGTGTTTACCGGAAGTCCCACACCCGCGGATCCCGGCCCGCAGCAGCTCTCTGCTCCCAGACCTGGTGAGAGAGAGACCCAACTGCCTGGTCAGGTGGGCACTCCTGAGGCTGCAGAGCGGAAGAGACCACCAACACTGCTCACCCCTGCCCACATCCCTGGCCCAAGAGGAAACTGTATAAGGCCTCTGGGCTCCCGTGGGGGAGGGCCCAGGAGCGGCAGGACTTCTGCGCCTGAGACACCGCCGGAACCTGAAAGAAACAGACCGGATAAACAGTTCTCTGCACCCAAATCCCGTGGGAGGGAGAGCTAAACCTTCAGAGAGGCAGACAAGCCTGGGAAACCAGAAGAGACTGCTCCCTGCACACACATCTCGGACGCCAGAGGAAAAAGCCAAAGACCATCTGGAACCCTGGTGCACTGAAGCTCCCGGAAGGGGCGGCACAGGTCTTCCTGGTTGCTGCCGCTGCAGAGAGCCCCTGGGCAGCACCCCACGAGCGAACCTGAGCTTCGGGACCACAGGTAAGACCAAATTTTCTGCTGCAAGAAAGCTGCCTGGTGAACTCAAGACACAGGCCCACAGGAACAGCTGAAGACCTGTAGAGAGGAAAAACTACACGCCGGAAAGCAGAACACACTGTCCCCATAACTGACTGAAAGAGAGGAAAACAGGTCTACAGCACTCCTGACACACAGGCTTATAGGTCAGTCTAGCCACTGTCAGAAATAGCAGAACAAAGTAACACTAGAGATAATCTGATGGCGAGAGGCAAGCGCAGGAACCCAAGCAACAGAAACCAAGACTGCATGCCATCATCGGAGCCCAATTCTCCCGCCAAAACAAACATGGAATATCCAAACACACCAGAAAAGCAAGATCTAGTTTCAAAATCATATTTGATCATGATGCTGGAGGACTTCAAGAAAGACATGAACACACTTAGGGAAACACAGGAAATCATTAATAAACAAGTAGAGGCCTACAGAGAGGAATGGCAAAAATCCCTGAAAGAATTCCAGGAAAACACAATCAAACAGATGAAGGAATTAAAAATGGAAATAGAAGCAATCAAGAAAGAACACATGGAAACAACCCTGGATATAGAAAACCAAAAGAAGAGACAAGGAGCTGTAGATACAAGCTTCACCAACAGAATACAAGAGATGGAAGAGAGAATCTCAGGAGCAGAAGATTCCATAGAAATCATTGACTCAACTGTCAAAGATAATGTAAAGCGGAAAAAGCTACTGGTCCAAAACATACAGGAAATCCAGGACTCAATGAGAAGATCAAACCTAAGGATAATAGGTATAGAAGAGAGTGAAGACTCCCAGCTCAAAGGACCAGTAAATATCTTCAACAAAATCATAGAAGAAAACTTCCCTAACCTAAAAAAAGAGATACCCATAGGCATACAAGAAGCCTACAGAACTCCAAATAGATTGGACCAGAAAAGAAACACCTCCCGTCACATAATTGTCAAAACACCAAACGCACAAAATAAAGAAAGAATATTAAAAGCAGTAAGGGAAAAAGGTCAAGTAACATATAAAGGGAGACCTATCAGAATCACACCAGACTTCTCGCCAGAAACTATGAAGGCCAGAAGATCCTGGACTGATGTCATACAGACCCTAAGAGAACACAAATGCCAGCCCAGGTTACTGTATCCAGCAAAACTCGCAATTAACATTGATGGAGAAACCAAGATATTCCATGACAAAACCAAATTTACACAATATCTTTCTACAAATCCAGCACTACAAAGGATAATAAATGGTAAAGCCCAACATAAGGAGGCAAGCTATACCCTAGAAGAAGCAAGAAACTAATCGTCTTGGCAACAAAACAAAGAGAATGAAAGCACACAAACATAACCTCACATCCAAATATGAATAGAAAGGGAAACAATAATCACTATTCCTTAATATCTCTCAATATCAATGGCCTCAACTCCCCAATAAAAAGACATAGATTAACAAACTGGATACGCAACGAGGACCCTGCATTCTGCTGCCTACAGGAAACACACCTCAGAGACAAAGACAGACACTACCTCAGAGTGAAAGGCTGGAAAACAACTTTCCAAGCAAATGGTCAGAAGAAGCAAGCTGGAGTAGCCATTCTGGTATCAAATAAAATCAATTTCCAATTAAAGGTCATCAAAAAAGATAAGGAAGGACACTTCATATTCATCAAAGGAAAAATCCACCAAGATGAACTCTCAATCCTAAATATCTATGCCCCAAATACAAGGGCACCTACATACGTAAAAGAAACCTTACTAAAGCTCAAAACACACATTGCACCTCACACAATAATAGTGGGAGACTTCAACACCCCACTCTCATCAATGGACAGATCATGGAAACAGAAATTAAACAGTGATGTCGACAGACTAAGAGAAGTCATGAGCCAAATGGACTTAACGGATATTTATAGAACATTCTATCCTAAAGCAAAAGGATATACCTTCTTCTCAGCTCCTCATGGTACTTTCTCCAAAATTGACCATATAATTGGTCAAAAAACGGGCCTCAACAGGTACAGAAAGATAGAAATAATCCCATGCGTGCTATCGGACCACCACGGCCTAAAACTGGTCTTCAATAACAATAAGGGAAGAATGCCCACATATACGTGGAAATTGAACAATGCTCTACTCAATGATAACCTGGTCAAGGAAGAAATAAAGAAAGAAATTAAAAACTTTTTAGAATTTAATGAAAATGAAGATACAACATACTCAAACTTATGGGACACAATGAAAGCTGTGCTAAGAGGAAAACTCATAGCGCTGAGTGCCTGCAGAAAGAAACAGGAAAGAGCATATGTCAGCAGCTTGACAGCACACCTAAAAGCTCTAGAACAAAAAGAAGCAAATACACCCAGGAGGAGTAGAAGGCAGGAAATAATCAAACTCAGAGCTGAAATCAACCAAGTAGAAACAAAAAGGACCATAGAAAGAATCAACAGGACCAAAAGTTGGTTCTTTGAGAAAATCAACAAGATAGATAAACCCTTAGCCAGACTAACGAGAGGACACAGAGAGTGCGTCCAAATTAACAAAATCAGAAATGAAAAGGGAGACATAACTACAGATTCAGAGGAAATTCAAAAAATCATCAGATCTTACTATAAAAACCTATATTCAACAAAATTTGAAAATCTTCAGGAAATGGACAATTTCCTAGACAGATACCAGGTATCAAAGTTAAATCAGGAACAGATAAACCTGTTAAACAACCCCATAACTCCTAAGGAAATAGAAGCAGTCATTAAAGGTCTCCCAACCAAAAAGAGCCCAGGTCCAGATGGGTTTAGTGCAGAATTCTATCAAACCTTCATAGAAGACCTCATACCAATATTATCCAAACTATTCCACAAAATTGAAACAGATGGAGCCCTACCGAATTCCTTCTACGAATCTACAATTACTCTTATACCTAAACCACACAAAGACACAACAAAGAAAGAGAACTTCAGACCAATTTCCCTTATGAATATCGACGCAAAAATACTCAATAAAATTCTGGCAAACCGAATTCAAGAGCACATCAAAACAATCATCCACCATGATCAAGTAGGCTTCATCCCAGGCATGCAGGGATGGTTTAATATACGGAAAACCATCAACGTGATCCATTATATAAACAAACTGAAAGAACAGAACCACATGATCATTTCATTAGATGCTGAGAAAGCATTTGACAAAATTCAACACCCCTTCATGATAAAAGTCCTGGAAAGAATAGGAATTCAAGGCCCATACCTAAACATAGTAAAAGCCATATACAGCAAACCAGTTGCTAACATTAAACTAAATGGAGAGAAACTTGAAGCAATCCCACTAAAATCAGGGACTAGACAAGGCTGCCCACTCTCTCCCTACTTATTCAATATAGTTCTTGAAGTTCTAGCCAGAGCAATCAGACAACAAAAGGAGATCAAAGGGATACAGATCGGAAAAGAAGAGGTCAAAATATCACTATTTGCAGATGATATGATAGTATATTTAAGTGATCCCAAAAGTTCCACCAGAGAACTACTAAAGCTGATAAACAACTTCAGCAAAGTGGCTGGGTATAAAATTAACTCAAATAAATCAGTTGCCTTCCTCTATACAAAAGAGAAACAAGCCGAGAAAGAAATTAGGGAAACGACACCCTTCATAATAGACCCAAGTAATATAAAGTACCTCGGTGTGACTTTAACCAAGCAAGTAAAAGATCTGTACAATAAGAACTTCAAGACACTGAAGAAAGAAATTGAAGAAGACCTCAGAAGATGGAAAGATCTCCCATGCTCATGGATTGGCAGGATTAATATAGTAAAAATGGCCATTTTACCAAAAGCAATCTACAGATTCAATGCAATCCCCATCAAAATACCAATCCAATTCTTCAAAGAGTTAGACAGAACAATTTGCAAATTCATCTGGAATAACAAAAAACCCAGGATAGCTAAAGCTATCCTCAACAATAAAAGGACTTCAGGGGGAATCACTATCCCTGAACTCAAGCAGTATTACAGAGCAATAGTGATAAAAACTGCATGGTATTGGTACAGAGACAGACAGATAGACCAATGGAATAGAATTGAAGACCCAGAAATGAACCCACACACCTATGGTCACTTGATTTTTGACAAAGGAGCCAAAACCATCCAATGGAAAAAAGATAGCATTTTCAGCAAATGGTGCTGGTTCAACTGGAGGGCAACATGTAGAAGAATGCAGATCGATCCATGCTTATCACCCTGTACAAAGCTTAAGTCGAAGTGGATCAAGGACCTCCACATCAAACCAGACACACTCAAACTAATAGAAGAAAAACTAGGGAAGCATTTGGAACACATGGGCACTGGAAAAAATTTCCTGAACAAAACACCAATGGCTTATGCTCTAAGATCAAGAATTGACAAATGGGATCTCATAAAACTGCAAAGCTTCTGTAAGGCAAAGGACACTGTGGTTAGGACAAAACGGCAACCAACAGATTGGGAAAAGATCTTTACCAACCCTACAACAGATAGAGGCCTTATATCCAAAATATACAAAGAACTCAAGAAGTTAGACCGCAGGGAAACAAATAACCCTATTAAAAAATGGGGTTCAGAGCTAAACAAAGAATTCACAGCTGAGGAATGCCGAATGGCTGAGAAACACCTAAAGAAATGTTCAACATCTTTAGTCATAAGGGAAATGCAAATCAAAACAACCCTGAGATTTCACCTCACACCAGTGAGAATGGCTAAGATCAAAAACTCAGGTGACAGCAGATGCTGGCGAAGATGTGGAGAAAGAGGAACACTCCTCCATTGTTGGTGGGATTGCAGACTGGTAAAACCATTCTGGAAATCAGTCTGGAGGTTCCTCAGAAAATTGGACATTGAACTGCCTGAGGATCCAGCTATACCTCTCTTGGGCATATACCCAAAAGATGCCTCAACATATAAAAGAGACACGTGCTCCACTATGTTCATCGCAGCCTTATTTATAATAGCCAGAAAATGGAAAGAACCCAGATGCCCTTCAACAGAGGAATGGATACAGAAAATGTGGTACATCTACACAATGGAATACTACTCAGCTATCAAAAACAACGAGTTTATGAAATTCGTAGGCAAATGGTTGGAACTGGAAAATATCATCCTGAGTGAACTAACCCAATCACAGAAAGACATACATGGTATGCACTCATTGATAAGTGGCTATTAGCCCAAATGCTTGAATTACCCTAGATCCCTAGAACAAACGAAACTCAAGACGGATGATCAAAATGTGAATGCTTCACTCCTTCTTTAAATGAGGAAAAAGAATACCCTTGGCAGGGAAGGGAGAGGCAAAGATTAAAACAGAGACTGAAGGAACACCCATTCAGAGCCTGTCCCACATTTGGCCCATACATATACAGCCACCCAATTGGACTAGATGGATGAAGCAAAGAAGTGCAGACCGACAGGAGCCGGATGTAGATCGCTCCTGAGAGACACAGCCAGAATACAGCAAATACAGAGGCGAATGCCAGCAGCAAACCACTGAACTGAGAATAGGTCCCCTATTGAAGGAATCAGAGAAAGAACTGGAAGAGCTTGAAGGGGCTCGAGACCCCAAAAGTACAACAATGCCAAGCAACCAGAGCTTCCAGGGACTAAGCCACTACCTAAAGACTATACATGGACTGACCCTGGACTCTGACCCCATAGGTAGCAATGAATATCCTAGTAAGAGCACCAGTGGAAGGGGAAGCCCTGGGTCCTGCTAAGACTGAACCCCCAGTGAACTAGTCTATGGGGGGAGGGCGGCAATGGTGGGAGGGTTGGGAGGAGAACACCCATAAGGAAGGGGAGGGGGGAGGGGGATGTTTGCCCGGAAACCGGGAAAGGGAATAACACTCGAAATGTATATAAGAAATACTCAAGTTAATAAAAAAAAAAAAAAAAAAAAAAAAAAAAAAAAAGAATATTAAAAGCAGTAAGGGAAAAAGGTCAAGTAACATATAAAGGCAGACCTATCAGAATCACAACAGACATCTTACCAGAGACTGTGAAGGCCAGAAGATCCTGGACATCTGTCCAGACCCTAAGAGAACACAAATGCCAGCCCAGGTTACTGTATCCAGCAAAACTCTCAATTAACATAGATGGAGAAACCAAGATATTCCATGACAAAACCAAATTTACACAATATCTTTCTACAAATCCAGTGCTACAAAGGATAATAAATGGTAAAGCCCAACATAAGGAGGCAAGCTACACCCTAGAAAAAGCAAGAAACTAATCGTCTTGGCAACAAAACAAAGAGAAGAAAAAGCACACAAACATAATCTCACATCCTAATATGAATATAACAGGAAGCAATAATCACTATACCTTAATATCTCTCAACATCAATGGTCACAACTCCCCAATAAAAAGACATAGATTAACAAACTGGATACGCAATGAGGATCCTGCATTCTGCTGCCTATAGGAAACACACCTCAGAGACAAAGACAGACACCACCTCAGAGTGAAAGGCTGTAAGAAAACTTTCTAAGCAAATGATCTGGAGAAACAAGCTGGAGTAGCCATTCTAATATCGGTTTTCAACTAAAAGTCATCAAAAAAGGTAAGGAAGGACACTTCATATTCAACAAACGAAAAATCATAATTATCTATGCTCCAAATACTAGGGCAACTACATATGTAAAAGAAACCATATTAAACCTCAAAGCACACATTGCACCTCACAAAATAATAGTAGGAGATTTCAACACCCCATACTCATCAATGGACAGATCATGAAAAAAAAATTAAACAGAGACATAGACAGACTAAGAGAAGTCATGAACCAAATGGACTTAACAGATATTTATAGAACATTCTATCCTAAAACATAAGGATATACCTTCTTCTCACAACCTCAAGGTACTTTCTCCAAAATTGACCATATAATTGGTCATAAAACAGGCATCAACAGATACAGAAAGACAGAAATAATCGATGCTTCCTATCAGAACACCACGGGCTAAAGCTGGTCTTCAATAACAATAAGGGAAGAACGCCCACATATATGAGGAAGTTGAACAATGCTCTACCCAATGATAACCTGGTCAAGGATGAAATAAAGAAAGAAATTAAAGACTTCTTAGAATTTAATGAAAATGAAGGTACAACAGACCCAAACTTATAGGACACAATGAAAGCTGTGCTAAAAGGAAAACTCATAGCGCTGAGTGCCTGCAGAAAGAAACAGGAGAGAGCATATGTCAGCAGCTTGACAGCACACCTAAAAGCTCTAGAACAAAAAGAAGCAAATACACCCAGGAGGAATAGAAAGCAGGAAATAATCAAACTCTGAGTTGAAATCAACCAAGTAGAAACAAAAAGTACCATAGAAAGAATCAACAGAACCAAAAGTTGGTTCTTTGAGAAAATCAACAAGATAGATAAACCCTTAGCCAGACTAACGAGAGGAAACAGAGAGTGTGTCCAAATTAACAAAATCAGAAATAAAAAGGGAGACATAACTTCAGAATCAGGGAAAACTCAAAAAATCATTAGATCCTACTACAAAAGTCTATATTCAAAAAACTTGAAAATCTGCAAGAAATGGACAATTTCCTAGACAGATAACAGTTACCGAACTTAAATCAGGAACAGATAAACCATTTAAACAACCCCATAACTCCTAAAGAAATAGAAGTAGTCATTAAAGGTCTCCCAACCAAAAGGAGCCAAGGTCCAGACGGGTTCAGTGCATAATTCTAGCAGACCTTCATAGAAGACCTCATACCAATACTATCCAAACTATTCCACAAAATTGAAACAGATGGATCACTACCGAATTCCTTCTATGAAGCCACAATTACTCTTATACCTAAACCACACAAAGACCCAACAAAGAAAGAGAACTTCAGACCAATTTCCCTTATGAATATCGACGTAAAAATGCTCAATAAAATTCTGGCAAACTGAATCCAAGAGCACATCAAAACAATCATCCACCATGATCAAGTAGGCTTCATCCCACGCATGCAGGGATGGTTTAATATAAGGAAAACCATCAACTTAATCCATTATATAAACAAACTGAAAGATAAAAAACACATGACCATTTCATTAGATGCTGAGAAAGCATTTGACAAAATTCAACACCCCTTCATGATAAAAGTCCTGGAAAGAATAGGAATTCAAGGCCCATACCTAAACATAGTAAAAGCCATATACAGCAAACCAGTAGCTAACATTAAACTACATGAAGAGAAACTAAGCAATCCCATTAAAATAAGGGACTAGACAAGGCTGCCCACTCTCTCCCTACTTATTCAATATAGTTCTTGAAGTTCTAGCCAGAGCAATCAGACAACAAAAGGAAATCAAGAAGATACAGATTGCAAAAGAAGAAGTCAAAATATCACTATTTGCAGATGATATGATAGTATATTTAAGTGATCCCAAAAGTTCCACCAGAGTACTACTAAACCTGATAAACAACTTCAGCAAAGTGGCTGGGTATAAAATTAAATCAATAAATCAGTAGCCTTCCTCTACACAAAAGAGAAACAAGCCGAGAAAGAAATTAGGGAAACGACACCCTTCATAATAGACACAAATAATATAAAGTACCTCGGTGTTACTTTAACCAAGCAAGTAAAAGAACTGTATGATAAGAACTTCAAGCCTCTGAAGAAAGAAATTGAAGAAGACCTCAGAAGATGGAAAGATCTCCCATGCTCATGGATTGGCAGGATCAATGTAGTAAAAATGGCCATTTTACCAAAAGCGATCTACAGATTCAATGCAATCCCCTTCAAAATACCAATCCAATACTTCGGAGAGTTAGACAGAAAATTTTCAAATTCATCTGGAATAACAAAAAACCCAGGAGAGCTAAAACTATCCTCAACAATAAAAGGATTTCAGGGGGAAATCACTATCCCTGAACTTAAGCAGTATTACAGAGCAATAGTGATAAAAACTGCATGGTATTGGTACAGAGACAGACAGATAGACCAGTGAAATAGAATTGAAGACCCAGAAATGAACCAACATACCTATGGTCGCTTGATTTTTGACAAAGGAGCCAAAACCATCCAATGGAAAAAAGACAGCATTTTCAGCAAATGGTGCTGGTTCAACTGGAGTTCAACATGTAGAAGAATGCAGATCGATCCATGCTTATCACCCTGTACAAAGCTTAAGTCCAAGTGGATCAAGGACCTCCACATCAAACCAGATACACTCAAACTAATAGAAGAAAAATGGGGAAGCATCTGGAACACATAGGCACTGGAGAAAATTTCCTGAACAAAACACCAATGGCATATGCTCTAAGATCAAGAATCGACAAATGGGATCTCATAAAATTGCAAAGCTTCTTTAAGGCAAAGGACACTGTGGTTAGGACAAAACGGCAACCAACAGATTGGGAAAAGATCTTTACCAACCTACAAATGATCTAAGGCTTACATCCAAAATATACAAAGAATTCAAAAGTTAGACCACAAGGAGACAAATAACCCTATTAAAAATGGGGTTCATGGAAGAGCTTGAAGGGGCTCGAGACTCCATATGTACAACAATGCCAAGCAACCAGAGCTTCCAGGGACTAAGCCACTACCTAAAGACTATACATGGACTGACCCTGGACTCTGACCTCATAGGTAGCAATGAATATACTAGTAAGAGCACCAGTGGAAGGGGAAGCCCTGGGTCCTGCTAAGACTGAACCCCCAGTGAACTAGATTGTTGGGGGGAGGGTGACAAGGGGGGGAGGATGGTGAGGGGAACACCCATAAAGAAGGGGAGGGGGGAGGAGGTGTTTGCCCGGAAACTGGGAAAGGGAATAACACTGGAAATGTATATAAGAAATACTCAAGTTAATAAAAAAAATGGGGTTCAGAGCTAAACAAAGAATTCACAGCTGAGGAATGCTGAATGGCTGAGAAACACCTAAAGAAATTTTCAACATCTTTAGTCATAAGGGAAAATGCAAATCAAAACAACCCTGAGATTTCACCTCACACCAGTGAGAATGGCTAAGATCAAAAACTCAGGTGACAGCAAATGCTGGCGAGGATGTGGAGAAAGAAGAACACTCCTCTATTGTTGATGGGATTGCAGACTGGTACAACCATTCTGGAAATCAATCTTGAGGTTCCTCAGAAAATTGGACATTGAACTACCTGAGGACCCAGCTATACCTCTCTTGAGCATATACCCAAAAGATCCCCCAACATATAACAAAGACACGTGCTCCACTATGTTCATAGCAGCCTTATTTATAATAGCCAGAAGCTGGAAAGAACCCAGATGCCCTTCAACAGAGGAATGGATACAGAAAATGTGGTACATCTACACAATGGAATACTACTCAGCTATCAAAAACAATGACTTCATGAAATTCATAGGCAAATGGACGGAACTTGAGAATATCATCCTGAGTGAGGTAATCCAATCACAGAAAAACACACATGGTATGCACTCACTGATAAGTGGCTATTAGCCCAAATGCTTGAATTACCCTAGATGCACAGAACACATGAAACTTAAGAAGGATGACCAAAATGTGAATGCTTCACTCCTTCTTTAAAAGGGGAACAGGAATACCTTTGGGAGGGAATAAGGAGGCAAAGTTTAGAACAGAGGCTGAAGGAACACCCATTCAGAGCCTGCCCTACATGTGGCCCATACAGATACAGCCACCCAATTAGATAAGATGGATGAAGCAAAGAAGTGCAGGCCGACAGGAACCGGATGTAGATCTCTCCTGAGAGACACAGCCAGAATATGGCAAATACATAAGCGAATGTCAGCAGCAAACCACTGAACTGAGAACAGGACCCCCATTGAAGGATTCAGAGAAAGGACTGAAAGAGCTAAAGGGTCTTGAGACCCCATATGAACAACAATGCCAAGCAACCAGAGCTTCCAGGAACTAAGCCACTACCCAAAGCATATACATGGACTGAACCTGGGCTCCAACCTCATAGGTAGCAGTGAATATCCTAGTAAGAGGACCAGTGGAAGGTGAAGCCCTTGGTCCTGCCAAGGCTGGATCCCCAGTGAACAGGATTCTTGAGGGGAGGCCAGTAATGGGGGGAGGATGGGGAGGGGAACACCCATAAAGAAGGGGAGGGGAAGGTTTAGTGGGATGTTGGCCTGGAAACTGGGAAAGGGAATAACATTTGAAATGTAAATAAGAAATACCCAATTTAATAAAGATGGAAAAATATTTTAAAAAAGCAAAAATATAGAAAGTGGAGGGAACAACGAATGTGGGGAGACAGATGTGTTAAGTGAGAAAATATATAGTTTCCCCTCCCAAATATTCAGAAATTAACAATGATATTCCAAAAAGTAAATAAATAAATAAATAAAGGTGTGCAGCACGAATAAATAAAAGAAAAGAAAAAGGAAATGGTCAACTAATATGAAGTTGTAGGCAACTAACCCAAGGGTAAGAACCCAATATAGTTTATGTATGAAGAGCATTTATAAAATTATATAAAATGAGCATAAGTATTAATTCATCTAAAAGAAATGTTAGAATAGGAAAATTAGTATATGCCAATCCAGACTGTGCAAGCAATAGAAAATCAAAAACATTTATAGCTAGAGCAATACCTTCAATATAGTTGCGTTCCTTAATACAGTTACAAAATTAGAGCGGAGAGGGAAAACACAGAATCATTATCATTCTTGAGGGGTGAAAAACTCACTAAAAGAAAATCACCATGATTAACAATGTTTAAACAAACATTACATCTTCTACGCAGTCTCAGGACACTTTCGCATCTTATGCTGTAGACATTTACCTGTATATCTGATGAAACTTCCTTTTTATCTTCCTGATTGATCCTTAGCCTTCACACATGCAGTTTCTGCCTCTTTTCAGCCCTATGTGAAATAAAGCTTTCAACATCTATCTTCTCACACTTACCAAAAAATATTGGAAGGAATGGAAATCTGCAGCTGGTACGGGTGAGGGGTGAGAACCATCTCGAGGTGGTGCCAGAGACCTGGGGAGGCTCCCAGGAGACAGTGCATCTGACCTTAGCTGAGATGCAGAGCACTGGGGAAATGGAACCTGAAGAGGCCACCTTCTAGAGCCAGGCAGGACCATCAGTGGAGGATAAAGACACAACCCAGCCACAAAACTTTCCACCCAGAATTTGTCCTGTTCACATGAAATGCAACGGAGCAGACTGAGGGGATGGCCAACTAATAACTGGCTTAACCTGAGACCCATTCCATGGGCAAGCACCAATTCCTGACACTATTGATGATACTCTGTTATGCTTGCCCACAGGAGCCTAGCATACCTGTCCTGGGAGAGGCTCTGCCCAGCTGCTGACTGAGATGGATACAGAGTATCCTCCCCCACCCCCAGCCAAATATTGGATTGAGCTCTGGGACGCTAAGGGAAGAGTTAAAGGAAGGATTAAGGGTCCTGAAGTAGAGAGGAATTACACATGAATACAGAGTAAACTACCTTGACTTTTGAGGGCTCTCAGAGACTGAGCCACCAACCAAAGAGCATACATAGGTTGGACCTAAGCCTCCGGACACATATGCGGCAGATGTGCAGCTTGGTCTTTATGTTGGTCCGGAAACAGCCTGAGCAAGAGCTGTCCCTAAAGCTGTTGCCTCTCTGTGGAATCCTTTCTCCTAACTGAGCTGCCTTGTCTGGCCTCAGTGGCCAGGCCTAACCCTGCAGAGACTTGATTCATCAGGGTTGGAGGATAACCAGGAGAGCCTCCATCCTCTCAGAGGAGAAACTGGGGGATGGGATAGGAAGGATTGACTACCGGGATGCAAATTAATTAATTAATTAATTAATTAATTAGGGAAAAAAGAAAAGAAAATTTCAGCCAGAAATTGTGGTACATATCTTTAATCCCAGCATGCAGAAGGCAGAGACAGGCAGATCTCTTCAAGTTTGAGGCCAACTTGGTCTTCAAAGCTAATTCAGGCACTACAGAGAGAAATTCTGTCTCAAAAGTGCGTGCGTGTGTGTGTGTGTGTGTGTGTGTGTGTGTGTGTGTGTGTGTGTGTGTTTGGTGGGGAACTGATTAATCTTTTGAAACTATTGTGAGCCACCAAGATTAGACAGCCTAGCATTTCTATTTGTACTATTAGATTTCATTGTCACTTACCTTAATGGGCCTGCCTTAAAGACACACCTATAGCTCTTACACCATGCCGTTGTGCACAAAGCAAACTACAATGAAGAGATTCTATATGATATTTCTGTTTGTTTGTTTGTTTGTTTGTTTGTTTTTCCTTGTACAGACCCCAAGAAGGGCAAATTATGGAAGGCAGTTTTCATGATTTTTCTCCTATCAGAAATCTAGGATGCAAAACAATATACCATCTCATTCCCCAAGTCTTTAGACTAGCCCAACGTCATTTTACAACATGCAAAAGTGCCTGGGTCCTCATCTGAATTTCTACGGCCCATTGATCTGTTTGAATTTATTGTGGTGTTCAAACGTGCTGCTTTTTTTCGGGGCCTTTCACTGAGGGTTTTTTTTAATGATACACAGGATATGGGATATTACCTTCCGATGAAACATCAGATTCCAGCCCAGCGTCAACAAAACCGAGCACACTGCTAACCTCTCCAACAGTTTTACAACATGCCACACTTTTTCTCCCTCCTAAATTTTTGCCTAGACTCTTGTAATTATTGGATAAGTACCTCTCCCTGCTCACTTTTCCTTTGACAGCTTACTTCTAGCCTCTGGGAGTTGAATGTCTAAGTGGCCTGTCTGCTTGGATTGTGGAATCTTTCGACTTCTTGAATTTAGCCAAAATTCGGACAGCCATAGGTGTGAGAAAAAGAAAAATGTCTTTGGCAAGTTCTAGCCTTCCAAACCATCTAAAAGTACTAAAAGGAGCAAGAGGCTCTGGGAGAGTCTACCCTCCCTCAACCACCTAAAGGGTTAAAGACATAACAGGCCCTGATACTTCAGCCACTCTTCATGAACCATGGTAACTGGACGCAGTGAACGCATGGTTATCAGAGTAGAGCCTCACAGAATCACTACACTCAATAAATGTCCAATAACAATGGTGAAGACTTAGATGGACTATATTTAAAATATTTCCCCCTAATTCCCCTCCTAAATCTGGCTTCCATCTTTGCCTCTTTATGGTATCCAATGACCTCCATTCAGCCAAGTTCAAAGGCATTTTCTCGGCCCTTATCTTCCTTGATCTCTCTGATGTGTGGGGCACAGCTTTTCATACCTGCCCCTTTGAAGGCTTCTGGCTTCAGTTCCTGAGACGTTTCTATTGTCTTTTATTTCTCCTCATCGACACCCAGATCTCTTCCCTTATTTCCCACATTTAGCAATGTCCTTCTCTCTTCTTTATGCCTTTCCTGTCACTTTTCTTCCAACAGAGCTTTGGTGAAATGTTATATCAGTTGTGTCTCCCTGATTTTTTTATTCAACACAGATCCTTTTGTTTTGACTGTCATGTAAGAGAATAACTTCCAGATTCCCCTCCCCCAACACTCATCTATTCCTTTTGGTATAGTGTAGAGACATGAAGAGCAAATCTAAATTTAAGTACAGAGATTCAGGATAGAGCTTATACATATATGTGTACTTGTCACTTTCCTGCCCTCCATGTCGTTGAAAGGTGTTCTCTCTGTGTGTTTCTCTCTCTCTCTCCCTCTCTCTCCCCCCCCCCACTTCCCTTCATAACATCTATTCAGACCTACACATCACAAAAGGAAATGCTCCATGAAGGCAAGAACTTTTTTGTGCATTTTTATTTAAATAGTATATGGGAGAATGAATGACACATCGCAAGCACTAGCTAGTTAAATGCACTGGGAAATGAACAAGGAAGTAAACAGACACAGGATTGGTCAAGAATCAATCAGATTCAGAGCATTAGCTTTACCATCAACCTCAGTGCTCTAGTCTAACATTCATGTACCCAGAATAAGTCTATATGGATACAATGAATAAGCAGCACCCACCAGACTTCATGTTGAAAGAAAGTAAAGATTCACTTTGCCTTTACATTTTAAGCTGGATACTTTAACCTGGAAACTAACTCCATGCCCTTATTCACAGCATTTGTTATCCGCAGTGTTACTCCACCATAACTTTTGTGGCCCCTCATAGCCCGATTTATTAGTGCTGTGCCATGGTGGACAAAGACAATTGGAAAGAAAACAGAGTGAAGAGGGAGCACATTCCCGATTTCAAGATCCAAGTCAGTCAAGAATAACCATGCCACTTCTAAGTTTCCCTTGGCAAGAATCTAGCCATGGAAGCCACCCAGATCCAAGGGCCTAGATGTGCTGCCAAGCCATATGCCTAAGAATGGAGAGAATGGAGAGGCGGCTCTGGGTGGAAACTCCTTGCTGGGCAAGTGTAAAGATGCGAGTTCAGATACTTTTATAAAACACGTTTACAAAAGACAGACCCAGTCAGCAGTTGTCTGTAACTCCAAGGCTGAGAGTGCCGAGGTGAGGAGAGCAGATGCCCGAACCTCGTTGGCCAGCTAACCTATAGTGAGAGACCCTGTCTCAGAATGTAAGGTGAAAGGAGACATGGGAAGTCACACAACGCTGATTTCTAGCCTTTATAAGCACGCTTGTAAGTGTCGATGAACACATACATGCATAGGTGAATAATATATGAAGATCACATGCACACACATGAACACACACACACACACACACACACACACACACACACACACCAAAAATGAGAGCATCTGGTTCTCAACTACCAGTCTAAATAGACATTTTCAGGTCCTCCAAAACAATCCCTCTTTTTTGATTTTTGGGTTTTTGCTTTTTGATTTTGTTTGTTTTGCTTTTTTTAATGCTGACATGATTCATCTTGATGGCTAAATCCATAAACACCTAAGGGACAGATCTTTAGGCTTTTATTTTACTTATTTTTCTTATTGTTGCAAACAAATATCTGATAATAAGCAATTTGAGAGCGCAAGGATTTATTTGGGTTGATAGTTTTACTGAGGAGGGGGAAGACATGGCTGCAGGAGGGGCAGGCAGAAGCAGAAGGCAGCCTTGTCAAATTACACTGGCACTCAAGAAGCAGAAACTTAACAGGAAGTTAACAGGCCTGACTATATGGCCTCAGGGCTCACCCTCAGTGACTCACTTTTTCCAAAATGGCTCCTTCCACTAAAGGTTCCACAATCCTCTAAAGCAAAGCCGCCAGACCAGGACTAGGTGTTCAGTCAAACAAGCCTACGAAGGACATTTTACATTATAGCATGTTCCATAGGTCTTGAGCAAAGGTTGAAAGCACTATTATGAGTGAGATTAGCTCTATTTTGTGACCTGGAGTTGCGGACTGAATGAGCAGGTGTATTCGTCAATCTCTGCTTCCTGATTGGACGCTGCCTCACACTCCCACTCGGGCCGACCTAGTCTTCCTTACCGCGGTAGCACATTCCTTAAAGTGGATTTAAACTCTTTCACATGTAAGTTGTTGTCAAGAATTTTGTCGCAATATGAAATGTAACCAGCACACATATCAATGACAACAGACACAAACCATCAATACATACCTCTTAACTTCCCATCTATAGTCTGACGAATAGCCACATTTATATCAAAAGCCAAGAGAATTTTCCAGATGATAATCGCCACGTTGAACTTACTATATCAAACCAGGATCAAGTTCCATCTAGCATTAATAATACTTGGTACACGTTGAGTCCTCGACACTTCCATAACTTTGCAAGGTGAGGTGTTTCTAAAGCCTGCTGTCTCAGACACTTTAAGAAGAACAATCAGCACACACGTGCCTGTCCCCACAAGAGTTCCTAATCAGAAACACTTAAATTTCATTATTTATGATTACTTTTTCCTTAATGCAATGAGCTTTCAGATCAATGTTTGATGAAGGAATTAAAGAGACACACATACATACACATCTCTGTATGTACATATGTGTGCATGATGGCATTATTATAAAAACATTTCAAAACTTATATAAAATATGTTAGATGCAAATATACACAAATCATATAATAAATATGTGTATATAATGTATTTATATATTAACTAACACACACATATATATACATATATATATATGATGGATTTAACTTAAAAACAAAACAAAGGGGTTTAAAATTGTTCAGTAGTTAAAAGAAGTTTTGGCAAATTTGGTTTCTATCATGGAAGCAATTCACAACTACAGTTCTAGTTCTAAGTGATCTAATATCCTCCTCTGGCTTTTATGGGCACCAGTCATGCATGTGGTATATTGAAATACATAAGTTCATGCACCTATGCATACATACTTACATACATACATACCATAAGTGTAAATACTCATACATAAAATAAAAACAAATATTTATAATAACCTCTAGCATTAACCCAATAATAAGCGCAAGTAAATTTTCACAAACACCAGTTTCCTATAGTCCATCTGTACAAAGACATTTTAAGGTTGCAGTTGTCAGGCTGCATTCTGAGCCTCCCTGAGAAGATTTTCTAGGTGTCTATAAGGAAAAAAAACAAAAAAAACAAAAAACAAACAAAAAAAACCAAAACCCTGTTAGCACATGCCTATTTTAGAGGTGCTGGGTTTTGTTAGTTTCATTGTTTGTTTTGTGACAGGGTTCGTTTGTAGCTCTGCCTGGCCTAGCCCCTGATGTATACCCGAAACTAATCTCAAACTTGCTTGCCTTCTCCTCCCTCTGCCTCCTGTATGCTGAATTAGAGGTATGTACAGCCAGGCCCAACCTGAGACCAAAACTCTTATCACAATAATTCTCTGACACCATTTGCCATTTCTGACTTGCATTTTTTCACAAGCAGGCACAGGTTTGAGAAGCTGGTGTGAGAGTGCCACAGACAGGAAGCAGAAACGGCTAGACCAATTCAGACACCGTCTAGGGACCAGACATGTTGAGATTTACAGAACCAGAAAATGAGGCATCTCTCTCTTTGCCTTTTTCTTTATCACAAGCAAGAGCCATTTTGTTATTAAAAAGTTGTTTATGATAACATGTGGTGAGTTCTTAAAAATAAAATAATAGTATGTGTAAGTTTGCCTTTTAAGTTTATCGTCCAAAAAACGAACATAAATGTGACTCTGCTTGAATTTTTGTCTCTTACTCTGTGTGGTGGCCTTGAAATCAAGAAATGCTAAGATCTACTGCTTTAAGGAGATAATTGTAGGTTTGTTTCTGCTGCTTGTAGTACCTGCCCACCATCCCAATAGCATCTTCCTTGATACCTAGATTTACAGAGATTGGACATCACTACAAACACCCATAGATAATACCCTCTGAACTAATGCAGTCCTAACACACTGGAGTCACAAAGGACAACATATCACTTCTCTGATGCACTGTGTATGGAAGAGAGACGAGGGGCCTGAGGGCTGTGTTGAGAAATAGGTGCCCAGGTTCCCCAGGAACCAGGCCCTGAGTGTTCTCATATCGCAACTGCTGCCTGGAAACTGCTTTGTAGAGAGTGTTAGGTCGTGGCAGAAACAACGACGCTCTACCCGTACTACCAGAGAAACCAACCTTTGTCTTAATATTCCTCGTTTTAAAAGACCTAAAAGAGGTTTTGGTCTGCAGAGTCTCCCCAGAAGATTTAGATTGAACAAACTAAACAACATACAGGCCATGCTCCAGTCTACAAAGTTACAGACTGCAGTCTAATCCCACACGTATCTTTGCCCCGAGAAACCTGTAACCAGGCTGCCACCGTATACGTCACAAAGGCATATATTTATCCACAGGACTGACTGCATTTAGTATACCCCTAGTGCTAAGGACACACGAATAAACAGCATCCCTCAAATGCTGGTACACAACCGAAGCGACCTCCTCCACGAAAGGTTTATAAGCCGCATCCCGCAGCTCTGTGTCTAAACCGCTGTAGTTTGCCTGGCTGTACTTTCTTGAAATATTAGTTAAATCCCTAGATTCGTGTTAAAATTCTAAAAGCTGTGGGAAATTATTTCCAGAACATTTTTTTTCCTTTCATGAAGCATCTACATCTAAAATAAATTCGAATTCTACCATTTTGCACGTTTACTTTCACTTGCGGGCCTAGCATACTGACTGGGCCTAGATATGATCAAAACCACTCTAGATTGTTTCGGCCTCGAAACACCGTCTATAAAGAACTGCTAGTTGAAATCACTCCAAGACCTTTTCTGCACATGATACTCAAGGACCTTTTCCATTACTGTTAATGAGACGTACTAGTCTCCGTTCCTGGGTTTATAGAACTGAAATGCAAGCCTTCGATGGCAATATACTATACTTCATGCAATTGTTCCAATCTGGCAAAAGGGAGGCGTTTGCCCATGTGCAAAAATGCAAGAACGACTACTGAGACTGAAGTTGTAAAAAAAAAAAAAATTAAGACTATGGGATAAGATAAAACAGCAAATATACTTTAACACATCACACCCCAGAATTCTAAGCAGGAAGCGCCAAAGTATTTTCATTTATTGTGAAGAAAAATGAGTGATTTCAGAATTTTCTAACATGTTTTATTCTCTAGAAATTGATAATTCATATTTTGTTCCTCTGATATTTTTAAGAACCAGCACTTAAAACTTGGTGAAAGTAAATGGTCCTATCTTACAAAGAAAGACACTTCTATTGTTTGGTGAATTAACATTTAAATGTTATTTCAGTTCCTTGGTCACTTTCCTTCAGTTCTGTCTTTGTAAAAAGCAACCTCCCATGGCTAAAATTCTTAGACACCTGAAATAAAATGTTAAAATAAATTTGGGCTACATGTGACATTTTTATTAAAATGATGTTTTAGCCTCTGAGCCCAAAATGTTTTCCCCTATTAATATTCAAAACTAAACTGTTCTGAGGTATGTTTGTCTATTTTCTTTTAAAAAATCAAAATTTTTACCTTCTTTTTTTGTAATAATTCCACCAGAAATCAACTATAGATTTGCTTTTGTTAAATATATTTCAGTGGCCATGATGGGGACAGTGAGTGGGATATAAAGTGAATAAGTAAAATATAAAATAAAATTTAAAAATATGTCAAAGTAAACTTCTTTATTTAAAATGTTAACAGTTATTCCAATGACTCGCTGTTAAAAAAAAATCTTTCACGAAAACATATTTCTACTGTTTTAACTGCTCTATAGGCAATAATTTCAACAAAACAGAAGCATTTAAATTAACTGACAATGAAATTTAGATTATCAAAAGTTACCTACCAACTAGCACCTACGTAATTAATATTTTGCAAATCTTTCTTTTGCATTGAGCAAAGACTACTTTGCTGTTTTGTGTTATAGACATCTATGGTAAGGATGATAAAACATACTTAGAACTATGAATTTAAAAAAAATATTAGGGAAAAATAAACTCATTCAAGGCCCTTAAAACTGAATTCCCACCATGCTTCACCTTATCATATTCAGTGGTCTGTCTGCTATTATCTCTATATACCTGCTAAGTTTAACAAGCTTCAAGCAACACGTTGTATTCGTGACAGGTCCATGTAAACAATCACCTTCATCCATGAGAAAAAGAAAAGTTGGGGCCAAGTGACTGTTAGAGATTATTTTGTGAAGAAACAAAGGGCATTTACTTTAAAACCTCCCTACAGAAAGTGGTACATTTCATGAAACTGAAACACTGAACTTGCCCCAGTCTATCTAGTTTCATGGTGCGCCGTTCTTATGCAGAAGACAGACTGGAAAAAGCTTGTATTTGCTGTTCCACCAAAACAGTGAGACAGTGTTTGTCTCAACACTGCTTTTAACAACAATCCAGGATTCCAATTACTCTCGCCTACACTTATGATTGGTTTACAAACAGAGGCAGTAATAATAATATTCATTCTCTCTCTCTCCCTCCCTCTCTCCCTCCCTCCCTTCCCTCCCTCCCTCTTCTCTCCTTTCCTTCCTTCTCCCTCTTCCCCCTTCATCCACTCTATCCTCTTCTCTCTCCCTCACCCTTTCTTCCTCTCTTCTCTCACCAAGAACAGAGAATAGTATGAGGCAACTAGAACCCTTTCTCCTCTTTTTATGAAACAGGAAAACAAGTCCAAGAGAATGACTAAAATTATAATTAGCTCAATCGCGTCCAATTAATTTGAAATACAAGCCACACAATGTTTATCAGTCCCCAAGATTGGTTGTTTGTTATCCCAAAAAAGAATTGTAAGATCTGATTCTTGGGTTCTCCTGTTCCCAAGCACAGGACAACTCCAACCTCTCTGATGGAAGCCAGTGAAGAAAGACCAAGGTTTCCATGGTTTGGCCAGTGAAGTAGTCACGAAAACACTCCCAAATCAGGACAGTGACCCTCGTTTATGCTAGCAGTGGATAAAGGGCATCAGCCAAGCAGGGACACCCTGTCCAAGATGGTGACGCATTCTTCTGGGTACATTTTGAAAGGAAAGAAGAGTAGCTTATTATTGAACTAAATGTTTTTATTGATCGCCCTTGAGCTAGTGCCCACTGACCCCGCAAACCATAAATGGCTGTAGCACAGAATAGTCATTTCCAGGCAGCTCTCAGAGATACTGGATTCTCCCACCGCTCTCTCCCACAGTCCCTCGGATCCTCTGCCTCCTGGGTATTCTGAAACAAGGAAAAGCGGAGGCTGGGTTTCCCCAAGGTTCTATCCAGGCTGCCTAGAAGCCATGCGCACTCACACGCACGTGGCACAGCCACCCAGTATGAGGACCAGATCAGCTCAGAGCTGGAGGACACCCCCACCCAGCGCTGGTGGCATAAAGCAGCCAGGGCGCGGGCCGCAAAGACAAATGAATGTTTTGCAGCATTCTCCATTAAACAATAAAGCAAGCTAATAAAGTCTCAGGTGCTGTGTTTGCTGTGCGGTCTGCGCAGTGGCCCGGGCCCAGGGAGCCGAGTGCAGTGGGCCGGGGAGCGCCTCTTCGGCTGATCCCAGAGAAAGATAAGGAGCCGCCTAGCCACCAGCTCTGTCTAGACTCGCGACCTCACAAGTCAAGCGCCTTGTTTGGATTAGCCCTCCAGATCTGCCAACCTGATCAACTCCTGAATGAGAAGGGCCCAGAAACACCCCCTTTTCCTCTTCTGGGCTACGACGATTGTCGCTCCTTTAAGGGATCAAGGGCTGACTTGCCCGCGGGAGTGGTGGGGCTGGTTAGACCAGTGCGAGGACACCCCCCCCCCCAAGTCCCAGCACTCCTCACAACTAGCTGGTCCCCAGCACACTGTAAACGCACCCGTGGCAAGACCACTAGAGACGCATCAAGAAATAAGTAGCCGACCCAGTTAATTCCACAAATTACATCACTCAAAAAATGATGGTGAACTTTCTGATCAATAAAATCGAAAAGGATCCCAGTCGAGAAATAGGCAACACTCTGAGTAAGTGAAATTTCCCACCAGTCTCCTAAAAGGGGTGCCAGTGTGTTTTCTCACCCTGCCTGATCAAAAGCAGTCACTACTCACATCTGTCTCATAAAATTGGGTGTCCTTTTTGGAAGCAAAACAAAGCAGCATTTCTTTTCATAAGTCGTGTATGTATACCTGCTTCACGGTTTTGCAGAGGTATAACAGAATTTTTTTTTATTTTTTTATTTTATTTATTTATTTATTTATTTATTTTTGTAGGAACAAGGAGTCCTAAGTGGTGTTCTGAGCTCTGAGCGGAGACTCTATTATTGAAGGATCAGATACTGACTTCTCGGAGCCAAAGTCTGAAGCGTCATAAAATTAAAGAATGTGTTTGTAACAATGCTCACAACAACCGGCCCTCCCCCTCCTCTGAGGCCTGTGAACCAACTTCTCTGTCTACACTTCAGAAGTCTCTAGAGAGGTGTGGAGAGACCCTCCATCATGCTTGGGACATTGTAAGCTGTGAAGTTTATGTTTGTGGCGCCTGGGCTCAAACAGCCATTCAGTGGCTTGCTTGGTTATCAAGAAAACAACAATCAGGAAAGATGGGGAAACAGATTCTCTGCCAGAGCCTTGAATTAAGTACTTTTAGCTCAAAAACACCAAGTCACGTTGTAGAAGTTACACTGCTTTTACTACAAATCTGTAACAAGAATTGAAGATCTGGAGTCATTTTCTAAAGTAACTCTTTTGCTTGTTTGTTTAAGGCAGAGAAATACTTGGTCTTCTACATGCCCAAAGAAAATCTAACTTGCTTTGTTGTGACATAATCTTTAATTGTTGGTTAGCAGAGGGGAGACGTTCAATCAATAGAACTCAAGACTAATTTGGATTATAAATCTCCATGACAAAAGTTAACTAAACTGAACTTTACAAATAAGAAAATAAACAGCTTCAACTTGGTTTACTTGTGTTAGGGATGAGATTGAAAACCCAAAGTGGCTGGGCGGTCATAAACTCTTTCAGGGGGAGTAGTAGAATGAATTAAAACGTGTTTTCACTCCTGTATTCTTAGGAAGAAAAAAAAAAGCTACATGATACCTACCCCATAGGAATCAGAAAAGTTATATATCAATGATCAATTTTGTTTGTGGTTTGTAAGTGCAAACTACTGAGGAAAGCTATACAGTGTTTCTAAGACGACTCGGACACACATTGTCTTTTGGGCTGGTATTCAAAGGGATGAAGACAGATGGGAAGGGAGGTCAACAAATAGAGTTTAACAAGCTGATAGGGTGATTAGCAAGAAAGCATCACAAGTTGGCCCTTGGATATTAAAACTCCCAGAAAAGTTGTCCATGGGCAACTGAGACACACAGCTCTGCTGAATGATAAATAGCCAGAAGTGTTATTGCAGTGGATTTAATTTAAAAGGAAACCTTAAAAATTAAGAAAAACTGTTCTCTTTGGTGAAAGAGGAACAGTAAATTGGAGAAGGTACTGTTCTGAAGAGACGGTGGCATAATAGTCCCCTCTTTGGGAGTGTAGGAGCTGAGAGGAATCCCCTGGTTTAAGATGAATATCTTAGATCGAGCTTTCAGAAGCTAGAGGAAGTGAGTCAGGGTATCCAGAATGAAGGACTATGAATGAGGAACAAGAGAGTGGCCGGACACAGATAATCACAAATACGGGGTTTCTTTGGAAGAAGGGTGCTCGAAACTGAGTCTCCAGAGGTGTGCAGTGGAAGAGAAAGAGGGAAGCAGGGTAATCTGCAAACAGGAAGATATGTCAGCCATTCAATTTAGTACACAGTCTAAGGAGACTAGAAGGGGACTCTTTCTCATTAATAATACAGGAACTCAACCCATCCATCCATCTACAGACACCAGACAACAAACACACAGAACATAGCCTGTGAAATCAAAAGGACTCATCAAGCTCTGCTACATTACTTAAGTTCAAGCTACGGACTTTGGAACACACTGACTTCTACATATGTGAGATATAACAACGAGAGAGAGAGAGAGAGAGAGAGAGAGAGAGAGAGAGAGACTTTTAGTCTCAGAAATCAGGGCCTAGATGGAAGATAAACAAAGATGTGTGTCTTGCCCCAGTCCCTCCATTGCATGAATAGTCTCAAGTTGTAGTTCTTGGTTCTGTCCTAAGGCACATGAGACCACCACAGGCTATTGGTGGGGAAAGGGACTTCAGTGTCCTTTACACCTCCATGGGCTTGCATAATCAAGTAACTTTGTAAGCTCCACTCCAGATTCACATTGTGCCTGCCAACCTTGAGTATGCTCTTACTTGGTAGTTTTTCTACATGGTGAGAAAAGGAGAAAACAAAAGGCAGAAGAATTTATACAGCAGCCAAGAAACTGAGAAAATCACGTCTAGTGGTGGGAAATTAGAGACAGAGACAGGAGAAAAAAGATATGGGGAGAGAAAAGAAAGAAAAGATGGTGGGGGACAGCCTTTCATGGAAGAAGATCTGTAGGAGATAAGACAGAACTCCTGTTTTTTTTTTCCCAGCGAACAACTACAAGCCATTATTACCACCCGCCAAATTATTACCCCTCTGTCAAGAATTAGACACAACAATCAAAGTAATCAAGGGCATGTCTAATGCACTGAACATTTCCAATGCAAAGTTTGTTTTCTTTCTGCCCTCGCGGTAGAGCCTGTAATTAACCCGTTATGTAGAACGATGGCAAACAAAAGCCTAATTGAGGCTCGCTTCACGACTAGCGCAGGTTTGGAGAGGGTGAAAGCAGACTTAAGAGCTGCGGGCCTCGGGCATCGCAGGGTCTCCAGCTCAGCCTCCAGCCTCCGCCCTGATCTGAGTCAGGGGCTACAGAGGGTAATGCGCCACGTTACACACGGTTAGGGTACTTAGCTCTCGTATTTATTAAGTTGTCAGATACTGAAAATGGCATCATACTCGCACAGAAAAATCAGAAAGGACCTGGCATGGGGAGTGGGGGTCTGAGGGGAAAGAGAATACGTAATGGTCCTGACCCTGAAGACGCAAAACCAGAACTCAGTTTGAGTCAGGATTTTGTGTCCGTCCCTGGGTTCTGTCGCCCGCAGGTGAGCCTTTGCTAATCGCGGCGTGGGTGGCAGTGTCTGATCCAGAGCACAGGTCCGCTCTGACGACTACTGCCTGTGGGGCGCCTGCAACGCACAGAGCGGGGTCTCTCTCTCCAAAACAAGGCGGTTCCCAAACAAAACGCTCTCCGCGCCTCTGGCAAGCCAGCTACTTTTCTCAAGGGGTTGAAATTAGAGATGGGAGGGGAGGAGCAGTGGGGGGTGGGGAAGTGGAAGAGGTAAGAAAATGCAGACACCTACAGTTCTGAGAACTGCTGAGAGAAGCCTTTCCTCTCTCAACCCTTCCTACCTTCTGCTGCGCAAATTAAGCGGCATTTCTCAATCAGCCACCACTAGTCTACAATGGTCATCCTTCATGTCTAGGCAGAAAGCTTCTTCAGCAAGAGTCTATGTTTGAAACGTGGGTAATTTTAACGATCTTAAGCTGCGACTTCGGTATAAAGCAATTGGCGTTAGGAAAATAGCGATTCCAATCAAAACCCATTCTCAGAGACCTTCCTTTGGGATAGATGTAGGGGTGGGGGTAGAGCAGAAAGACGGGGAGAGAAAGAAAGGGGGCGGAAGAGAAAACTGCATCTCCTTTCAAAAAACCTGTAACATTATCACAGCTGAGAGCTAAAGGGCCTCTTCCGACCAACTTTCATCCAACTATTGAAATCGAAACTTGCAAACCCGACCTGAACGACTTGCAACACAATATCACACCTAGTATACTGTGTGTCATTTTATCCCAATTCGCATGCAAATCCTTCATTTTAAACATGTCAACGGCTTGCTAATAGACATAGAAAAGAGGGACCCTGAATCATCGCGTTTATTTAATTATCTATGCCAAACGTTTATTAGTGAAATAGTCCTGAAGATATAATTCTACATATGGCGCTTTGATTTCACATAATATTTAAAGAAAAAAAAGACAAAACACATAAAATTAGACATATAATTCAAAGACCACGGTACAACCTTTATCTTTTTTTTTACTTCAGCAAACAAAAAGAAATGTCAAATGACATGAAAAGTGGCAAGTCTCCTGACAATAAATAATAAATTACTTTATAATTTTTGCAATGCAAGAGCAAACAAAAAAAAAGTTTCCTTTTTTCCTCTTTATTTCCAGAAAGAGCGAAAACAGTCATTTTAACCAATAACTATACACATCTTTGGGGGAAAAGTTCTTGGACAGACACGAGTCAAACACAATCCCGAGACGCTTGTGGCAAAATAGAGGTAACCTTGTTGCAATGCTTTATAAGTTGGTTTTTAAATATAAATTCAAAAACCTTTAAAGTCCCTTCAGACTTCTTGATAGAGGATGGATCTCAAAAAAAAAATATGTAAAGAAAAATAAAGGAAAGAAAATAATGGGAGAAGAGGCAAAGGTAAAAGAGAAACCAGGTACAGGGCATGCTAAAGAGACCCAGAATTTCACTTAACCCCTTGTCAAGGTCAACTAAAAACATCGCAAACCAATGCAGCCAATGCAGCCCCGCCTTCCTGAAAGGACTCTTTCAGCCACTGAGGCTGGTTTCTTCCGCTCTATGCTGGAGCTCCTGTTTGGCAAGGCAATGACCAATATAGAAACAGCACCATTCAGAATAGGATGGACTAGGAAATTCTCTATTTCTGCTTTTCCTCTAGATGTGCAGTGAAATGAAAATGCGCAGTTTTGAGATCCTTGAATATAAATCCTCTACGTTTTAAAAACGTCTCTCTCTCTCTCTCTTTTTTTTTCCTTTTTCTTTTTCAGTCCTCCTAAGGTCATTGAATAGCATATGTTGGGCTTAGGGTTTTGTTTGTTTTTAATTCTAGTAAAATCCCATGATTGTCTTCACAGTGTTGCTACCATATCACCTTGTCATTAAAACAGACTTCGTGCATTTCATGGAGCATTCGTTTCTTGATTCAGTTTTCATTGACTGGGTCGTTAAATACTTTTATTCCGGAGTTCAACGTCATTTCCCACGTTCTCCAACAGGGGAAAAACAAAACAAAACAAAACATCTGAATGAATGTTCCTCATGCCTCTATAGGACTGGCTACCATGCTGTTGGGTGTATCTGGGAGCTGAGAGGACATCGATGCTACTTCACTGCCAGTGGAATTAGAGCCTGGTCCTCCTTCTGAAAAATTGACCTGTATGGAAGGTTGAGAAGTAAACAAAGGGGACTTCAATAGTGTCTGGAGAGATACAAAGTATTACATTGTGTCTACACGCCTAAGTTCCTATGTGTACACGGATAGACCAACAGAGATATTCCTGCCTGCCATAGAATTTGAACAGGCTTTAAGGCAAACCTGTGAGAAGCACTTGAAAAGAAATTCTCTCCATTTCTCCAACTTCCTAAAGAGCTCTCTTTTAACCGGAGTCCAATTCCCAACATTGTGTCCCATTAAATTATTTAAGAGCAAATGTGTTTCCCACTGTAAAGTGGCATCACAACTCTCCTGTGAAGGCTTGAAATAAAATTATCCTGCTGCCTACGTGTAGCCCTGGGAGGAAGAAAGTTCTCTAGGCCAGAAATTCAATGTAGGCTCCCTGGAACAATGATTAACTCTTTAGTGGAATCACTGTGTGGTCTCAGTGCCTTGCCTCCTTCTCCCCTTTCCACAAGGAGACCAACACTTTCTTCATCTCTTTATAAATATGGTGTGACCATAAATTGTCCCCTACCCATAACCAGACCTCACACCCCTGCCTCAGATTCCACTTCACTGTTCTCACCTGACACTGGAGTTCCAGAAATCCTCTCCTCTTCCCCTTTCTATTATTTAAAATTTACCTACACAATGCTTCTTATGGAGAACTTATTTTATTTAAAGTAAAACTTTCCCTCTGGTTCCAGATTCTAGCACCTTTTCTACTCTATTGAACCTTCCCCTTGAGAGGTCAAGGGACTTCTCAAATTTGCCTGCTCACTAGACTGGCCCATTTACAGACACAGCCCGGAACCAAGTCCTTTTAACCACTTGCCTCTGGTCAATCACCCTTATAACTGTTGAGAGAAAGCAAATGCCCTCAGGCCACAGGAGATGGGGTGGGGGAAACCTAGTCTCAACTGATGCATTAGCTTTGTTTCTAAAGAAAGGAGTGTTTTTTAGGATACAGCTTCGTGGTTAATAAAACAGTGTCTATGGGGCTGATTATACTTTAAGGGGGAAGGAAAAAACCTTAAGCATATATACCACGTCCAAAGGTATGTATGTATCTATCTTTAAACTTTTGTTTATCTTAACCTCTTATAGGTGAAATGAATTAATTCTCTGCTATAGATAAATGTGTTAGATACTTTAGTGCTAAGACATGTTTTCATAAGTTAAATATACATTGTTTCAGATTGGCAATGCTCATGTCCCTTTTGGTATACATGCCACGTTGTACACAATTGTGTCATACCTAAACTCATTTGCTTAAAAGTATTTTAAAAGTCCTATAATTTAGATTAATATATACTTTGAAAGAAACAGAGCAACAATAAATATCAACCAAACTATTTAAATAACCATTCTTGTTGTTGACATATAAGAAAATTTTGTTCAGGCAAATGGTTGCTGCTTGTGGATAACAACCTTCTATCTTATCACACGGATGTCACTACAGTCACTTTTACTTGAACCATTCACTAGATACAGGCAAAGAAATAAACTTACTGATGGCTGATCCAAATGCCAAGGTGGTCTCTGAAGTCCTTGTAATTTATAACAGCCTAAAATGTGTGACATTGCCACTGTTGTTTGTACCTCTGCACACATAACTACTTAGGCACCCTGAAGTTCAACCCACAAGATTTGCGTCTTTTGTAGAAAGCTCACACTATACTGCATAGTTAAATTTTGATGATTTTAAACAAGGATTCACAAGAGATTTCCTTTCCTTACATTTCCCTCCCTCCTCTTCACCACCACTTCCTGCTGCTTTCTCCCCCCCCCCACCCCAACCCTGGTACCCTGGAGCACCCCCCCCCCACCACCAGGGGACTTTTCAGTGCTTGACAGTTAAAGCGGAATTCTCCCTTCTGTTGGGGATCCAGCCTTCTCCATTTGGGAGCTGACACTTACCAGTTGCTGAAAAGCAGGCTGATCTATGTCACTTTGCAAGGCGAAGTCACTCAGTACTTTCCAGGGCGGCTGGTAACTTTGCACCTCAACTGGGTTAGCCTGTAAACCACCATCATGTCTCTCCGGACTAGCAGCCACCATGGGAGTTCCTGTCATCCCCTGGATATTCTGTGAATAACCCCCACATCCCAACATGTTAATGAGCAAACTCCCTCCCTTCATTGTCCGTTCCGTGCTAAGTAAATATACCCAAGTATTATCTTATCTATACAGTTGCCCTGTATTGACTCAGTTAATCTGCTGCACCTATGGATATTAGAGTTTAGTTTTGTTTTTCTACTTCTGTGTGGAGGATTGTTAGATCGGGTGAGATCTTATTAAAACAATTCTGCTGCAATTATCATCTTTTGCTTCACCTTCACAGCTCACCCCGCCCCCAAACCCCCTCCATCTGCTTTAAGATGCCACAGCCTCTCAGAAGTAGAAAACTGAGGCCCAGTCAGGCCTCCCTTCAGTCTCCTGATGCTAGTTTTCTAGTTTGAGTTAGCCAAAGTTTTCCCCTAAGCGCTCCTCCTTGCAGAGCCAGATCCCACCCCAGAGGTTTCTGGGTCTGGCTACTTCAGTGCTATTATGCACTAACTTAGAAAGTACCCTTGCTCAGTCTTGGCCTGCCTGCCAAGTTTAATGACAACGTATTTTTTTTATGGCATTTAAAAATAGGGCTGAAGTAGTAAAACAAGGAAAGGAGAAAGAAACCCTTTACCGTAACATAAGCAAGAGGTGAGGGAGGGGGAGGAAGGGGAGAGTTGTCACCTAACATAATGGTACCAAAGGCTGGAAGGAAGCTTGGGGCTCCACCTGGAAGAGTGGATTGTCTGCATGGGCACCTTGAAGGGCTCTCCCAAATGCAACAATGGAGGCAGGCCTCACTAAGAGTTGGGGTGGGACCAGAGTGCTGGATGGATGGTAAGCACATTGAATCCGTGTTCTAGACCAGCATTCAAGATGTTGTCCCTCACCATATGGACCGCTCTAATGATGTCAGTGCTTGCAAAACCTGAGTGGAGCTCACTGCCACTTGCCCTAGGAGGGAGCCACTAGGTCCTTTAGGTTCCAGGTGTAGATGATGTTGAGAACCATGTTCTCTTTTGGAACCAGCAATGGATGGTGGCCCCACTCAGATCTGCAGTTTCTAACCAGCCAACTCTCAGCCTTCTTGTGGACAGTACCCGCTACACATCTGGGGCTAGGTAAAGTGAGAGGACCTCCTTGTTTGGGCTCCTGCTTGTGATCCACAGAGAACCAATCCGCCAGTTCACAGGGATGCCCGCTGGCCAGGCCTCCCAAGGTCTCTTATGGTCCCTTCCTTGCTTGGCCTGGGGGCTACTCACAGTTTTGTCGTTGGGTTGCTGCTGCTGGAGCTGCTTCATCATGATGCTGCGTTTCTTGTCCTTGCACCTCTTGTTTTGAAACCAGACCCGGATGACTCGGGGACTGAGGCCGGTCATCTCCACTAGTTGCTCCTTCATGAGCGCATCTGGCCGAGGGTTGGCTGCGTAGCAGGTCCGCAAGGTGTGCAGCTGCTTTTCGTTGAGCACAGTCCGCACTCGGGTGGTCTTCTCGGGCTGTTTGTGGACGTGCGGCCGCAGAGCTGGCTGCCTAGCGGAGATGGGCTCGGCTACGGGGCAAAGGGAGTCCGTGAGCAAGCAAAGCCACTCCCGCCGCCACCAGCCCACTCCATTGCCTATCCAACCCTAGCTCAGCTCAGCGCACCTACCAGAATCTGCGCAGGGGCATAAAGAGGGAGAAGATATCTTGCTCCTTAATCAATAGAAGACAATGCAGAAAGTAATGGAGGAGAGAAGAGATGCGGGCCCCTGCCCCTACTCATTCACTACAGAATTAGCCAAAGGAAGTCTGTCTTAGCTGGTTTCTCTTTTTTTCCACCAGTACATTCTCTCCCTCCTCCCCTTTCCTCATAACTAGAAGAAGGTCACAGATTATACCGAGCACCCCCACCTCCAGGCTCGGCTTTCCCTTCTGGGTAAAAGTCATAGAGGGTACCTGAAAATAAAACGCAGAACACCCCAGTGACAGCTAGAGACACGACAGGGCCCGGGAAGTCTGCGACCGAAAGCCAGATAATTCTGCCAGAAAGCCTTGAACTTCAGATCCAGGGGGCAGTCATATTTAGAAGCTAAAGAAATGTTGGATTCCAGCAATCCGAATGGTCCCCAGTCTTTCTTAGTACTAAATCAACAATGTGGGATGTTCCTGAGACCCGCTGACCCCAAGCAAAGGAAAACTGAAACTCTGTTGAACTGTCTGCGCTTGAGATAAAAGATGACTGGAGATTGTCCTTCCCTTCCCTCCCAGTATTTCGTTCGGCCTCTTCTGCAGTTTCCCACCCTTAGCTTTACCCCTTCTCGGTTAGTTAGAAATCACTCAGAAAAGAATTCTCAGAGCAACTAGAAAGAGGTGAGTGGGGGTTGGGGGAAAGCTGTGATTTTCTCGCCTCTGGTATTTAGTAGGGGCTGATGACTTAATACTGAATGGAGGGAGGGAGGGATATCTGCTTCTGACTGGAAGGCAGGTAGGAAACAATGTTCTGCTGTCTGACGGTCTTGGTTTTAGCCAACCTTTATGTTTCCAGTTTCCTTTATGGGCAACTAGTCCTCTGATCTGCACGGTACAAATCCCACACCTTCCACGACCCCCTGGGGTCAGGCCAAACACCTACGGGTCAATTTAGAGCTACAGCTACAGGCTTGGAGATGAAATTCTCACCAAATCAGGTAGAATGAATGGCTTAAAGAGGCAGGCTCCTTTTTAAAAGGCAATTACTGCAGATTAGGCTGTTGACAGTTTTAAGTTACAGCCCTGTGCAGCGCCTGCAGTTACTGACATTGTATCTTTTAGGGACCTGTTTTTTGACAAAAGCATAAAAATAAATTTTAAAACGCGTTTGGATTGGAAAGTTAAGTCTCAGGGAGGGGCGGGGGGAAGACGTGGGAAGCTAAATGCCTTGGGGCCGCTTAAGCTTCCTTCACTGGGCTAGGGAGGAAACTCCTCGAGACCTAGGGCTCCACCCCTTTAATTAGGCGGCAGCTAGGAGAAAACCTGGCAGAGAGCTGAAGCCCATTTTCAGTAAGCGTTGGGTTGGAGGCCAAAGTAAAGCTGACAGTACAGTTTGGACTTGTGTATACATGTGTGCACAAGTGGGGTATGCTGTGTACCTGTATATAGACAGACATTTAGATGTGTGGTTATGCAGTCAAGGCAGATGATGAGTGTATGAAAATTTGCTAGAAAGGCAAAGAGCACGAATTGTTTACTACGGGCCACTTTTCGAACCACCTTGTGACCCCCAGGTTGCAGGAAGGAAAGGTTATGATTTAGCCCCGCCTGCCTTTTCTCAGCCTCTGGGTGGAAAAGTACCTGCCATTTGCAGAGGCCGCGCTGGATGCAAGGGACTGAGAGGGTCTCCAGCTCCTAGGCTGGCCCTCTCCACTACATCGTGGTCCGCGCGGCAGAAAAGCCCATCCTCCCGCAGCGCGAATTCGTCTCCCGGGATGAGCTGTCGGCTGCATGCTACACAGCGGAAACATTCGATGTGGTACACCTTAGAGCGGGCGCGCATCACGAAGTCGTTCTTGCTGAAGCCTATGCTGCACTTGGCGCATTTGATCCCGTACAACCTGAATGGACCGGCCCCGGCATGAGAAGAGAAGCACAAAAAAAAAAAAAAAAAAAAAAAAAAAAAAAAAAAAAAAAAAAAAAAAGAGAGAGAGAGAGAGAGAGAGAGAGAGAGAGAGAGAGAGAGAGAGAGAGAGGGTGACTTCAGGCAGGTTCTGGCCCAAGATGGCCAGGGACCCAGGCCACAAACCTGACCTGCCTGGAAAAAAAAACAGCAGTAGTAAAGTTGGGCAGAGTATAGAAACAACCCAACCCCCTTTCTCCGACCCTCCCTCCCCCCTTCTCTTCCTCTCCCCCTTCTTCCTTAACCTTCCCCTTTAACAAGGGGAACCTTTATGGGGAACCTCTGTGTCTGTCTCAGTTGGTACCTCTTAGTTCAGGCACCCAGACCAAACCAAGGAAAATTTGTTGGTGGATTCTAAACCTGGAAGCAGCCCCTGGTAACCAGTCTCAGGATTATTCTCACAAATACTAGCGGGGAGGGAGGGACTCAAGGGACATTGAGTAGCTCTATGCTTTCCATTCTCTGTCCCTCAATTTCTGCTACTCAAAGCATTGCTGAAAAGGCACCACCAGCAGTAGCAGCAGCAACAACAGCAGAGGTTGGGAAAGGGACACTGTCAGTCATCCCATACCGTCTACGAACACACACACACAATTCCAGATTGGAAGAACAAAACGAAGCTTCAGAGGGTTCTCTGCAGCAAAGGCCTTTCAGTATTTATTCAGCGAAAGATTTTCCACAGGTCAACTTGTTAATGGAAAGTTCTCTCTCCATTCTACCTCTTTTTATTTTAAAGCCCAGCTTTTTTGCCTTCCTCCAATCATTCCCCTTCAGGCTTCTGAAGCATGAACCTCTATTTCAGTTGGCCTGGGGGCCAAGGCTAGCATGACAAATGGGGAAATAAAACAAAACAAAACAAAAAAGGACCAAACAAACAAACGAACAACAACAACAACAACAACAACAAAACAACACACCACCAACCCTCACTGCTGAAAGCTTCCTCACTGCTAGCCTTTTCTTACCACGGCTCAGGCTTATAGGTTCATCTACTGCTGCTTTGCCTGACTCCCACCATAGCTATCAGTGATTCCAACACAGAGAGTGAAGGGGACAGGACAAGATCCTCACAAAGGAGGGAGAATATTGCCTTCCAAATGGGAGATCTTAAAATAAAAATGACCACTCTGCCTTGCCTTTACAACTAAGCTCCTCCAAAGGGGTTGTGCGTAAGTGAGTGAGTGCTTGCATAAGCAAACACACACACACACACACACACACACACACACACACACACACACACACACACACAGAGAGAGAGAGAGAGAGAGAGAGAGAGAGAGAGAGAGAGAGAGAGGAGAAAACTAACAGCAACTGAGTTACTTCATCTGCAAATCGACATGTCCTGAATGAGGCAATTCTGTATACTGAGGAGACCAGTATCTGCAGAGGAGCACAGATGCTTCTGGAGTTTCAAAGTGGGCTCTCCCTCTCCAGTGTCCTGAGTGTACACACCAGCCAAGTAAACAATGAGAGGAGCATATTTGTCAGAGGTCAGAAGACAGATCTGAAGATTTTTTTTTCTTCCTTCTGTCTCTCCAAGGCAAGATCATGATCCATTTTATAGAAGGAAGACTTACTTTGCCCCATTCCCAAACCAGTCATGAAATCCCTCCCCTTTCCTGGATCCCACTTCCTCCCATTCTCCTCAAGGCATCAAGACAAAACAAACAAACAAGCAAAACCCTCCCTAGTATATTGTTTATTTTTACTCATGATAATACTATCATGAGTATACCCTTCTATGATTAAAAAAACAACAACAACTTGGTGGCATTATTCTAGCAGGACGTTTTTTTTTCCTTAGAAAAAAAAAACGGTGGCCATATTTTAAATCTTAACTAAACTTTAATGGAAGTTCAGAGCCCTTCATAGGTTACAAAAGCCGGTCACTTACTAGTAGTCACTTCCGAATTTAAAATCAGCTACATTTCTGCTATCACCAGCCTAACAGGGAAGGGGAACAGTATCTTGCTTCGTGTTAGAACAAACACAATTTCTTTTAGAAATTCAACCAAGCTTTCTAAGATAGAAAGTGAAGTTTCCGATATACACACTTAGATCAGAAAAAATTGAAATTAGAAAGAAAAAAAAAAGCATACAACAAAAGCAAGCTCAGTCCCTCTGTGGTTTTGGTCTTGTCCGTTCGGGTGATTCCCCCATTTTATCAGTTACTAGATTTTAATGTGAGAAAGGAAGCTGTTCAATTACCTAAATATACCAATTGTTCACAGACAGATAGATGATGGGCAATTTGATCTGCTCTGTCTAATTCATCAGCACAGATAAGATAAGAAAGAAAAGACAGTTAGATATCACCAAAGGGTTAATATTTAAAAAGATTAAATTTCCGGTGGGTTTTTTTTTTTTTTTTTGGTAAGGAACATTTTATTTTGGTTTTAAAATTTTCTACCAAGGAAGACTCACCCCAAAAGGGAGCAATGGTTGTTCTTGTTCTTCAAAAATCCATTGGTGAAACTTTTGTCTGTTTATTTGGAACCTCCGAAATAATTTAAGTAAGTGATAAAACAGGAGGAAAAATAAGGTGCTAACTGCACAGCGAAATTAGAATTTTGAAAGTTTAAAACCCTACACTTATTTGCCTTCATTTTGTTGTTGTCCTTAGAAGGGAAGTTGAAAGAGGAAAATAATTCTTTTTGCAGGAAAAATTCAAAGAGTAATTAACAAACCTTATCAAGAGAAATGTATGAAACACAATGACACCCCATCCCCAGAGATATAAAATGAACAACAGTTTAATTTTTAAAACATTTTTTGCACAGTGGCCGCTCTAAAACAAACATCCCCCCCCCCCGAAAAAAAGAAAAACCAACAAAGGCACATCAAATAATAAACAAGGAGAGCCAGGAAATCTCAGAAAATAACCCTGTAAAAATGGCATACCTGATATAATCTCTTTTACAGTAGGTTTTCCCGTCCCTAACAAAGCAGGTACAGCTTTCGTCCAAATACTGATTACACTCCGCACATTTCAAACATGCCGCATGCCATTCCAAATCCGGAGAAACCCTCAGAATATACTGATCGTGAATTTGATTACCGCAACCAACACATAGGGAAATCAGACGTTTTTCTGAAATGAAAATAAATACATGATTGACTAACCGTTTACTTCCTACGGAGATAAACACACTTTTAGTGTCGCTCTTATGGGGTGTACTCTGGAAGAATTTTTTTCTTTCCTTTTTTTTTCCCTTCCCTTAAAGAGTATTGCATTTTGGGATGGTAATTGGAGTGTGCCATCAAATCCTTGACTCCCTTTTTTAAAAAGAGGGAGGTGGAATATATGTAAAATGCAGATTTGAATACTCTACATTGTAAGCTTAGCATGCAATCAAACCCGCTCATTTTGTGTTTTCTCCCCTCCTCCCTCTTTGCTATAATCATTAGGCAAGATTATGGATAAGTCAAGTCAAAGGAAAGGTTTTGACTAGAAGCGTTAAACCAGCGCTGGGATGTCTATATTTTCCATGAAGCACGTTCTTCAATAGCACACGGGAATGGATATTGTTAAAAGAGTAGACATCAATACAGTCGTCACTCGCTCTCTTTTGCAAGTCGAATGCTAATTCCTATCTGCCGGTGTGGTTTGTGCAGGCAGACCTTTGCTACATAATAACCTTCTCCGAGAGCTGCGGATTCCGGAGGAGGAAGGAAATCACCGCTAAGCACCGGCGACAAGAGTTTGGGAGGGCTCACAGCGTTCAAACACAAGGTATGATCAGTTTCCCGAAGATCGGAATTCACACCAAACATGCAAGCTGCAAGCGTGACAAGAGGAAAAAAGAAACACACACACACACACACACACACACACACACACCACCACCACCACCACCACCACCACCACCACCACCACCACCACCACCACCAAAAACAACAACAAAAAGAACCACCTTTTCTTCACTCTCTCCAGGCAGTGACTACAAATCCAAAGAGCCCTGGCATCAGCTTGAGAGAGGAGCCCCCACACCACAACAGCACACCGAGCCCCACAAGGTTAAACCGCCTCTTACTTTTTGGTGGATCGCCCATGTCTCCCATATCTGTAAGAGGGAGTAATGTCCACAGTGAAATGGTGGTTGGACAATTGGTGAACAGCCCACAGAGAGGATGCTGGTGCTGTGGCTAGGTGGCAAATAGTGGCCCCTGGGGTTGCCAAGGCTGGGGGAAAGCGCTGCCCGGCTGCGCCGCGCCCTCGCGGATCTAGGAGTCCGATTTAAGCCGGCGGAGTTGGCGGAGCTGAGGCGCAGCGGCGGCGGACTCGCGCGGCTCGGGGCACCTCTCTTCCTTATCTCTTACTCAAACTTCTCAGCTCCAACTCAGCTCCATCGCCATTGGTCTGACGCAGCGCGCGGGGACGTCAGGCGAGCGCCGCGCCCATTGGCTGCGGGGCGCGCGGCGCAGCTGTTCTGATTATCATATTTCAGCCCCGGCGCCGCCGAGCGCCACTGCCCGCTCCGCGAGCCCGCAGGAGAGGATTAAGCCTCCCGAGGCCACAGCGCTCCCCGGGCGCCCGGTGGCCCGGGTCCCGGGCCGCCGCCTCCTTGTCCACGGCCCCTTCCCGCGCCTTCCCGGACGCGCCGTGTCGTGTCGCGGGGCTCCAGCGCCGCGGGCTCCCTGTGTCCCCGCGGTCCTCTGACTGCGCTGAGCTAGGGGCTCCCTTTTCTGCCTCCGATGGCGAGTAGCTGGTGGGTAGGTTCTTCCTGTGAACCGGATCCTTCCCGGGCTCCAGGAAAAGGTGGAGGGAACTTGGAACCGGCCGCTTTCTTCCACTGGCTTCCACGCTGGCGCACAGCCCTGGGCTCGGCCAACTTCGCTGCCTGCGGGAAGGGTGCATCTCCTGGAGCTAGCACCGCGCTGCGCGCTGGGGGACCAACCCGGAGTGGGACGGTTAGACCCAGAGGAAATATTTTTTTTATGACTTCGTTTTGTGTTTTTGGTTTGGTTTGGTTTGGTTTTGCCTTTTTTTTTTTTTTTTGGTTTTGTTTTGTTTGTTTTTGTTTTTTCCTTGCTATCCTGTTGACCCCGTCACTCCCCAATCTGAACTCTCCAAAAAGACTTGGGGTGGGAGGAAAGGGGCGCTTGTCACCCTAGCGGACAATCGGGTTGGAAACGCAAAGGTCAAACGAAAAGGTAAAACGAATTAACTCCGAGACCGGCTCCTTTCCTTCCGACCTGTGAGGTCTGCTGTTCAATTTTAAGTCTAGCATGAAAGTGTTCTAGTCTAGAGGTACAGTGCAAGTGCAGTACCCTAAAGTTTACACGGGGATCCAGGTCTGTCTACGGGTCTCTTGTCCACTCCTTTTTAAAAACAAAGGTGCACTCCGCCCTTAGACGGTTTTGATCATTGTAAGTGCAACTTTAAAATACCCTCTAGAGACTTTTAAATCTTTTAGTTTGAAGGCGTGAGCAGGGAGGGTCTGTTGCAAAAGAAGAGTGGGGCGCCTACTCCCCACTACTGAGGTTAGCTTTCTAATTTGTTTCCTCTGGGGAAGCCATCTCGAAGAGATGTTGGCTGCATCTCACCAGTAACTTTTGCCAATAATTTCTTTCGTGATTCCCCAAATCTACCGTCTTTCTGAGGCAGTTATTAGGGGGCACACGGAATTCCCACACTTCTCCCAGAGCTTCTACACCAGTCATTTCTTATCTAGAGAGACTATTTCATGAAAGAGAGAGAGAGAGAGAGAGAGAGAGAGAGAGAGAGAGAGAGAGCACAAACAGAAATGTAGAAGGCTTCAACTTAATTTTTTGTTGCCTCCTAGAACACCCGGGGGTTAGGGAACTCCTTTCTTTGTATCTATCACCAGATCTAACCCTTAATAAAACCTGTGAACCCTACCTAGGCCACAGAGGCTCAATTAAAGCCTGTGACTTTTCAGAGTACACACAGAAAGAAAGAGGTTGAGAAGTAGGAGTAGGTTTTTGCCCCTTACCCGGTAGGATATTTCCCAACAGCTCCGTTTCGTCTTGTTTTGCTTTTTTGTCTTTTAAGATGGCAGACAGGACCTCTTCCCTTCCTTTTTTTTTTTTTTTTTTTTAATTAGAAATTATCTCGAAGTGAGCAAGCAGGATGGAAAGTTGTATCGACCTAGGTTAAGTTTACCAGTTGTGTTTTTGTTTCCTTTCAGTCCTGGTTTCTGCCCTCTGATATCCTATGCGTGGAATCTTTTGTCAAGCTGCTTTTGCAGAGGCCAGCGAAGCAAGTTTGCCTTGTACATGGGCATGCTACCCTTCTATATAGCCAAGCAGGCCACAGTTTAAAAACAACAAAAAAGAACACCAACGGTAAATAGGGGATCTGAACCAATTCTGTTCTGTTCTGCCATTTTTAAGACGTGGCATTTAAGAAAAGCATGGAATCTAATGACTTGAGACCCACAAAGGATCCTCACTAGTCATCCTTCAAACATACACAGGCACTCACATAAACAATCAGTCGTTTTTTAATTCAAACGATACATTATTATGAAGAATTGTTGGTGATAGCAATTCCACATAGAGAATACAGCATACAGTTTGGGAACAAACTTTCACCGAGAGCAGTTCTTTCATAGTGTTCCGGGACACGTTTTCCTTTTCTTAGTTCAGGACACTGTAGTGAACAAGCATTTTCCTGATTCTTAACCTGATACAAGACAGGATCCATGCATAAAATATTTCACTCATAGGGAGACATTGGAGAGAACTCAGTGATAAGATCCCATGATGAATGTGCTCTGAAGGTCGGTGTGTTTGTAATTATACAATTTGCATAAAAATAGAAGTTTCTGCAGCAGGCCACCGCTGTCTCCTCTTACCTTATGACCGCAGATTTTTTTTCCTCCTCCCCGAGTTGATTACTGTGTGTGTGTTTAACACATTAAGCCTATCTGTGAAGTTGTCAGTGTTTTTATAGAATACATAAAACTGATTACATAAAAGTGATTAGCAATATTTTTTTTCCTGAGCACTTGATTACAGGAGCGACCTCTTGTGTTCAGTGAGGGATTAGACACTCTCCTGTCAAAAATTGGACTCCTTGTGACCTTTGTGTGCTGGCAGGTCAAATATATGTCCTTCAAAACAGCAGGGGTGTGATTCAGTCGTCTGAGCTCCTTCGTTTTGAAAATGAAATAATGAGTGAAATGCAGAGATGTTCTCTTCGTCCTCCCTCCCTGTTTAAGAATCCAGTGTCTTCATACAATAGAGATAACACTAAGATTATTTAATAAGTTCCTCTTGACTCTGTAGATTTTACCCACAAGTCTTGCAACACACTTCCTGGAGTGTAGTAGTTACACCTAAGCTCTCCCGTTAGTCCATTTAAGATGGTTTTGTTTGTCTGCTCCTGTTTCCTTTTTTGTGCTTTAATTAAAACGGCAACATCCCGTATCTACCTTATATCTAAAGTCAGACACAGATTCCCGAACATCATGAAGTCACACTATTTTCAAAAACATTTAATATGTTCTAGTTACAATTGGAAAGTAAAATCATATTTACAACTTACGTATTCTCTAATGTCTAGCAGATATGAGAGCCCTAAATGTTTCTTTGAAAAATCTGTATAATGAGAAAATTAAATATAAATCCACACAAATCATATTGAGCAGAAAAGGGGGGGCTTCCTTTGGTTAATTTTCCTTGAGCTGTGAATATATTCATGTATTTATTCCCCGTAACCAGAATTTGGTATGAACTAGAAGAACAACTAGGCTTCCACTTTTAATGAGTAATCTATTCAGATGGAAAAATGTAATCAGAGAATATATTCCCCTCACCTTCATAAACACATAATTTAGAGGTCAGAATGAAACATGGACAAGTTCATTCAGCTATGAAAAGGACAAAGAATGCATGTGTGCTCTTTTCTACTCTTCCTGAACAGTGTCTAATCCTGTGGAAAAAGGCTATATGAACCATTGGCATCTTTGATCATGTCCAAAGATCAGTCAAAACAACATGCTCTTAAAGGGAGTCAGGATTAGCACTTATGTTCCACGGGGAACTGGATGTAGAGCTAATTTATTTCTCTTCCAGTTTTCTGTGACTTGTTGGGGATCTGGGGAGAGACTTCTCTGATTTCACAGGGATGGAGGGAGAGAGAGAGAGAGAGAGAGAGAGAGAGAGAGAGAGAGAGAGAGAGATCTTCCCACATCCCCACAGATCATGTCGGAAATTATTACCCCTTTATCCGTCCCATTTTTATTTTGCTAAGGAAAAAAAAAAGCAACGATAGTAAAGGTAGCTGTTAACAATACCAAACCCTGGTTGTGATTCCCACCTTATCGCCTAGGACTCCTACTGAGAATGTAGTTGTGTTGAGTGCCAATTACTTTATTAACCTGTTAAAACAATCCGAGTGAATTAGCCAGAACTTTCGTCTCCGGGCAGAGGCTCCTAGCCTGCATTTCTAGGTTCAGGTGGTTGTTTCTGTCATCAGCCTTCCTTCCTTTCTCCGGATTCTTTGCCAGCCAGCTCCGAAGGCAGTGATCATGTGCGGTCTGCTGCTCGGCTCTCAGCCGGGATAGAATTGCACATTCCCGGCAGCGGCGAAGCCGCAAACCTCAGGTCAGTCCTGAGACTGAGGATCCGAAGCTTGATTGTTGTGAGGAGCTGGGTCAACTGAGGACAGAGTTTTGCCACCTCCTTTACAAACCGTGCTTCTGGAGGTATTTGCTATTTTCTCTTATTCGGGGAACAACCCTTTTCAAAGGAAATCCTTCCCTTCTGCTCGTAACTACCAAATGATCACGATTGACTTCTGCCCGGGACCCTAGGTTGGAACCAGAGTTCACGATACACTAAGAAGCTTGGCCCAAGTCGGCCAAGAAACCTACAGTTGATAAAACTTTCCCCAAGTATGTATGCATGTATATATATATATATATGTATATATATATGTGTATATATATATATATATATATATATATATATATATATATATCCTTCAGCTAGTGGATAGAGAGGAGAGGGAACCTACGTAGTAAGAAGCTGTGGGCTCCTTAGTCGGGTTGTAATCTACTAGATCTGCTCCAAAGCTTGCAAATTACACCCACCTTGCAGCCCCAGCTCTGGGAGAGCCCAGGAGCAAAGCGACCCCATTTAGCCAAGGGAATTCATCAAATCCAGCTGATGGTTCTTTCAGAAAGCCGGGCCACTTTTCCTCTTCTGCAGTCTATCTAAGTCTCAGCTCTGAATTTAGAGCCTCTGTGTTGTTTTACCTTAGCCCCGGGAGGTTTGCAGCTAGGAGGAGCTGGGGGAGGGGGGAGGATACCTCACTGGTCAAAGAGGCAGGCGTGGGAGGAGTTGAAAATTACCGGCCGGAGCCTGAGAGGGAGTTGGCAAGCTGGAAATCTACCAGGATTGAATAAACGCAACCTTCCCTTGAGTTTCTATATCAGTGTCGGCAAGAAGGCCTCCTAGGGCTGGGGTTTTTGGGTGGGCTATGGAGGTGATGTCAAGAGTTACTTCTATGTCCTTTGAATTAAGCTGTCAGCCAAAGCCTGTTGTGGCTGGTGGCATAGTTGAGGTTCCTGAATGTGGTTGCTGTTTTAAAGGGGCACCACCAGAAGATTGTGAGCGCCTGAAGGAGTTTTGGGGCAGGACAAAGATCTTCATATCCTAAAAAAAAAGCTTAATCCTTTTGAGGAATGAGATTGTCGGGACAATTTTTAAGTTTCCTGTGTGTTGCGCCTCCGTGGAAGTTAGTGAAAGAGTGAAACATCTCTTGTTGAGAATCTTCTATGCCTCTAGATCCACGCTGATAAACTCATCGCTTTGAGATTTCACGCAGAAAGAAGGATTCGCCCTGCCCCCTCCATCCCCCCACCCCCACCCCCAACCCCATCCGCCGTATAGGGAAAAGAAAGGCGGCTGCAGGAGACTGCTCCTTTAGAAAACAACTTCACTTAATCAAATGGACTGAGTTACTAACAGGCTCCAGAAGGGCGAATGGTGCCCTTCCCTCTGAGGCACACTAGGATTGGTCTCTCTACATAGATACCATTTTGTCCAAAACAGGAATTTCTGTCTTTGGATCCTTCTAAGGCTACATACAAAGCCTTGGGGATCAGCTTTTGTAAAGATCGCCTACTACCTATGTTCTAGACAGAATTTAAGCCTGGCCTCCTTGCAGGGAAGAGAAAGTCCTAAGTGGAGACTGGATCCCCAATACCACCAGGTCCTTGAATCCTCCCAGGATCCCAGGCCTCCTCTTGGCTTAATTTGCAAGTTGCCAATCTACAATTCCCCCAATCACCAATGTTAATTCCTGTTAGAATAATGGAGAAAATGGGAGTCCTGTATCTACCAGTGGAGCATAGCCACTGAGATGGCTATGGCAGGGAATTAACTTGCTTGGTCTCTGGGTTGTGGGCCAAGAGATGCTGACCAAAGTGAACTTAATTGGGCTATTCTAGAATTTGAAGGGAAATGTCTAAATGGGGCATGAAGATGTCCCTGCTTCCAGTATGGGCTGTCAACTGGGAGACCTTCGAAAATCCTAGGCACGGAAAAAAGTAGAAAAAGAAGCATAAGCCCTTGCAGTGTGAGCTCATAGGTGCTGCCCTCTGGGTAGGCTGAAGGTTGGTTACAAACCTATGTTGCATAACCCAGCTTTCCCCAACATGAGCCCATGTGTGGAAATGAATGAGCTGAGACAGCATTTTAGCTGCTTCCCATTCACCTTTCCCACCATCTCTGGGGGCTCTGCTTTACCTGGGGGGTCCACTTTCAAAAAAACAAAACCAGGATATGTCTTGGTAGCAGCTTTTGGAAACACTACACAGTACATTAATAGCAACGGAACATTTACATGAATAGCTGAGTCCTAACTTTTTCACTCCAATTGTTGGTGTCCCAAAGTAGTAGTACTAGTTGCATCTTTCTCAGATTTGTATTGTTCAAATTTATTAAGCAAACATTTTCTTTAGGGAAGGAGCACTGTATGCATCCCCATGCTCAGCGGTCAGGGTGCATGGATGTTGTGCGGGTGGGTATACATGGCCTGGTTATCCAGACAGCTGGCACATTGTTGATTTAAGAATTCATCAGCCAAGAGGCAATACTTACCATGTTGTCAGTTTTCTGTTACCATATCTGATACACCTCTATAAAATTCACTCCAGAAAACAAACAAACAAACAACAAAAAAACAAAAAACAATTTTAATTAGGAAAGATTCAAAAAAATGTCTGTTGAAGCTTTATTTGGTTCTATTTATAGATTGTATGTACCTTGCAATCTAATAGTAAAGGTATCAGAAGTATGCAGCATTTCCTTTAAGTGTAATTATGAAGTAATTATATGCTAATGATAGTGCCATTTTACTTTAGAAGATAGTTCCATAGAGAGAAAAAAGAATTCAAGTGCTCTTTCTAATATGCATAACCTTCTTCTTCCCAGAAACTAATTGGCAGGCTCAAAAATTATATTCAAAAATGCTTTCATGGAGAAAATAGAACAATATTTGAAACTTCATTAACCCAGGTCTAATCAAATAACATGATCTAAAACTAGATGTTAGCAGTCAAGGCTACAAGGAAATACACACGTTTGTTTATGCATAAAATTTCACACCGTAAAGTTGTGTACTAAGTGAGTGTGTTGCTACTTCAGAAATCTTTAATTATATCAGCAAGAGCTTTAAAAAAAAAGAATAAATTCTAAATGAGGCCTAAAGGCTAACTATAAATTTAGCTTTTGAGACAATATCACATAATCATTCAAATATAAATGTTATAATAAAATTAATACAACACTAGATTTTATCACTTCATAACATAAGAAATTGACATAAAATAAAACGAAGCATTGTGAATAGATTTGCTTTCTATAATGCCTAATAGATATGTGACCATTATTAAAATACAGTGATAATGGAAAGACTGAAGCAATTCGTTTCAATCACTATTATCAGAGGGTTCCGTCTAGCTAGAAGAACACCACACTGAGCAGTGATGGCCTATGCCTTTAATCCCAGCGCTAAGGAGGCAGAGGCAGGCGGATCTCTGTGTTCAAATCCAGCCCTGTCTACAAAAGCCAAGACTGGGCTACAGAGCAAGTTCCTACACAGTGAGTCGTACACAGAGGAACACCTACTGTCTCAAGAAACAAACAAAAGTGTTGAAATGTTACATGATGTGTGTTCTTAGTTGATGGAGGTTAACTTGAGGTTTTGCTGTATGTTATGAATCTCTGCTTTTGTGCTCTCTTGTTGTCTTGCTCTTATCTTTCCTCCCTCCTCCCCATTCCTTTCCCCCATCTCTCTCTCTCTATGTGCTTATGGCTCTACTTCTCTTCTCTTCTCTTCTCTTCTCTTCTCTTCTCTTCTCTTCTCTTCTCTTCTCTTCTCTCCTTTCCTCTCCTCTCCTCTCCTCCCTCCTCCCTTCCCCTCCTCTTCTCTCTCTCTCTCTCTCTCTCTCTCTCTCTGTCTGTCTCTTTCTCTCTGCCTCTACTGCCCTCTTAACTCCCTTCCCCATGCCCTGCATAAATTCTACTCTATAGAAAAATAAAAGTCCAGCCTTTTCCTAGAGATTATGATCATCCCCAAAGAACCCTACAGGCAGAACTGTATCAATGTTGGAGGTTACGTCATTATCCATAAGTAGTCTACAGAACCACTAGCATTTAAACAAACACCAGAGCTTACTTCAGAATATAATATGGTCTCAGGTTTTGGCCTGGCCTGGTCAAGGGACTTACTACTGCAGAGTCTTCCATTTATATGTTATAGGATTCATTGGTGATCACGACAAGCACCATATGTAATCTCACTGGTTTTCAATTTTCACACAGTGTACGTAAAAGTATAATTGAGATCATGTTGATCCTAACGCCTTGTTTCTTGCATTTCTTGAAGTGAGGATTAACTACCCAAGTTACTCAAGCCATGGAAGCTCTGTATGTGTAACTTTGGCTCCTCTTCAATAGTGCAAATCCATTTCATTTGAAGCTGCTCTCTGTGAGGAAGGAGCACGACCATCTTTTTAACATGGAAGAAAACCGGGTGGAAAAAAGAAAGCAAACTTTAAAATCTAGTGCTGGAGGAAGAATTGAGTTTTGGTGAAGGTATCAGCCACTGAAAGGAAGGATGAGAGTAGATTTATAGCTAAGATGAGAAAAGTGTTTTGTTTTGTGGAGAGAACGAGAAAGATTTTTGCAGGAAAGAACCCTCAGGTACATGTCAAAAAGAACAAAGAAACGGATGGGCCTTGTTGACCCAGCTTCTGGCACAGTATGTCCTTAAGAGAGAAACTCAGATCTGGGACAGATTATACATGGAGGTTGAAGAAAAAAAAAGATACAGCAGAATTTATAATCATTTTCATTTGATGCTTAAAACGTTAAAAGCCAAAGATTAGGACTCCTTTTATAGGAAGTAGACTATTTGGGGGGAAATTTTAAAAACTTTTATTGTAGATGTAAATGTGTTACACTTGCATCTTTATGAATGACATCCACTGTTGGTATGAGGTATAATCGCTAAAAATATAAACAAGAAGAACTAGAAATGCCATAAGGTAGAGTTTTATGATATTTTATGTACCTAGACTGAACTAACAATAGGATTCAGAAAGAGAAAAGGCCAGATGTGAAAAGGAATTTGGAAAAAAAATGACTTCAAAGTTTCCCGGAGTTTTTATTAGCCTTTGCCCTTTGTGCAGATTGGATTATAGCACAAAGTGTAATTCAAATATTTGGCACTCCTTATTTAAACCACAACAAAAGGGGAAAGGTGTTGTGAAAACACTGTTCTCATCCAAATTATGCAAAGCAACTTGAAGAGCTGCCAGCAGCCATGTTATATTAGCAGTTCCAGTGCCCTGAGAAGAACAGGCTCGCAAACCACAAAGGAGGAACATTTTATACACCTGTAACTTGGGGAACAGTTGGGGTGTCTGGCGTCTTAGAAAGGTGGGTGCCATACAGTTGTTCTTGTGGAATATTTTCTGCATGTAGTAAGCTCAGAACACCTGCACATGTACAGAAATAGACTAGGAGGCAACAGCGCTCCATAAAAGGTCACACCCACCCAGAACGTAGCAAGATTTGATCAGTGTCTGCTGTGGAGAAGAAATATGAGACTAACAGCACCAGTGGCAACAGCCACAGCACAGCCGCCACAGAAGACGATTGACTGACAATTAATCATAGTGAAAGACCAAGCAAAAGAGATAAACACTTCTTCTCCCAAGCCTGAGTTCTTTATTCACAGGTTTCACAAATACCTTTAAAGCACAACTAGGCTGACCAAGATCAAGTCATTAAAAAAAAAAAAAAGTAGAGGTTGAGACTATCTAATGGTGGGTAGAGAACGTATAAGGATCTTTTAAATATTAAAACATGGTGATAATTCGCATTTCAACAGTGCAAATACTCCTGAATAATACAAAGCAATTGAAATCGCATTCTCTGCCATGTTCATGGCATGCACTTTGGACTAATACCAGTTTATGAATATTATTGGTTGCTATTAGCCTGTGGCTCTCTGGGGCTGTTCTAATGTATTTTCCCCTGTGCTTCTAGATTTAGCACTCTGCCTCATTTTATAATCTCTCCTCATTGAGATAATTTGTGTAAGCAAACACTGGATACATGGCTGTCTTTGGAGGACTGAATAGGCAGACTCTAAAATGTGTAGTTTAGAGTACTTTCTGCAAGGGCACCCAGACAGAAAGAGTAACTCCTCTGTCTGTCCAGTCACCTCAGTTCCCTTTAAGAATGACTTACCTCTTGGACAGTCAGAGAGAGTCTGGTTTCCAAGGGGTTTGTTTGGGGGTTTTTAAATCCGATACCAAAGCTGTGTAGGTGATTTCTTCTTTCAGTTCTTTTACTATTTATATGATTCCGGAAGCTTCGAAAACTAGTGTACCAATGAAAAGGAAGAGGGCCATTGAGACGGCTTAGTATACATGTGGACTTGATGTTAAGCCTATGACCTGAGCTTGGACCCAAATGGTGGATGGAACCTAAAGGGACCTACTGCCATTTGCCTACATTTGCCGAGATGTCACCGGCTGATTTAAGCAAGTATTCTCTTGAGCACATACACCCCGTTCTGTCTTCCCTGGCCCCTTGGTCCTGTTGGATCAGGCATCAGTACTATTCATATCCCAGTTCTTGACAGCCCCTGAGTACCACCATCCCTGCAAGCTAATGCCAGCAGTTGACCTTTACACAGCCATATTTGCTCTATCTTTAACTGCACGGAGTGCTGATGTTTCTGTGAGGCACTGGGAAGGGGGAGAGAAATCATTTAAATTTGATAGGATAAAAAACAAGGTTTATTTCTCTACATGAGATCTGAATTTAGATCTTGAAAGCTCCTGACCAGAAAAACCATTGGTCAGGCTTATCGTAGCGCATATCTGTCATATCTGTTTTGTTTTGTTTTTTTTCCCTTCCAGGTAGAGTATTTCTGTGTAGCCCTGGCTGTCCTGAAACTCTGTAGACCAGGCTGGTCTCCAATTCAGAGATCTACCTGCCTCTGCCTCTTGGGTGCTGGGATTTAAGTGTGTGCCACTCCCACCCACTGGGCCTGTAGAATCTTTCTACAACACATCCCAGTGAGGGAAACAAAAAGCACTTTGAAATGCAGAATTAAGTGTGAAATACTTGGGGTAAGGAAGGTGGAACAAGAGACAAGTGCTAGACATAGCAAGGCCTTTTCTTTATATTCTGATCAGAGGCCCACAGCTGGAATAAATTTCATAAACTTCTGTGTCTGCTATAAATACTCTACATTAGATTTCCCCCCCAATTAGAAAGTTTAATTTAAAAAACAAAATTGAAAGACTAATTCAAGGAAAGCCCCTCCCTTCCCCTTTAAGGTTCATTATGTGGTCACTAAATACCCATCATCCCCAGCCTTCCTCTTCAATGCTAATGGAGTCCTGCTTACCTATCAATTATGATGCTAAACTTAAATGTCTCTCTAGAATTAGGAGGGGCTGATAGATGTCCAAAAGATAGCTTCTAGTTCTTTTTATTATTATTATTTCCAATTATACTGTTTTTACTTTTGATAACTTCTTTTATTTCTTGAGATTATAATATTATATCATTTGCCCTTTCTTTTTCAGCCCTCTGAACCCTTCCCTCCTATATACCCCTACGTGCTTTCTCTCAAATCCAAGGCCTCTCTTTTCATTACTTCTCATTTCATGAACATATGTATATGTACATGCCTATATGTTCCTTACTACAACCTACTTAGCCTGTATAATGTTACTTCTTGTTTGTTTTGTTTTGTTTTTGAGACACAGTCTCTCACAGTGTCATGGAATATAGTCTGTAGACAATGCTGTCTTTCACCTGACAGAGATCTGCCCAACTCTACCTCACAAGTGCTAAAATTAAAAGTGTCCTCCCTCACACTTTGCTGGGCGGCTAGCTTCTTCTTGAAGGCCACTAAAAAAAAATCTCTGAAGTATTTTTGTCATCTCTTTTTTTTTTTTCTCTTCAGCTTACTTTTTTTTTAATTTAATTTTATTTTTTTTTATTAACTTGAGTATTTCTTATATACATTTCAAGTGTTATTCCCTTTCGCGGTTTCCGGGCAAACATCCCCCTCCCCCCTCCCCTTCCTTATGGGTGTCCCCCTCCCAACCCTCCCCCCATTGCCGCCCTCCCCCCATAGTCTAGTTCACTGGGGGTTCAGTCTTAGCAGGACCCAGGGCTTCCCCTTCCACTGGTGCTCTTACTAGGATATTCATTGCTACCTATGGGGTCAGAGTCCAGGGTCAGTCCATGTATAGTATTTAGGTAGTGGCTTAGTCCCTGGAAGCTCTGGTTGCTTGACATTGTTGTACTTTTGGGGTCGCGAGCCCCTTCAAGCTCTTCCAGTTCTTTCTCTGATTCCTTCGACAGGAGACCTATTCTCAGTTCAGTGGTTTGCTGCTGGCATTCGCCTCTGTATTTGCTGTATTCTGGCTGTGTCTCTCAGGAGCGATCTACATCTGGCTCCTGTCGGTCTGCACTTCTTTGCTTCATCCATCTTGTCCAATTGGGTTGCTGTATATGTATGGGCCACATGTGGGGCAGGCTCTGAATGGGTGTTCCTTCAGTCTCTGTTTTAATCTTTGCCTCTCCCTTCCCTGCCAAGGGTATTCTTTTTCCTCATTTAAAGAAGGAGTGAAGCATTCACATTTTGATCATCCCTCTTGAGTTTCGTTTGTTCTAGGGATCTAGGGTAATTCAAGCATTTGGGCTAATAGCCACTTATCAATGAGTACATACCATGTATGTCTTTCTGTGATTGGGTTAGCTCACTCAGGATGATATTTTCCAGTTCCAACCATTTGCCTACGAATTTCATAAACTCGTTGTTTTTGATAGCTGAGTAATATTCCATTGTGTAGATGTACCATATTTTCTGTATCCATTCCTCTGTTGAAGGGCATCTGGGTTCTTTCCATTTTCTGGCTATTATAAATAAGGCTGCGATGAACATAGTGGAGCACGTGTCTCTTTTATATGTTGAGGCATCTTTTGGGTATATGCCCAAGAGAGGTATAGCTGGATCCTCAGGCAGTTCAATGTCCAATTTTCTGAGGAACCTCCAGACTGATTTCCAGAATGGTTTTACCAGTCTGCAATCCCACCAACAATGGAGGAGTGTTCCTCTTTCTCCACCTCCTCGCCAGCATCTGCTGTCACCTGAGTTTTTGATCTTAGCCATTCTCACTGGTGTGAGGTGAAATCTCAGGGTTGTTTTGATTTGCATTTCCCTTATGACTAAAGATGTTGAACATTTCTTTAGGTGTTTCTCAGCCATTCGGCATTCCTCAGCTGTGAATTCTTTGTTTAGCTCTGAACCCCATTTTTTAATAGGGTTATTTGTTTCCCTGCGGTCTAACTTCTTGAGTTCTTTGTATATTTTGGATATAAGGCCTCTATCTGTTGTAGGATTGGTAAAGATCTTTTCCCAATCTGTTGGTTGCCGTTTTGTCCTAACCACAGTGTCCTTTGCCTTACAGAAGCTTTGCAGTTTTATGAGATCCCATTTGTCGATTCTTGATCTTAGAGCATAAGCCATTGGTGTTTTGTTCAGGAAATTTTTTCCAGTGCCCATGTGTTCCAGATGCTTCCCTAGTTTTTCTTCTATTAGTTTGAGTGTGTCTGGTTTGATGTGGAGGTCCTTGATCCACTTGGACTTAAGCTTTGTACAGGGTGATAAGGATGGATCGATCTGCATTCTTCTACATGTTGCCTTCCAGTTGAACCAGCACCATTTGCTGAAAATGCTATCTTTTTTCCATTGGATGGTTTTGGCTCCTTTGTCAAAAATCAAGTGACCATAGGTGTGTGGGTTCATTTCTGGGTCTTCAATTCTATTCCATTGGTCTATCTGTCTGTCTCTGTACCAATACCATGCAGTTTTTATCACTATTGCTCTGTAATACTGCTTGAGTTCAGGGATAGTGATTCCCCCTGAAGTTCTTTTATTGTTGAGGATAGCTTTAGCTATCCTGGGTTTTTTGTTATTCCAGATGAATTTGCAAATTGTTCTGTCTAACTCTTTGAAGAATTGGATTGGTATTTTGATGGGGATTGCATTGAATCTGTAGATTGCTTTTGGTAAAATGGCCATTTTTACTAAATTAATCCTGCCAATCCATGAGCATGGGAGATCTTTCCATCTTCTGAGGTCTTCTTCAATTTCTTTCCTCAGTGTCTTGAAGTTCTTATTGTACAGATCTTTTACTTGCTTGGTTAAAGTCACACCGAGGTACTTTATATTATTTGGGTCTATGATGAAGGGTGTCGTTTCCCTAATTTCTTTCTCGGCTTGTTTCTCTTTTGTATAGAGGAAGGCAACTGATTTATTTGATTTAATTTTATACCCAGCCACTTTGCTGAAGTTGTTTATCAGCTTTAGTAGTTCTCTGGTGGAACTTTTGGGATCACTTAAATATACTATCATGTCATCTGCAAATAGTGATATTTTGACCTCTTCTTTTCCGATCTGTATCCCCTTGATCTACTTTTGTTGTCTGATTGCTCTGGCTAGAACTTCAAGAACTAAATTGAATAAGTAGGGAGAGAGTGGGCAGCCTTGTCTAGTCCCTGATTTTAGTGGGATTGCTTCAAGTTTCTCTCCATTTAGTTTAATGTTAGCAACTGGTTTGCTGTATATGGCTTTTACTATGTTTAGGTATGGGCCTTGAATTCCTATTCTTTCCAGGACTTTTATCATGAAGGGGTGTTGAATTTTGTCAAATGCTTTCTCAGCATCTAATGAAATGATCATGTGGTTCTGTTCTTTCAGTTTGTTTATATAATGGATCACGTTGATGGTTTTCCGTATATTAAACCATCCCTGCATGCCTGGGATGAAGCCTACTTGATCATGGTGGATGATTGGTTTGATGTGCTCTTGAATTCCGTTTGCCAGAATTTTATTGAGTATTTTTGCATCGATATTCATAAGGGAAATTGGTCTGAAGTTCTCTTTCTTTGTTGTGTCTTTGTGTGGTTTAGGTATAAGAGTAATTGTGGCTTCGTAGAAGGAATTCGGTAGTGCTCCATCTGTTTCAATTTTGTGGAATAGTTTGGATAATATTGGTATGAGGTCTTCTATGAAGGTTTGATAGAATTCTGCACTAAACCCGTCTGGACCTGGGCTCTTTTTGGTTGGGAGACCTTTAATGACTGCTTCTATTTCCTTAGGAGTTATGGGGTTGTTTAACTGGTTTATCTGTTCCTGATTTAATTTCGATACCTGGTATCTGTCTAGGAAATTGTCCATTTCCTGAAGATTTTCAAGTTTTGTTGAATATAGGTTTTTATAGTAAGATCTGATGATTTTTTGAATTTCCTCTGAATCTGTAGTTATGTCTCCCTTTTCATTTCTGATTTTTTTAATTTGGACGCACTCTCTGTGTCCTCTCGTTAGTCTGGCTAGGGGTTTATCTATCTTGTTGATTTTCTCAAAGAATCAACTTTTGGTTCTGTTGATTCTTTCTATGGTCCTTTTTGTTTCTACTTGGTTGATTTCAGCTCTGAGTTTGATTATTTCCTGCCTTCTACTCCTCCTGGGTGTATTTGCTTCTTTTTGTTCTAGAGCTTTTAGGTGTGCTGTCAAGCTGCTGACATATGCTCTTTCCTGTTTCTTTCTGCAGGCACTCAGAGCTATGAGTTTTCCTCTTAGCACAGCTTTCATTGTGTCCCATAAGTTTGGGTATGTTGTATCTTAATTTTCATTAAATTCTAAAAAGTTTTTAATTTCTTTCTTTATTTCTTCCTTGACCAGGTTATCATTGAGTAGAGCATTGTTCAACTTCCATGTATATGTGTGCATTTTTCCCTTATTGTTATTGAAGACCAGTTTTAGGCCGTGGTGGTCCGATAGCACGCATGGGATTATTTCTATCTTTCTGTGCCGGTTGAGGCCCATTTTTTGACCAATTATATGGTCAATTTTGGAGAAAGTACCATGAGGAGCTGAGAAGAACGTATATCCTTTTGCTTTAGGATAGAATGTTCTATAAATATCCGTTAAGTCCATTTGGCTCATGACTTCTCTTAGTCTGTCGACATCACTGTTTAATTTCTGTTTTCATGATCTGTCCATTGATGAGAGTGGTGTGTTGAAATCTCCCACTATTATTGTGTGAGGTGCAATGTGTGTTTTGAGCTTTAGTAAGGTTTCTTTTACGTATGTAGGTGCCCTTGTATTTGGGGCATAGATATTTAGGATTGAGAGTTTATCTTGGTGGATTTTTCCTTTGATGAATAGGAAGTGTCCTTCCTTATCTTTTTTGATGACTTTTAGTTGGAAATTGATTTTATTTGATATTAGAATGGCTACTCCAGCTTGCTTCTTCTGACCATTTGCTTGGAAAGTTGTTTTCCAGCCTTTCACTCTGAGGTAGTGTCTGTCTTTGTCTCTGAGGTGTGTTTCCTGTAGGCAGCAGAATGCAGGGTCCTCGTTGCGTATCCAGTTTGTTAATCTATGTCTTTTTATTGGGGAGTTGAGGCCATTGATATTGAGAGATATTAAGGAATAGTGATTATTGCTTCCCGTTATATTCATATTTGGATGTGAGGTTCTGTTTGTGTGCTTTCATTCTCTTTGTTTTGTTGCCAAGACGATTAGTTTCTTGCTTCTTCTAGGGTATAGCTTGCCTCCTTATGTTGGGCTTTACCATTTATTATCCTTTGTAGTGCTGGATTTGTGGAAAGATATTGTGTAAATTTGGTTTTGTCATGGAATATCTTGTTTTTCTCCATCAATGTTAATTGAGAGTTTTGCTGGATACAGTAACCTGGGCTGGCATTTGTGTTCTCTTAGGGTCTGTATGACATCAGTCCAGGATCTTCTGGCCTTCATAGTTTCTGGCGAGAAGTCTGGTGTGATTCTGATAGGTCTCCCTTTATATGTTACTTGACCTTTTTCCCTTACTGCTTTTAATATTCTTTCTTTATTTTGTGCGTTTGGTGTTTTGACAATTATGTGACGGGAGGAGTTTCTTTTCTGGTCCAATCTATTTGGAGTTCTGTAGGCTTCTTGTATGTCTATGGGTATCTCTTTTTTTAGGTTAGGGAAGTTTTCTTCTATGATTTTGTTGAAGATATTTACTGGTCCTTTGAGCTGGGAGTCTTCACTCTCTTCTATACCTATTATCCTTAGGTTTGATCTTGTCATTGAGTCCTGGATTTCCTGTATGTTTTGGACCAGTAGCTTTTTCTGCTTTACATTATCTTTGACAGTTGAGTCAATGATTTCTATGGAATGTTCTGCTCCTGAGATTCTCTCTTCCATCTCTTGTATTCTGTTGGTGAAGCTTGTATCTACAGCTCCTTGTCTCTTCTTTTGGTTTTCTATATCCAGGGTTGTTTCCATGTGTTCTTTCTTGATTGCTTCTATGTCCATTTTTAATTCCTTCAACTGTTTGATTGTGTTTTCCTGGAATTCTTTCAGGGATTTTTGTGTCTCCTCTCTATGGGCTTCTACTTGTTTATTTATGTTTTCCTGGAATTCTTTCAGGGATTTTTGTGTCTCCTCTCTATGGGCTTCTACTTGTTTATTTATGTTTTCCTGGAATTCTTTCAGGGATTTTTCTGATTCTTTCAGGGATTTTTGCGATTCCTCTCTGTAGGCTTCTACTTGTTCTCTAAGGGAGTTCTTCACGTCTTTCTTGAAGTCCTCCAGCATCATGATCAAAAATGATTTTGGAACTAGATCTTGCTTTTCTGGTGTGTTTGGATATTCCATGTTTGTTTTGATTGGAGAATTGGGCTCCGATGGTGCCATGTAGTCTTGGTTTCTGTTGCTTGGGTTCCTGCGCTTGCCTCTCGCCATCAGATTATCTCTAGTGTTACTTTGTTCTGCTATTTCTGACAGTGGCTAGACTGTCCTATAAGCCTGTGTGTCAGGAGTGCTGTAGACCTGTTTTCCTCTCTTTCAGTCAGTTATGGGGACAGAGTGTTCTGCTTTCCGGCGTGTGGTTTTTCCTCTCTACAGGTCTTCAGCTGTTCCTGTGGGCCTGTGTCTTGAGTTCACCAGGCAGCTTTCTTGCAGCAGAAAAGTTGGTCTTACCTGTGGTCCCGAGGCTCAAGTTCATTCGTGGGGTGCTACCCACGGGCTCTCTGCAGCGGCAGCAACCAGGAAGACCTGTGCCGCCGTTTCCGGGAGCTTCAGTGCACCAGGGTTCCAGATGGTCTTTGGCTTTTTCCTCTGGCGTCCGAGATGTGTGTGCAGAGAGCAGTCTCTTCTGGTTTCCCAGGCTTGACTGCCTCTCTGAAGGTTCAGCTCTCCCTCCCACGGGATTTGGGTGCAGAGAACTGTTTATCCGGTCTGTTTCCTTCTGGTTCTGGTGGTGTCTCAGGCACAGGGGTCCTGCCGCTCCTGGGCCCTCCCCCACGGGAGCCCAGAGTCCTTATACAGTTTCCTCTTGGGCCAGGGATGTGGGCAGGGGTGAGCAGTGTTGGTGGTCTCTTCTGCTCTGCAGCCTCAGGAGTGCCCACCTGACCAGGCCATTTTTGTCATCTCTTAAAAGGATTTTTTTTTTCCTGAGGTCACATAGCCCAGGATAATCTTTGTCTATGAACTCAAAACCAACTGATTTTGAATCTTTTCAATGCTTGCCTTCTTCCCCCAATTGATTGTAAAAGTGAAAGTCAAAAGTGAAATCCCCCCTTAACTACCCTAGAATCTTGTCTGTCACACCGAGTAGATACTGTTGGATCCTTTCTCTGTGCCTATACACACAACCCCAATGTGTGAGCTTTATGTATGTATATGTAATAAAATAGGTAATTAGGTATTTATAGATATGCATGTATATCTCTATATTCATTTTAAATCAAATAATAAAATCCAAAGCATTCTGGAAAAGCTGTTAGTACCTTTCTACCCAAATCCACTGAGTACCTACTTAAAGCTGGACAACATGGGCTTATTACTCATAGAACCAATAAACACAGCATCACCTGGAACATTGTAGTGTGTCTTGGTAACAGAATGTTAGAAAAATCTAGAAAATTCGTGATTTCTTTGGGTTATTTACAGAAAAGTTCTGAGAAATATAGATTTTTTTTTTAACGTGGTGTAGATGCTGTCAAGAATTTGGCATAGTTTTAGGGATGAGTCACTCAGTCTCTTTCTAAAAGGAGGAGTGAGTACAAGAAAAATAAATCTGTAGATGGAAAGGAAGCAGTTGTGCCTTGAAATAGCTGGGAGAGAGAGAGAGAGAGAGAGAGAGAGAGAGAGAGAGAGAGAGAGAGAGAGAGAGAGAGACAGAGAGAGAGACAGAGAGAGACCTGGTGTTTCTGTGGTTTGTACAATGCCCTTGTTTCTGTCCTTCGCTTAGACAAAATTATGAAGTGGTCGAGTGTGTGTGTGTGTGTGTGTGTGTGTGTGTGTGTGTGTGTGTGTGTGTTACATACAGCCAGAATTATCTTGTCTTGTTCTGTTTTGTTCAACAAGAGATGACTGGTCTCGCTGTGAGAGCCTGGCTAGCTCCTCTGATAGTACACAGGCCCAGCTGGAAGACTTGGTGCCGTTCCCGTGTTAGCGGCTGCTTTTTTCTTTCTTCTAGATGACCCCTCTGTTGAAAGAAAAGGGAAGATACAACTGAAATTATACAGTACATTATACTGTGAATAGAGGAGTTATAAGCTATCCTTTAAAGACATTATTATCTATGCAAGGAATAATGTAGCTTATAATTTCAGATTTTTATTAAACACATTTGAGTGCTAAGAAATGCCCTATGGTGGTGAGGTTCCTACATTGGTAGACATGTATGTGAGTATATGTTCAGGTACATGTACAGTTATAACACAACATAGGACACATGTTTAATATATATATGAATATGTGCAACTCTATGTGCATACGCAGATACAAAATAAGTTGTAAATATACATTCAGTACATTGTTCTTAAAAGAAGCCATCCTTTACTAATATGTCCTGAATCAATGCTAAGTTAGAACTCTTAAGATTTATCGTGGTTGGTCTTTGTTTCAAAATTGTATAAAAAACAGCTAGCTGCTGCTGCTAATATCAACATTTTTTCTAAAAATATGTTCAGTATGTTGTATCCTTCTAAATATTTATCTTCCAAAATAATCTCAATAAGCTATATTTTGAAAATCTTATTGGGTGGGCAAATAAATAGTTCCAACTGAAGGAACGTGCACCAAGGCTCGCCTCTTCCTTAGGACGTACAAAGATTCTCTTCCTAACTAGGGCAGTGAACATTCTTCGTTCAAAATCAATCTTGCCTCTAACTTTTTCCCCCCACTTTAAATTTGGCAAAAGAGATTCAATCAGCCGGCCTTGCTGCTCCTCTACAAAATACAGGGCCTTTCTAAACCCATCCAGAGCTCCCTATGGAAAAATAGGCCCTGCTCAACCTTACTACTACTTTCACTAGTGTACAAGTCTCCTTTACAGTGTAACTACAGGATTAGCTGAAAGGCAAAGTGGGTTGCTAGCTAGGATTAAACAGGAGCGTTGCAATGTCTCCTATATAATCGAAAAGTTTGAAAATGAAAACTATCCGCTCCTATTGAATCTCACTATCCAAGAAGGTCATCGTCTGTGTCTTGTTTTCTTTTTTTTTTTTTTTTTGCTTGTTCGTTTTGATTTTTTTCTTCTGTCTTATGTGGCACAAAGGTGTAATGTAGGCAAGATGTTATCCCTTCTTTCTGTCACTCTGGGATGATGCTGTAGATTCTAGAACATAGGATGTTCATTTTATTTTGAGGCCTTGATGGAGGTAAGTAGTCACCACTGATCAGCTTAGCAGCCAAAAGGGGGACAAAGTCATTGTATTATTTCCTGATCTTTGTTCCTGACAGACGTCCCACCCACTCGCCTTGGAGTCTATAATCTGAGATGTTGCTTTATATCCAAGTTACCCAGTCAACCAAAAGGAAAAGAGAGTGGGTGAAGTTTAAAAAGGGACAGGGAAGAAACAAATGGCTTTGGAGCACCCTCTACTTCTTGCTTACTTTCTTTAAACGTGGGGCACTGTGGTCCAGTTGCTGGTGAACCCTACGCATACACTAACCAGCCCTGAATTTTATGAGGACTTGAGTTCGGGAGCTGGTGCTGAATGAACGTAACTAATGTATGACAGTGGGGGGAGTCCGCTCAGCTCCAGTTCATTCATTTTGTTTGGTCCCTGCTGCTATTGGCCAATAAGGTTCAGTCATTTTTTCTCAGATGATGCCTTTGGTAAGGTAAGACAGACTTATATCAGCTAATAGTTGCTTTTCCTATTTCAGTTATGAAAACAACTTCAATAAAAGCAATCACTCAGGTGTCCAGGTTTCATAAAGAAAGAAAGTCAACTTCTAGAAGTTAATGTATGTTCAGTTAAACAACATGGTTTAGACATAAATAAATCCGAATTTCTTTTTGCATCATGTTTTTCTACCACGGAAACCATGTATTCAACAAACCCATGGATCCAACTAACCAAAGACAGAAAATATTTGAAAAATAATAGTGTGTATTTTCCAGGGTTAATCTCAATTGTCAACTTGATTGATTAATAGGCAACCCAGGTGTCGATGAGACACGCTTTTAGGTCTGTCTGTAAGACTACCTTCTCGGGAGTTTAGCGAAAGTTGGAGAACTTACTGTGAAATGTATGTAGTACCATCCTTAGGCAACTGGACTAAATAAAAAGGAAATAAGGAGAAACCCACCTAGTACTACTACTCTCATCTCTGCCCTCTTGTAAATAGAGTGGCTATGATCTCCACATGATACGGAACTGCATTCCTCTGAACTGTGAGATAAAATAAATTTTTGTTAAGTTACTTTTTTGACAGGTGTTTGGTCACGACAAGAAGAGTGACACACAGACAATTGATACCAAGTTTGAGACCATTGCTGTTGGCTACCTGACTAAGTAGTTTAAGGCTTCTGGATTGGTTTACAAAACTGAATTTGGGCCTGTAGAAGCCTGTGATATTCTGAATCAGGATGATTGCCATAGACTCATGTTTAAGTGCTTGTTTCCTACAGAAGCAAATGCCAGCAGCAAACCACTGAACTGAGAACAGGACCTCTGTTGGAGAAATTAGAGGAAGGATTGAAAGAGCTGAAGGGGCTTGCAACCTCATAAGAACAACAGTGCCATCCAACCAGAGCTCCAGGGACTAAACCACTCCCCAAAGACTATAAATGGACTGACCCATATCTCCAACTGCATATGTAGAAGAGGATGGCCTTGTTGGGTACCAGTGGAAGGCGAAGCCCTTGGTCCTGCCAAGGTTGGAGCCCCCCAGTGTAGTAGAATATGGGGGACTTGTAAGGGGGTGTGGATGGGGAGGGGGAGGAGTTAGGGGCTGATAGACAGAAAACCGGGAAAGGGAATAACATTTGAAATGTAAATAAGAAATACTCAATTTAAAAAAAAAGGAAAAAAATAAATAAAAAAAAGAAACGATTAGGAAGTATGGCTTTGTTGAAGGAAGTGTGTTACCAGAAGCGGGGTGGGTGTTTGAGGTTTCAAAAGTTCACACAAGGCTAAATGACAATTCTCTCTCTCTCTCTCTCCCTCTCTCTCTCTCTCTCTCTCTCTCTCTCTCTCACACACACACACACACACACACACACACACACACACCCTTCTTCCCTCCCTCTTTGCTCTCTATCTCTCACTTTTCCTTTCTCTCTCCCTGTACTTCCCCCTTCCCCCCCTCTTGCTTGTGGATCAGATCAATGCTCTCAGCTACTGCCCTAGCACCAAAACTACCTTACTGTCACCATGCTCACCGCTAAGATGATTATGTAACAACCCTCTGAAACTGTAAGCAATACCCCAAATAAACTATAATTTGCCTTGTCTATGATGTCTCTTCAAATTGAAAGAACGCTGACTACGACAAAGCCTTACAGACAGGAGCCTAGCATGGAGGCCCTACCAGCAGCTGACTGAGACAGATAAGGACACTTACATCCAACCATTGGATTAAAGTTGGAGACCCCCCATGGTAATTAGGGGAAGGATTGAAGAAGCTGTAATGGAGAGCAACTCCATAGGAAGACTAGGCACTCTCAACTAACCCAGGTACCCCGGAGCTACCAGAGACTGAACCACCAACCAGGAGCATACACAGGCTGCTCCAAGACCCCTGACACATACACAGTAGAGGATTCCCTGGTCTGGCCTCAGTAGAAGACAGCACCTAATCCTCTAGAGAATTGAGGCAGGCCCCAAGGAGTAGGGAGGCCTGGTGGGGGTGAGGAGTATCCTCTCAGAATAGTGGGAGGAGGAATGGGATGAGGAACTGTGGGAGGGGAGATTGGAGAGGGGGACAATGGATGAATTGTAAACAAAAATTATAAAAATGTTTAAAACCAGTAATTTAATATAAGTAATATTTATAATGTAGAAGCAGATAGATCTCTGTGAATTCAAGGCCAATCTGGTTTACCTACCGAATTCCAGGCCACCAAAGGGTTGTAGAGTGAGACACTGTCTCAAAACAAAACAAAGAGCAGGCTCTTCTGGAGGGAGTGCAGATGCAGAAGATGAAGACTACAAGTGTAGATGGTGAAGTTCCCTGCTTAAAAGCTCCCATTCAGAATGAGGAATTTGTGGAACTCAGTTTAGAGGTTATTCTTGTTACATACCATCAAAGACTATGATTGTGTTTGTCCTGGGAATTTGAATAAGGGTAAGTTGAAAACAAAACAAAACAAAACCAACGGACTAAATTGCTTGGTATTATCTACATGATGTTGCTTTTGCAGACATACTTGCAAGAGGAAAAGTGAGGGGGTCATGGAGCCTTGCAACATTGTTTCAGAAAACATTGTTTCAGTTTACAGCCTGATCAGACTGCATTCGTGGAATTCTTGCTTGAACTATAAAGGAAGTTGTGGAAATGAGGCCTAATACTCCAAAATACTGCAGATATCAGAAACACTGGGTGCATTCTAAGGCCAAGGGGCCTAGATAATACCACTAGATTCTGGGCACGGGTTTCTGTCTTGTTTCAATCTAACCTTTCCTTGCTGGAACTCAGTCTTTCCTTTAGGCATGGGACTGTTCAGAGTATATTAGAAACCTGAAGGATTTTTAAAAAAGTCACAGGGCCCATGGTTAAAAGACCGCCTGGGTGTTAGTAGTAGAAGACTCTGAATTTAGAGTATTGAACAGTGCTGAAAGTGTTGAGGCTAAGGGGCTTTTGAAGTCAAAACGGATGCCTATTTTTGTTATGAGAAGGCCCTAAGTCAATTGGGACTAGAGGTGGAATATCACGGTTTAACGTGTTGTGTTTGGAAATCGTGTGGTTAAGTGGTTGGTTTGTGATGGCTACTTTCACCTGTTAACTGGAATATATTAATAACTATGTAAAACCAGGTTTCTCCTGGTCAGACTCAGGCCCACTTGACTTCTTTTTTCTTTTTTTTTTTTTTTTTTTTTTTTTTTTTCGGAGCTGGGGACCGAACCCAGGGCCTTGTGGTTGCTAGGCAAGCGCTCTACTACTGAGCCAAATCCCCAACCCCCCCACATGACTTTTCAAGGTAGACTCTTTAGTAACAAGAATATAACAATGGGTTAAAACCACTACTTGTTTGTGAATATATTTTCTCTGTGCTTTGGAATTCTGCTGGACTAAAAGTGAACTGTAGAAATGACAAATGCTGCCTTCCAGATTAAAGGCCCAAGAGTGTCCCATGGGGCAGAAGGCTAATTATTTAGGTGTGCAGATGCCCTGGTTTAGGTAGAGACGTGGTGGCACCCTGAGGGTAAGGTCTCACACATGTCTATCCTCTGGAATGAACCCACCCTGTCAGAAGAAATTCGGGGAGGGGGGTGGTGGAGGGGAGGCCAAAACCATGGCTTTCATGTTCTCTTAGCACTCAGAAATAACTTCTTGATGCCAAGAACAAGGGTTGTGATCTTGATAAAATAAAACTTGTACTGAAAATAAAAAAAATAAATAGATAAATAAATAAATATCTAGATTGGTAATAAGGTATGTTCTTGTGAGACTTAATGGAGGAAGGAAGACCCGTCATGGAGGTAGGCAGCATCCTGTGGACCAAGGTCCTGGATAGAATGAAAAGTAAAAAGAGAGGAAGCCAGTTGATACTGGAATTCTTCTTTCTGTACTTCCTGGTCAGTGCTACAGACCAAGCTACTCCTGTTCGCATGCCTTCCTGCTGTGGCGAACCTCATTCCTCTTAATGGAGAGCCAAAAGTAAAACCTTTAATTCTTAGGCTGCTTTTTGTCAGGCAGTTGGTCACAGTGACAAGTGACTTAATATAGGATAACTATTTGCATACAATTTACATTGTATTACTTATTATATGTAATCTGGAGATGACTTAAAGCATGTCAGAGGATGTCAGCAGATTATATGCAAATGCTCAAATAAAATATCATTTTATTTGAATGGGCTGAACATCTCAGGACTTTGGCATAAAGGTTTGAAGGAAGCCGTGGTATTGGTTCTTAATGGATAATGAATACCCATATATTAATATATATGCTTGATGTGAAAAAGAAAGTATTTGATATAAAAGTGATTTATAAATACAATGCAGATTGGTCTGTAGGGACAGACGAGACTCTGCTATTGATACAGTTTATTGTTATAATTTTACTGTTGTTGTCATTATTAATAATAGAGTCAGTAAGGGCATTAAGAAGGGTAAAATGCATAAGTTAGCCAGACATGGTAGGACATTCACTCCTTTAATCCCAGGGCCCAGGAAACAGAAGGAGGCCTATCTCTATGAATTCCATACTAGCCTAGACTTGGATCACAATAGCTTCTTTGCTGTGTTATCAGTGTCCTCTCTAGGGTGATTAAATGTGTGTTTAATTCTCCCCAGGAAAAATGATACATCAGATAGCTACAAAACCTTATGAAGAAGAAATGCAATTAAGTATTTAATTTCTAGTTAATCACCTGCTGATGATTTCTTCTCTGTAGAAATATACAGGTTCACTATTTTCTTAGGGCTGCTAGGAAAATAATACTATTATGTACTATTATATTAATTATATTATATATAACAGGTATAATATGTTATAGCACTAATACAAACCAACGCAGAGTTTTTAATGTATGTGCTTTTTCTAAATGCTCCCTGCAATGCTGGCTAGTTTTACTTTAACTCAACACAGCTAGACTCATTTTGGAAAAGAAAACCTCAACTAAGAAAACACAAACACTAGACTGGCCCTTGGTGTGTTTCCTTCATTGATATTAGATATGAGAGAGCTCAGCTCACTTTGGGCAGTGCCATCTCTTGGCTGGTGGTCCCGGCATTATAACAGAGCTGACTAAAGAATCCGCAGGGAGTAAGTCAATTAGCAGCATCCCTTCATGTTTTCTCCATTGGTTTCTGCATCCAGGTTCTTGCTTCAAGTTTCTGTCCCGATTTCCCTGGGTGATGGACTACAAGATGTCAGAAAAAAGATACCCTTTTCTCCGCAAGTTTCTTTTGGCTGTGTTGTTTTATCACAGCAATAGAAACCCTAGCTAAGACAATTACTATGTAATACAATGTTGCACCATAATAATGTGTATTCTTTTCCAGTTATACTACATTTAAACATGAAGTTAAATAGGAGTTAAATTTCTTGTCAAAGAACCATCAGACATATTAATTAAAGACCCATGTTTAATTCCTCAGATAACTACAATTATTTACAATTATGTTCAAATGTTTAGCTCACCTTGAAAATAGAATTCATACAAACGTGTGCACTCGAAGCATGTTATAATTTACTATAAGCACCAGAAAGCCTGTTGAAGGCATCTCAAGTTAGTTCGTCCAAGTGCCAAGCACAGACAAGAGGAACATGAATCTGGCCTCTTCTTAACATGTCTGTAGAGGTGGGAATCTATCTTACAATTAAAGACAGGAGCTAAAATTATAACCTGAATGCGCTTATTCAACTGGTTTTATATTTTTTCTACAACCCATTGATTTGAGGCATTTTTATTATGCAGTATTTAGAGACTGAGGTCGGTTCTTTGTTTCAGCGAGAATGCAGAAGGGACACTATTGTGTCTCTGAATGTGAAGCTGTGTCATTTCCAGGAGTGCTAATGTGCACTGGGTCATTCTCAGGCCTCTTTTCTCTGTTATGACATTAATAAATGACATGGAAGAGAGAACAGAGCTAAGAGTTGAGGTAGAAAAAAATGCAAGGAAAATCAACTTTAATTCATGTAAGAAATCACAAGCCCACTTGGTAGGGAAATTGTGGCTTTATTTCACCATCTTTTGTTATACACTCCATGAACAAAAATTAATCTGTAGGATTTGCTATTTGTGAAGTAAGAGACATATTCATGATTTGTATCAAACAATAACAAATTTGAGGGGACTGGTGGGGAGATTAGAGAGTTGTGGAACATCTTTTCACCTAATGTATTTTATTCAATGAGCTACGAATACATACAATGTTAAGTATAGAACAGAAGTATCTTTGCATTAGTAACTCTGTCCCAGTTCTTATGTGGGCACAATTAAATTAAACTATCTATCTATTATTTTTTATCTTTTTTAAGTTTTATTTTTCTTGGATATTTTATGAATTTAAATTTCAAGTGTTATCCCCTTTTCCCCCTCTCTCCAGTACCCAGTCCTCCCTCCCCCTGCTTCTATGAGGATGCTCCCACTCCCACCATATCTATCTATTTTTTGAAATAACTAAAAGTCAAATGGCTTTCAATGTGAAAATTTTCTACATAGCCTCTAAGCCCACAGTGACCAAGTCTTGACTGCTGAAGTCAATGAGGCCTTGGAATCCTGGACCCCCTAGTCCTTCTGGTGCCCGTCCATCATTCAGTGTTTTCCCAATGAAGAAAACATTTCTTTCTTCTTTACTTTCTTTTCTTTCTCCCCAATTCTGTGATGCTGGAGATTGATCCAAACACCTCACGCATAGTAAACCGGTGCTGTACCACTGGGCTACAGATTGGATTTTTATTGGAGACACTTCATGAAGTGTGTGCTCTTTTTGTCTTGGCTAATTAGAATAGGTGACAAATTGATTCTTCCACTCTTCGGAGTTATTTCTGTAGCAATTTATAAACACCGTCTTTTTGTGTGTAAATATGATCAACCACTGTTACTTACCTTTTGTTGTTTGACAAATGAGGAAGATCCTTTTTTTTATTGTAAGAGCAGCTATATTACCACTCAACTTAAAAAAGAAGAGATTAAACTTGACTTACTGATAGACAACCGATATGGGTTTAAATGATCTCATGTTTAGTTTCTCTTTAGAGTACCTCAAAATACTGTTAAGGTTCAAGTATCTGAGTCCTAAGTAAATAGTTATAAAAAGATACTCCATGTTGAACCACATTGGATACTGACCGCACACAGATGCCAAAGGCTTAGATAGGGAATTGTTTAAGAGGGGGTTAATATGGAAGTGTGGTGAGGAACGGACAGGATTAGCCAAACACTAGGGCTAGAAGCAGTGGGAGTTGTTGGTACTTAGGGTCTGGGGTCCTGAAGCTGCTGTAAGAATGGCTTTAAAGCTGGAACGCATCAACAGGACTGCAGACTGAGAAGGGACAGAGGAAAGCAATATGGAGAACGGAATGCTTATTGCTGCTATACTTATAGACTTACTGGTTTGAAACTACATTAATTTGCCATCCCAGAAATATGCAGATTAAAAAGTCCAAACTGAAGAAAAAAATCAGAAGCATGGAATACTTTCTGGAAGCTCAAGATGGTGAACTCATTGCTTTGTCTTTTCCAAACCCTAGTGCATGGTCCTTGATTGCTGACCACGGCCTCAGTCACAGGGCTGAAAACTGTGCTTCAATCATCACCTGTCTGGTTCCCACTGTGTCCTTCCTGTTCCCTCCTATAAGGACCTTTGTGATTACATGTGTCCCCATCTGGATAATCCCAGATAATCTCTTCATTTTAACATGCTTAATTTAATCCTACATATTTCAGTGTTTGGTAGCACATCCACAGACTCTGGGGATTAGCTTGTAGAGGGAGCCACATTTCCCTCTACACAGAGCAGAAGGCTCTAACTATTGAACGATGTTACTATCTGATAGAGACTAAAGCTAGAGGTTGTTTTACACAATGTATAGTGAAAAGGGGCAGCTTTTAATCTCTTTCCCTTCCCTCCTTCCTTCTATCTATTTTTCTTCTTTCCCTGTCTTTCTGTCTGTCCATCTCCTCCCTTCTTTCCTTCCTTTTCCTTCCCTCCTTCCTTTCCCTTCCTTCCTTTCTTCTTTCCTTCCCTCCTTCCTTTCCCTTCCTTCCTTTCTTCCTTTCCCTTCCTTCCTTTCTTCCTTCCCCTTCTTCCTTCCTTCCTTCTTTCTTTCCTTTCTCTTCCTTCATTTCTTTCTTACCTTTTTTTGAGACTATCTCTAGATAACAAAGGCTGAGAGACTATCTCTAGATAACAAAGGCTGACTTTAAACTCAAGGATACTCCTGGTTCATCTTCCCAAGAGCTGGAAATTATAGGTGTGTGTATCACCATGATTGACAGGAATTGATTTTTGAAAATTGCTTTGCTTTTTCAATGAAGGCAAACAAATTAAACTGATATTCTGGTTAATTTTTACATATTATAAATTGTTATTATATACATATATTATATATTTATGTTATATATAACAAACTAAAACTGTTTTGATACATTTGTATCTTATGTCTTATTTATTGAGACATTTTACTAGATAACAGTGATATATATATATGTGTGTGTATAAGTCTTTATATTTTTAATATCTTCTAAATTTTCAATGTCTCAAGCTATATTCTTTTTAACTTCACAGCAAAAATTCTATGACATTTTCCATAAAGAAGCTCACTTAGAAAAGAAAATTTCTAAAATTTGTTGTGTTATTTTGATTTTTCCACTGATTTTCAGGTTTTATTTCAGAACAAGGAAGTTTGTGTTACTCATGTTTTAAAAATAATGAAAGAGAAAGGTAAGATGAGTTATTTTCCTTAGGTAGTGTAACTGATAAGTGAGTATGTCAGATATCATTTCCTTGTTTGCTCTTCCAAATCCTTTTTTCCTTGGGGCTTTGTCTTGTTTCCACCAATGGAGCATATCAGCAGGACTCTTAAAGGGTTAGAAGAAAGGAACGGAGCTTTCTTTTTTCTTGCCAAGGGCCAACCTCACTCCTTTCTTGTCTTGCTCATTTCTCTGGATCTGGAGTTGGTGCTGGCTTCCCTCTACTGTCATTGGATTGTGGTAACGATCTCTCAAATCCTATTAGCAGTGCTGTTTCTTTCTTAAAATTTACTTCCTCTAATTCCTGTATGACCTTTCTCTTTCTCCTGTTTAAAGTTACAGATCATTAAGTAAATTTAGTTGCCTGAGTTGGTAACATACCTTTAATCCTACTTCTTGGAGGGCAGATTGCTGTGAGTTTGAGATGAACCTGCTATACAATTAGCCCCAGGCAGCTAGGGCTATGTGATAAGACCCTATAAACAAACAAGCATACTGTATTGCAACAGAAACAAAGAAGAGGACATCAGATCGCCCTGTTCTAGCATTGCTGGCACCTAAGAGCCATCCAGTGAGGGTGCTGAGAACTGAATTCGATTTTTGGGAAGAGGAGTAAGTGCTTTTAACCACAGACTCCCCCCCAGCCCTACCCTCACTTTCACTTGCTTTAATCTACCATCTCAGAAAATGATCTTTTCATTAAATTATTTACAGATGAACTACTCTGAGTGTGCCACTCTTCTTACTTTTTGGAAAGCTAGCTACAATATAATTATAAAGATATTTAACAATAGAGCCTGTTTTTTTACTATATTGTCCTAATTAATAAAAATACAGTCTTCAAGTAAATAAATTTATAACTTGAAATTATTCAGTTGCCTCTAATCAATGACTTTTACACTTGCTTTTAGTTGCTGATCACTGAATTAAGTAAATATCGTAATTTCAAATATGTACATGGTATAATATAGGTTTTGTATAATGGGTAAACTCTGTAATAAACTTAATTATCAAACTAATATTTTGCCTGGTTATTATTCGCCATTGGCGAGCTTTGTTCATAGCATCTGCCCTGTCGGGCTTTGATGACATGCTTTGCAGTGAGTTTGAATCTGATTCACTAACACAGGAAAAAATGTTGTTCCACAGAGAAGTGAAGTCTTATATACCACGATATACAAGATACATTTCTTCTTTTCTGGACTTCTTTTCACCATTTCCAAAGTGTTGCTGATGCCTGTTTCCTTGACAACAAGATGAGAACTGAAACGAAAGAGTGCGTGTAAGGAATATACACAAAGCGATTGTAGGTCTGTGGAGGAAATAGCAGAGCAACCTTATCTTCTTTTGTGCACATAGATGCTAATGCTAATGTATGAACATCACCCTGAAGGTGGTTTCCATGGTGCCAGGTGGGTAAGTGGGGAGGTACATGAGGCACACAGTACTATCCTGTTGTAATTCTATCTCTGTATCTTTTCTGCTCAAATCTTTTTCCTCAGTTATTCTTTTCAAAATTAAAAAATGTGTGTGTGTGTGTGTGTGTGTGTGTGTGTGTGTGTGTGCACGTGCGTGCACATGACCTGAAAGGCAACTTTTGGAAGTCCATTCCTTCTCTCCATTGTAGATTCTGGGGATGAGACTCAGGCAGTCGGGTTTCTGTGGCATGAATCTATTCAGCCACGTCTCTCCAACAGGTCTCACAGCTATTGTGTGTCACGCACACTCGCCGTCTAGCACACAGTAAGAAAACTAAGCAAGCTCATTTGGGATATACAGTTAAGCATAGTATAATAGTCTCCAGTGGTCCTTGATGGTGGCAAGAGCACATAATTCCAAATGTATTATGGCGACCAGGTATTGTGATGCATGGCCCATCACAGGACCTGGGTGGTTGAGACTGAAGTATGACATATGAAAGGCCAGCCTAGGATACATACTGCGACCCTGTCTCAAATCAAAACGGATTACAAGGGGATAATGTTCAGTTAGCCCTTAAATCTGAGGTACTCGCTAGAGACCATGTGTATTAAATGATCTGTAAGCCTGAGAACAGCAGTGCTGGTTAAGGCCTTGTGGCCCAAAACTGAAGACATAACTCCCACTCAAAAAGACGTGTCTGCTATCCACAAAATATAACAATGCTTCTTCCCAAAGAAGAAGGTATCAAGTGAGATCCATTGCTAAGAGACCATTTGGTATTCTGAAGGGACAATATCTTATTAGCTGCTCAGATTTGGTCCCTGTGGCTAGGAAGGTGGAATTCAGCAGCAGCAGCAGCAGCAGCAGCAGCAGCAGCAGCAGCAGCAGCAGCAGCAGCAGCAGCAGCAGCAGTTACCCTTTCAACCTCTGTGAGTTCGAACCCACACTGATTATCCTAGTAACCACTACCCCTGATATTCTGACTCCCCAGTCCGTGCTCTCTTGTCCCAATGTTATGGGGGTTGGTAACCAGTGTTGGCTTTTAAGCTGGACAAACTATTCTATCCATCAGGTGACTGTTGTCTATCCCGTGGTGGGAACTGTGTATGTTAATACTTGCAGAAGAGGATTGGGCCTAGTGGGGAAATGGCTACTGTCATAATAAGACCTCAGTGGAGATCGTGTATGACATTTTCAAGAAATTGTTTTAAAATGAGCAAAACAATAGCAACAACAAAAAGAAATCAAAATGAAAACATATACTCTACTCATATGAATGAACCATTTCTGAAAAAAGGAGAATGACTTGTAATTCAGCTCAGTGGTAGAGAGACCTTCTTCCATAAGTTAGCTTGTGTAAGTCTGACCTCGAGTATGCACAGATCAGGAACAAAATACTAGCAATACAAGCAAAAGTTTATTTATAAAACATCTTATTCTGGCTGATATAGGAAGAGAAACATGAGGAGTCAGAGTCAGAATAAACGTAAAAATCATATCTTATCACAGTCAACAAATACTTAAGTTTAATATAGTTTTATATTTTTAAAATATTCATATTTTAAAAGACTGTCCACATGACAATATGCAACACTCTTTTGGGAGATCAAGTGTATTGCACTCCATTGCTTGCCTAATAAGAAGAAAGTTGTGCTACTTCAAACTCTCCCAATGGAAGATTTGCTTAAGTTTCTGCTCAAATAGTGGTTGTCTGGGAGTTTTGAAAATAGCCTTTGATTAAAAATTTTCATTTGCTCAAGATTGCTCAAGGTCTATGCTTATAATCAACATTAGCCCCTTAGGAATGATGATTTCCTGTGTTCTGCAGTTAATTACTTATATTATGTACAGGTAAACTTTAAAGGCAATAAATACAAATGAATACAGATGCATTTGAGATGTTCTTAGGCCTAGTCTAATGACTTTAGGAACCATTACTCATCATTTATGCCCTTCTTTTTGGATTTCATTCTTGTTTGGCTTTTAAAAAGTGGGCACTAATTAGTTTAGAAAATATTTGTGTTGTAAGGAAACCAATCTCTAAACTTGAATATTTTCTTGGTTGACATTACTGAGCTTTGTGTAAAATGATACCGCATTTTCTCACCCTTAACAGGCTGATGTAATGCTTTCCAATTTGCTGTGTGCTTCTTTTTCATTGTAAAAGTTATGGTTTCACAGAGAATTATTACAGAAGGCATGTTAATTATTTATACACATATATTATTTTATTTCTCTACTTTTTAAAGCCTCTGCACATGGGTCTCTTAAAAAAAAAAACTCTTAGTTTGACAGTTGGCAACTAGTCAACACTGAACCTACTTCCTGCAAAAGGACATTATTTTGCATGTCCTTGGAGACTGGATAATTAATGTGTAGTGCTTTACTTAAAACTGTAATTAAGTTTAAATTAAAATTCTTTGGGTTTTTAACAGAGAAGGAAGTATTTTGGTGCCCCTTTCACTTAAATGTAATATTTGCCAGCCTGTCTGGGCCAAACCACCTCCATTTATAGATTCTTATATTGTTGTTTTAATGTTGGCACTTGGTCTGGGAACTGTAAGAAAACTGTTATGGTTCTTCCTTCCTTCCATTACAGCCCTTTCAGTTCAGTTTTTGGTCATGATGATATCAAACAATCCAACCACCTGTTGTCATTCACTATCTGTCACTGTTATCATCACCGCAGAAAGGCACTCCTTCATCTTTCCTAGAAGCTTCAGTTATAAGCACTATGAAGTAAGAAACGCCTCCAGGAGACTTTATTCATGTTTCCCAAGGACTTAAGTTGATTTGCAGATACTCTGTGAAGTTTTGCCTCATGGTCTCGAAGATTCCTACAGGTTCACCCATGCACTCAGCAGTTGAAAGAGCAAAGGCACTCGTTTTTTTCCATCTTAAGAACACTTGGCACCTCCTTCGTTGAATTCCATTGCCATGTTCTGAACTCAGAACGTCTTAATTAATTTCCACAGATGATGGAATCTATTGCCATTTTATTCTCAACGTTTTCTTCCATGTCCATTTCTCAGGATTAGGAGTTGTAAGTTATAATTCATGTAATGTTATTCTTACCCACGAGCTTATTTGTAACCTCAGAACTTGCTTTGTAACAACAGGCTAGCCTCAAACTTTTGATGATTCTTTCATGGTTGGTGACTTGTAGTATCTGAACAACAGACCAAGTTGTAAAGCCAGAAAGCCTTAGACATAAACAACTCACACTATTGAACTAGTGTGTTCAATAATACCTCAAAGTAGATGACTTGTTAGCCATGAGCAGGATTTATGGTCATCATTTCTGGAATAAATGGGGCAAACAACTAATTTAAAAATCTAGTCTTGGCTGAACCCCCAGTGAACTAGATTGTTGGGGGGAGGGCAGCAATGGGGGGAGGATGGGGAGGGGAACACCCATAAGGAAGAGGAGGGGGGAGGGAGATGTTTGCCCGGAAACCGGGAAAGGGAATAACACTGGAAATGTATACAAGAAATACTCAAGTTAATAAAAAAAAAATCTAGTCTTGGTCTGGTGAGGTGGCAGAGGAAGTACATGGACTTGCTGCCGACCCTGATGACCTGAGTTTAACCACTGGAATCCATGAAATTGGAAAGAACTGACCCCAAAAGCTGTCCTCTGACCTTTGCATGGATGCCATGACTCGTATACAACTGCATACCTCCACACATGCACCCACATGTGCGCGCCCGTGTGCGTGAACACACACACACACACACACACACACACACACACACACAAATAAGAGAGTGAATGAATGAGTCAATTTAAATGTAAAACAAACAAACAACAATAACAAAAAAAACCCCACCAAAGTTCTACTCATGATCAGGTTTGCCATTAGCAGTGAACTTAAAAAAAAAAAGAAACAAAACAAAAACAAAACATTTTTTAAAATTTTTGCTATACTTTTTCAAATTACACTACTGCCAAATATCCAAGTGAAAATTAGTGCAAATGCCTGAATTAATTGTGATTTCTGCCAAAATAGAGAGAAAATTAAAGGATCAAGGTAAATGGTGACACATTCAGTGCACAAAGATACTGTTCTACATGGTCTATATACAATTTATGTGAAACTAGATGTAGTTCAATGCTGTCATCTAGGAGAGATCATTTCATGTCAAATGTTCATTTAAGGGGGAATGTAATATGAAATATTAGTAAATAACTTCTAAGAGATTTATTTTTTCAGTAATGTTCCTTCACAAAAGAGAAGAGACTTCATGTGTGGTTACTTACAAACAAAGCAGTTGATGTAGTGAGTAACTTAAACTTCTCAATTTGAGATTTGGACCTAGACCAGTTAATGAAACCTTAAAGAATCTCAATGCTTTTGCGAAGTAATTGAGTATTTGCAATGCATCACTCTTTTTCTAGCATGAGAACTTTTGGTTTATTTTATTTTATTAAATAAGTGTATATGCTTGACTTTTCTATGGACTACAAACCATTGATGTCATTGATCACACCTGCTACTTCAGTAGCCGTATATATGTACTTCAGAAGCAGAAATCTTCGTCAGAGTATATGTCACAATAAATGTTTAGTGCCTTAATGTGTATGGTTTGGTTAATACAGAGCTAATCATATCCAATCAATCAACAGATCTTCCTTTATACGATTTGGATATTGATGGTTTATAATCATGATTTAAAAATAATCTTCTGTATGTCATGTATAGTATATCTTCAGTTTTAAAATTGAGACAAGTTTTTAAAAGAAGATTATAACAAATCGCCAAAGTCGATTTGAGGCCAAGCACAGCAATTCATTGAGAAGCTCAGAGAAGCAAGATTTAGTCAGTCAGCTTGGAGAAGAGTTTGAGCCAGCATAGCTGACTTGAACCAGCCAGCCAGAGTTCAGAATGAACTAGAAAGGGTGGACTTTTGCAGCAGTAAGTCTCTAAGATGACAATTATGTCAGGCAAACAACAGTTACTTTTATAAATATGCTAATTATAGCTCAGTATATATATTCTAGATACCATTATCTTTGAATTGTGCACATATCTGTATTTTCATGTTAGCTTTATTTTTCTTTCTAAATTGACTAGTTTTTCTCAAACTTGTTTATTATTATCAAAATACTAAAGAATATTATATTTTAGATTTGTTTTGTCTCTGGGATGGATTGATTGCCCATATGTATATATTACATTGTTTATCTGTCTTATTTTCTGTGTGATTGCTTCATAGCTTTTCCTTATGTCATTACTAGTCCAGTGTACTTAATCTTTTTACTAGTCTCTATTTTCTTGCCTCTCTTTAAGATTTTATCAATAAATTTTGTACTTTGGCAATTTTTTACATGTCTATAATTTATTGTGGTTATTTCTCCCTCTTTTTTCTTTCCCTTGCTTGCAACAATTCTTCACCCTAGCAAATCTATTTACTACACTTTTGGATTTCTTTTGTGTTGCACTGACTTTAACATGAGTCATCTATGTGTCACTAGGTTTGGAATTACCTATTGAGCCTGGCGAGCTCCTTAGTGGATATGCCATCCCCTGTTCCCTGTCTTTGAATCTGTTGTTAATAACTGAGCAGCAAGTGGTAGGGCCCTGTGAGGTCTTTCCCATCCATAGCTGATTACTACAAGGCCAGATTTATGTGAACCAATGACCAATAAACATAACTGCTGTGAATTCATGATTTCCAGGAGCTTGCTATGCTGAGAAGATGATATTTTGCCATCTTTCCTCCTGTCTTTCAATGCCTGCAGTCTTCCTACTCTCTCTTCTGCAGTATTCCCTGAGCCTTAAGGGAGTAGTATGTCTTATTTAGGGATAAACCTTCACCTCTCTTTTTCTTTCAGCATGTTTTGTAACAGGGAACTTGGCATTTACACCTGAATAGTGAAAAGAGAAGTTTCTCTGATTTAGCTTGAGTTGCCTTTGTATGTGAGCATACATGAATACAGAGTATTTTTTGATGACATATAAACTCAGCTAAGTCATCAGTATTAGGTTCACTCCTAGGACCCAAGTTTTCTTCAGTCATGCATTTTGGAATAGGTTTACAGTACTGGGCATGGATTTCCTCTTATAAAGCAGGTCTTAATAGAAGCAGAAGAGTGGTTGTTCACTCCTATAACTCTCATGGCACTATTGCAAGAGTAGACTCATTTTTTTCTTGACAGGTAGGTATTGAAGCTCAGAGAGTTTACATCTTGACAAAACTGTGAGGGCTTTAGACTCTTCTCCCCCACAGTTATAGAACACCATCCAGCACTATGAATGCTATCCTGTCTTATCAACTAACTCCTTTATAAAACCAAGTGGAATAGCAAAAGTCTGTACTGCTTTGGCATTTTCTGGAACTTCAGTTACCAACAATGCCTATGGAGATATTTCATACCTGGTATTAGGGACTTTGTTTTAGTGAGTCATCCCTTTTAGAAATAGCATTGGATGGCCTCATTGGGCATCTGTCTCCCAAAGATTCTTTTATGTCTTTTGATAAGGTTACCAGTTAATAGGCAAATTGCACATGATTCTATTTTAGTTTACCAGTATCCCACAATAATAACTTCTGAGTGACTTTCTCATGCCTTTGTCTTATGGATTAAGCCCAATACTCCTACCTCTACCCATCTCCCTGTTTGAACCTTTCTACTCCCAATATTCCTCTATCCTCATTTTACCTATGCACTACCATCCTTCTTTGCTCAAGGCCAACCCTTAGTGTACTGCTCCCTTCTAGTTTCTCAGTTTCTGAAAATGGTCCAAATTAAACACACAATAGTAAAGAGTTGAGGTTAGCGCCTACATATAAGAGAAACGTGAGACACGATTTCTGCACCCAAGTTATCTTGCTCAGTATAATCTTCCCAGTTTGATTTATTTACTGACTTCATAATTTCGGTTTCCTTTAGAACTAAATACAATCCTACTATGTACATGTATGTCTTAGTTAGGGTTTTACTGCTCTGAACAGACACCATGACCAATGCAAGTCTTATAAAGGACAACTTTGAATTGGGGCTGGCTTACAGTTTCAAAGGTTCAGTCTATTATCGTCAAGGCAGGAGTATGGCTGTATCCAGGCAGACATGATATGGGCAGAGCCGAGAGTTTTCTATCTTCATCTGAAGGTTGCCAGCAAAATACTGACTTCCAGGGAGCTAGGATGAGGGTATTAAAGCCCACACCCACAGTGACACACCTACTCTAACAGGTGTGGCCTTCTAATAGTGCCACTCTCTGGGCCATGTGTATTCAATTCATCACAATGACAATGTACTATATTTTTATTATCCATTTATTAATACATATACATTTTTTAGGGGAAGATCCTTCTATGTAGCCCAAACTAGCTTCAGATTAGTGGTACTCCTGCTTCAGCATTATAGGAATAAATGAATATGTGGACATGCACACACACACTCACACACACACACACACACAATCAGATACACATATACAAGTATTATATGTCTGTGGATGGACTTGCCCATTCTAATGCCGATGTAGGCCAAAATTTGATATTGGATACCTATTTTTTTTAAATCAAATTCTATCTAGTTTTTTGAGACAAGGTCTCTCACTGAATGTCAAGCTCACTGATTTGCTAGATACTCTGGCCAGCAAACTCTGGTGCTGTGTCTTTCTCCCCCTGTCCCCCAACCCTACCCTAGGACTGGTCTATAGGTGTGTGCTGGCTTGCAGTCATGCTCAGCTTTGTATCTAGGTGTAGGGAATGCAGATTCAGGTATTTGGTTTATCAACAAGCACTTTACTCACTGAGTAAAGAAATCATTTATCATCAGCCATCAGAAATCATTTAATCTCAGTGCTGTTTTTATTTTATTTCATAGATTTCTTATCTGATGAATTTGTTTTAGTGTACCATGGCTTTTCTCTTCCATAATATTTTTCTTTAATCACTGGTTAATATGGTAACTTCAATTTTCTTAAAGATATAAACTTTTATTCATTTATTAAGCATTTTATTAGTTTACATTTCAAATATCCCCCTTCCAATTTCCCTTTCACAAGCCCCCATCCCATCTTCCCTCTTCCCCCTCCCCTTTGCCTCTATGAGGGTGCTTTTCCACCTGCTCACCCCCACCCCCACCCCACCCCTCCTCCCGCTGCTTCACAGCTCTAGCATCTCCCTACACAGGACCAAGGGCCTCCCATACCATCAATGCCAGGTAAGGCCATCCTCTGCTACATATGTATCTGGAGCCACGGGTCCCTCCATAAATACTCTTTGGTTGATGGTTTATGCCCTGGGAGCTCTGCATTGTCTAGTTGGTTGATATTGTTGTTCTTTCTATGGGGTTTCAATCCCCTTCAGCTTCTTCAGTCTACCCCCTAGCTCTTCCATTGGTGTCCTTGGGCTCTGTTGGCTGTGAGTATCTGCATCTGTCTACATGCTGGCAGAACCTTTCAGGGATCAGCCATACAAAGCTCCTGTCAGCCACTGCTTCTTGGCATCAGCAATAATGTCTGGGTTTGGTGTCTGCAGATGTGATGGATCTCTAGGTGGGGCAATCTCTGGATGATCTTTCCTTCCGTCTCTTTCACTTTTTGTCCCCATCTTTCCTTTGGACAAGAACAATTCAGGGTTACAAATTTTGAGATGGGTGGGTGGCTCTATCCCTCAACTGGGGCCTGTTCCTATCTACTGGATGTGGTCTCTACAGGTTCTATCTCCCCTTCATTGGGTATTTTGGCTAAAAGCATCACTGTTGGGCCCTGGGAGACTCTTACTTCCTTGGCATCTGGGACTTTCTAGTGAGTACCCCGTGTTCCCTATTCCCCAGTACTACATATTTCTATTCAACTTCCTGACCCTTTGCACTTCCCCCCATCTCTTCCCATATCTGAACTGCCCCCCTTTCCACCTCCTCCTGTTCTCTCCCTTCCAGGTCTCTTCCTCCCTCTACCTCCTGTGATTATTTTGTTCCCCCTTCTATGTAGCATTGAAGTATCCAGATTTTGGTTTCCTTCTTCTTAAGCTCCATATGGTTTGGATTGTATCATGGGTATTCTAAGCTTTTGGGTTAAAATCCACTTATTAATGACTACGTATCATGTGGATACTAAGCATTTTATTCTTGTTCATTTTAATCGGTGTGGTAACTATAGTTCCTGTAGGATCACTTCTGTCATTGGAAAATCTCTTCACCATAATTCGTTTCCCCCACATACTCAAGATTTCTCTATGAATTCATGTTGTTTGAGGCTTTCCCTGCAGGAATTCCTTTCAAGGTTTTTTTTTTTTTTATTAAATTGAGTATTTCTTATATACATTTCGAGTGTTATTCCCTTTCCCGGTTTCCGGGCAAACATCCCCCTCCCCCCTCCCCTTCCTTATGGGTGTTCCCCTCCCAACCCTCCCCCCATTGCCGCCCTCCCCCCATAGACTAGTTCACTGTGGGTTCAGTCTTAGCAGGACCCAGGGCTTCCCCTTCCACTGGTGCTCTTACTAGGATATTCATTGCTACCTATGGGGTCAGAGTCCAGGGTCAGTCCATGTATAGTCTTTAGGTAGTGGCTTAGTCCCTGGAAGCTCTGGTTGCTTGGCATTGTTGTACTTTTGGGGTCTCGAGCCCCTTCAAGCTCTTCCAGTTCTTTCTCTGATTCCTTCAGCGGGGGTCCTATTCTCAGTTCAGTGGTTTGCTGCTGGCATTCGCCTCTGTACTTGCTGTATTCTGGCTGTGTCTCTCAGGAGTGATCTACATCGGGCTCCTGTCGGTCTGCACTTCTTTGCTTCATCCATCTTGTCTAATTGGATGGCTGTATATGCATGGGCCACATGTGGGGCAGGCTCTGAATGGGTGTTCCTTCTGTGTCTGTTTTAATCTTTGCCTCTCTCTTCCCTGCCAAGTGTATTCTTGTTCCCCTTTTAAAGAAGGAGTGAAGCATTCACATCTTGATCATCCGTCTTGAGTTTCATTTGTTCTAGGCATCTAGGGTAATTCAAGCATTTGGGCTAATAGCCACTTATCAATGAGTGCATACCATGTATGTCTTTCTGTGATTGGGTTAGCTCACTCAGGATGATATTTTCCAGTTCCAACCATTTGCCTATGAATTTCATAAACTCGTTGTTTTTGATAGCTGAGTAATATTCCATTGTGTAGATGTACCACATTTTCTGTATCCATTCCTCTGTTGAAGGGCATCTGGGTTCTTTCCAGCTTCTGGCTATTATAAATAAGGCTGCGATGAACATAGTGGAGCACGTGTCTCTTTAATATGTTGAGGCATCTTTTGGGTATATGCCCAAGAGAGGTATAGCTGGATCCTCAGGCAGTTCAATGTCCAATTTTCTGAGGAACCTCCAGACTGATTTCCAGAATGGTTTTACCAGTCTGCAATCCCACCAACAATGGAGGAGTGTTCCTCTTTCTCCACATCCTCGCCAGCATCTGCTGTCACCTGAGTTTTTGATCTTAGCCAATCGCACTGGTGTGAGGTGAAATCTCAGGGTTGTTTTGATTTGCATTTCCCTTATGACTAAAGATGTTGAACATTTCTTTAGGTGTTTCTCAGCCATTCGGCATTGCTCAGCTGTGAATTCTTTGTTTAGCTCTGAACCCCATTTTTTAATAGGGTTATTTGTTTCCCTGCAGTCTAACTTCTTGAGTTCTTTGTATATTTTGGAAATAAGGCCTCTATCTGTTGTAGGATTGGTAAAGATCTTTTCCCAATCTGTTGGTTGCCGTTTTGTCCTAACCACAGTGTCCTTTGCCTTACAGAAGCTTTGCAGTTTTATGAGATCCCATTTGTCGATTCTTGATCTTAGAGCATAAGCCATTGGTGTTTTGTTCAGGAAATTTTTTCCAGTGCCCATGTGTTCCAGATGCTTCCCTAGTTTTTCTTCTATTAGTTTGAGTGTGTCTGGTTTGATGTGGAGGTCCTTGATCCACTTGGACTTAAGCTTTGTACAGGGTGATAAGGATGGATCGATCTGCATTCTTCTACATGTTGCCCTCCAGTTGAACCAGCACCATTTGCTGAAAATACTATCTTTTTTCCATTGGATGGTTTTGGCTCCTTTGTCAAAAATCAAGTGACCATAGGTGTGTGGGTTCATTTCTGGGTCTTCAATTCTATTCCATTGGTCTATCTGTCTGTCTCTGTACCAATACCATGCAGTTTTTATCACTATTGCTCTGTAATACTGCTTGAGTTCAGGGATAGTGATTCCCCCTGAAGTCCTTTTATTGTTGAGGATAGCTTTAGCTATCCTGGGTTTTTTGTTATTCCAGATGAATTTGCAAATTGTTCTGTCTAACTCTTTGAAGAATTGGATTGGTATTTTGATGGGGATTGCATTGAATCTGTAGATTGCTTTTGGTAAAATGGCCATTTTTACCATATTAATCCTGCCAATCCATGAGCATGGGAGATCTTTCCATCTTCTGAGGTCTTCTTCAATTTCTTTCCTCAGTGTCTTGAAGTTCTTATTGTACAGATCTTTTACTTGCTTGGTTAAAGTCACACTGAGGTACTTTATATTATTTGGGTCTATTATGAAGGGTGTCGTTTCCCTAATTTCTTTCTCGGCTTGTTTCTCTTTTGTATAGAGGAAGGCAACTGATTTATTTGAGTTAATTTTATACCCAGCCACTTTGCTGAAGTTGTTTATCAGCTTTAGTAGTTCTCTGGTGGAACTTTTGGGATCACTTAAATATACTATCATGTCATCTGCAAATAGTGATATTTTGACCTCTTCTTTTCCGATCTGTATCCCCTTGATCTACTTTTGTTGTCTGATTGCTCTGGCTAGAACTTCAAGAACTATATTGAATAAGTAGGGAGAGAGTGGGCAGCCTTGTCTAGTCCCTGATTTTAGTGGGATTGCTTCAAGTTTCTCTCCATTTAGTTTAATGTTAGCAACTGGTTTGCTGTATATGGCTTTTACTATGTTTAGGTATGGGCCTTGAATTCCTATTCTTTCCAGGACTTTTATCATGAAGGGGTGTTGAATTTTGTCAAATGCTTTCTCAGCATCTAATGAAATGATCATGTGGTTCTGTTCTTTCAGTTTGTTTATATAATGGATCACGTTGATGGTTTTCCGTATATTAAACCATCCCTGCATGCCTGGGATGAAGCCTACTTGATCATGGTGGATGATTGTTTTGATGTGCTCTTGAATTCGGTTTGCCAGAATTTTATTGAGTATTTTTGCGTCGATATTCATAAGGGAAATTGGTCTGAAGTTCTCTTTCTTTGTTGTGTCTTTGTGTGGTTTAGGTATAAGAGTAATTGTGGCTTCATAGAAGGAATTCGGTAGGGCTCCATCTGTTTCAATTTTGTGGAATAGTTTGGATAATATTGGTATGAGGTCTTCTATGAAGGTTTGATAGAATTCTGCACTAAACCCGTCTGGACCTGGGCTCTTTTTGGTTGGGAGACCTTTAATGACTGCTTCTATTTCCTTAGGAGTTATGGGGTTGTTTAACTGGTTTATCTGTTCCTGATTTAACTTCGATACCTGGTATCTGTCTAGGAAATTGTCCATTTCCTGAAGATTTTCAAATTTTGTTGAATATAGGTTTTTATAGTAAGATCTGATGATTTTTTGAATTTCCTCCGAATCTGTAGTTATGTCTCCCTTTTCATTTCTGATTTTGTTAATTTGGACACACTCTCTGTGTCCTCTCGTTAGTCTGGCTAAGGGTTTATCTATCTTGTTGATTTTCTCAAAGAACCAACTTTTGGTTCTGTTGATTCTTTCTATGGTCCTTTTTGTTTCTACTTGGTTGATTTCAGCTCTGAGTTTGATTATTTCTTGCCTTCTACTCCTCCTGGGTGTATTTGCTTCTTTTTGTTCTAGAGCTTTTAGGTGTGCTGTCAAGCTGCTGACATATGCTCTTTCCTGTTTCTTTCTGCAGGCACTCAGCGCTATGAGTTTTCCTCTTAGCACAGCTTTCATTGTGTCCCATAAGTTTGAGTATGTTGTATCTTCATTTTCATTAAATTCTAAAAAGTTTTTAATTTCTTTCTTTATTTCTTCCTTGACCAGGTTATCATTGAGTAGAGCATTGTTCAATTTCCACGTATATGTGGGCATTCTTCCCTTATTGTTATTGAAGACCAGTTTTAGGCCGTGGTGGTCCGATAGCACGCATGGGATTATTTCTATCTTTCTGTACCTGTTGAGGCCCGTTTTTTGACCAATTATATGGTCAATTTTGGAGAAAGTACCATGAGGAGCTGAGAAGAAGGTATATCCTTTTGCTTTAGGATAGAATGTTCTATAAATATCCGTTAAGTCCATTTGGCTCATGACTTCTCTTAGTCTGTCTACATCACTGTTTAATTTCTGTTTCCATGATCTGTCCATTGATGAGAGTGGGGTGTTGAAATCTCCCACTATTATTGTGTGAGGTGCAATGTGTGTTTTGAGCTTTAGTAAGGTTTCTTTTACATATGTAGGTGCCCTTGTATTTGGGGCATAGATATTTAGGATTGAGAGTTCATCTTGGTTGATTTTTCCTTTGATGAATATGAAGTGTCCTTCCTTATCTTTTTTGATGACTTTTAGTTGGAAATTGATTTTATTTGATATTAGAATGGCTACTCCAGCTTGCTTCTTCTGACCATTTGCTTGGAAAGTTGTTTTCCAGCCTTTCACTCTGAGGTAGTGTCTGTCTTTGTCTCTGAGGTGTGTTTCCTGTAGGCAGCAGAATGCAGGGTCCTCGTTGCATATCCAGTTTGTTAATCTATGTCTTTTTATTGGGGAGTTGAGGCCATTGATATTGAGAGATATTAAGGAATAGTGATTATTGCTTCCCGTTATATTCATATTTGATGTGAGGTTATGTTTGTGTGCTTTCATTCTCTTTGTTTTGTTGCCAAGACGATTAGTTTCTTGCTTCTTCTAGGGTATAGCTTGCCTCCTTATGTTGGGCTTTACCATTTATTATCCTTTGTAGTGCTGGATTTGTAGAAAGATATTGTGTAAATTTGGTTTTGTCATGGAATATCTTGGTTTCTCCATCAATGTTAATTGAGAGTTTTGCTGGATACAGTAATCTGGGCTGGCATTTGTGTTCTCTTAGGGTCTGTATAACATCAGTCCAGGATCTTCTGGCCTTCATAGTTTCTGGCGAGAAGTCTGGTGTGATTCTGATAGGTCTCCCTTTATATGTTACTTGACCTTTTTCCCTTACTGCTTTTAATATTCTTTCTTTATTTTGTGCGTTTGGTGTTTTGACAATTATGTGACGGGAGGTGTTTCTTTTCTGGTCCAATCTATTTGGAGTTCTGTAGGCTTCTTGTATGTCTATGGGTATCTCTTTTTTTAGGTTAGGGAAGTTTTCTTCTATGATTTTGTTGAAGATATTTACTGGTCCTTTGAGCTGGGAGTCTTCACTCTCTTCTATACCTATTATCCTTAGGTTTGATCTTCTCATTGAGTCCTGGATTTCCTGTATGTTTTGGACCAGTAGCTTTTTCCGCTTTACATTATCTTTGACAGTTGAGTCAATGATTTCTATGGAATCTTCTGCTCCTGAGATTCTCTCTTCCATCTCTTGTATTCTGTTGGTGAAGCTTGTATCTACAGCTCCTTGTCTCTTCTTTTGGTTTTCTATATCCAGGGTTGTTTCCATGTGTTCTTTCTTGATTGCTTCTATTTCCATTTTTAATTCCTTCAACTGTTTGATTGTGTTTTCTTGGAATTCTTTCAGGGATTTTTGCGATTCCTCTCTGTAGGCTTTTACTTGTTTATTAATGTTTTCCTGTGCTTCCCTAAGTGTGTTCAGGTCTTTCCTGAAGTCCTCCAGCATCATGATCAAATATGATTTTGAAACTAGATCTTGCTTTTCTGGTGTGTTTGGATATTCCATGTTTGTTTTGGTGGGAGAATTGGGCTCCGATGATGGCATGTAGTCTTGGTTTCTGTTGCTTGGGTTCCTGCGCTTGCCTCTCGCCATCAGATTATCTCTAGTGTTACTTTGTTCTGCTATTTCTGACAGTGGCTAGACTGTCCTATAAGCCTGTGTGTCAGGAGTGCTGTAGACCTGTTTTCCTCTCTTTCAGTCAGTTATGGGGACAGAGTGTTCTGCTTTCGGGCGTGTAGTTTTTCCTCTCTACAGGTCTTCAGCTGTTCCTGTGGGCCTGTGTCTTGAGTTCACCAGGCAGCTTTCTTGCAGCAGAAAATTTGGTCTTACCTGTGGTCCCGAGGCTCAGGTTTGCTCGTGGGGTGCTGTCCAGGGGCTCTCTGCAGCGGCAGCAACCAGGAAGACCTGTGCCGCCCCTTCCGGGAGCTTCAGTGCACCAGGGTTCCAGATGGTCTTTGGCTTTTTCCTCAGGCGTCCGAGATGTGTGTGCAGGGAGCAGTCTCTTCTGGTTTCCCAGGCCTGTCTGCCTCTCTGAAGGTTTAGCTCTCCCTCCCACGGGATTTGGGTGCAGAGAACTGTTTATCCGGTCTGTTTCCTTCAGGGTCCGGCGGTGTCTGTGGCAGGGGTCCTGCCGCTCCTGGGCCCTCCCCCACGGGAGCCCAGAGGCCTTATACAGTTTCCTCTTGGGCCAGGGATGTGGGCAGGGGTGAGCAGTGTTGGTGGTCTCTTCCGCTCTGCAGCCTCAGGAGTGCCCACCTGACCAGGTGGTTGGGTCTCTCTCTCACCGGGTCTGGGAGCAGAGAGCTGCTGCGGGCCGGGATCCGCGGGTGTGGGACTTCCGGTAAACACAGAACGTGCCCGGTTCTAGAGAAATTCTGCTTCCGTGTGTCCCAAGCTCACCAGGCAGCTTTCTTGCAGCAGAAAATTTGGTCTTACCTGTGGTCCCGAGGCTCAAGTTCGCTCGTGGGGTGCTGCCCAGGGGCTCTCTGCAGTGGCAGGAACCAGGAAGCTCCTTTCAAGGTTTAATTACCCTCTTCCCAACCCCTTAAAGCATTTGTATGTTCTTGCGGGAACTCTGTTGACATGAAATTACTATTTTTTTTTCAATATTGGGTTTGAACTTTTCACGATAACTTGTTGGTGAGAATTTTCTGAAAACACTTCTTCATAAGTTTTCCTAATTTGAGCCTAAATCAAATGAGGGAGATCCTTCATCTCCCTCAGTGAGACTCTTTTTTCTTTTCTTTTCTTTTTTCTTTTTTGTAGTTTTTGTACCCAAAGTATACTATTTTGGGGAATCGTGTTTATGCAGAATGTATGTAGATACTTATATTTTATTTAAGCTTTTTTCATTACTGAGAATTTGATACATAAACAATGAAATATGATCGTATATGTTTCTAATTTCCCCCTCCAACTCCTCCCATGTACTTTATGACATGTCTCCTTCCCAACTCTCTGTTTTAAAAAAAATAACCCCCTAAATGCAGTAAGTACTACGTCCTGTGTGTTTATGAGTGGGCTCATCCACTGGACTCCGAGAGCTATAGGTGAAAGAAACCTCGGAGACTGCAGCAGAGACTACTGTCATTGCCCTTGATTTTTCACCATAAGAATGCAGCAAAGTCTCCATTGCTCAAGGAACCATACATTTTGGCTGATGAACATAGATGAAATCAACCTTAAGCCAATGAGGGAACCTCTTTCTTGCTTCACAACACTAGAAGATGCTCTGTAGGCTGCTTGGGGAGCAAGGCAATCAATGGGCCTACCCTGTGTTAGTGTCTTGTTTTCAATCATGAATCCTGACTTTCTCTTTTGGTTGCTTTGATCCCCATTAATGAATGTTGGGGATGTGGAGGATCATCATACACAACTCTGAAGTGTCCTGCCTTACAAAACTACTTTTTTGACTTGAAGCATTCTCACTGTTTCTGATTTCTGTAGAACTTCCATATTAAAACAAACCAAAACCCAAAACCAAAACAAAACCAAGAAACCCAGAACTTTAGAAGATTTATAATAATTTATCTTTTGCTGAAAACGGGAAGATTTGCCAGTAATTTCATTACTTGGGAGACGAGTGAGAGGCAGGAAGATCAAAAATTTCCAACAACACAGAGAATTTGAGGCTAGCTTCAATTACTTGAAATGACAGAGAGAGAGAGAGAGAGAGAGAGAGAGAGAGAGAGAGAGAGAGAGAGAGAGAGCAAACAAACAAACTTGAGAGAAACATTTTGCAATAATTATGTAGACAGTTTTTATGGATCCAAAGCCAAATCATCTAACACAAATATTGAAAAATAATCAAGGTAAACTTCTATACTCTATCAGAGATAATTTCCAAATTGCCTTTAACTAGACCATTGGTACTAAATTAGAAAAAAACACCCTTTGGTTGTTGATTATAAATATTATACTATTTAAAAACAATCTCCTTAGATTACATTAACTTAAGGCACGTTGGATATCATCATGTTTATCAGCAAAATTCTAAATTTTGAACTAATACCCTATCATTTTATAAAATATATTTTCTTCATATTTTAATATTACACTGTAAATTTCCACATTTTCTTGGTAAACTAAACCTTTGTACATCTTTAAGAGAAAGAAAAAAGGAAACATAAGTGAAACTGGCAAATCATGCATGGCTCTTGTGACAGTAAACACTCTTGGTAACTTCCGGACAGAAAATAGTTTTGGAACTTAATGTTAAATTTAAATCTTTTCTTTTTTTATTTCGGGAGGAAACAAGTATTCTAAAGACATCTGTCAGGGATCTAAATGTATAACCAGGTCTTACCGGATTTGCCATGTAATCTGTAATTGCTGGAAAACATTGATTTAACATCTAATCTAAAAGATATTCCTCTAGATTTCACCACTGAATCTAGAATTTCATGAATTTGGTGGTGTTTAAAAAAAATTACCAAGATGTGCATGTATTCAGGTGCTTGACCTTTCCATAGGGTTTTCTACTTACTTTTAAACTCCTCATGAAAACAAAGCAAACCAACAAAACACTAGAAAGCAGGATCATACCTTTAGAAACTACAATTTTACTGATTTCTGCATTCTAAGGATATTCAGTATTTCATTGTTAAACGTCTCATTTAAGTTTATTTCTATTAAATACCCATTTTATAAAACGAAAGATTCCGGTTAAGGGCCTGGGATGATTGAATTTTGGCTTTTGCATAATTATTCAGTATTTGTAGCATGCTTTGTGTGATTCTCATAGAGACTTTACACGCTATTCAAGTTGGGTAACACTATGTAATCAATTTCACAATATGCCTCGTTTTCATCTAAGTATTAGGCTTGAAATTCTAGACGCAAGATGTACCATGGCTTATGGCATAAAACAAAATCTCTAGAGTAAAGGAACTTTAGTGGTATAAGGTTATATTTCATTTTATAATGTCAGAAGATACACAGAAAATATTCATAACAGTTAAGAAGTCTGACCTTTACATTAGTCACATCAAATTCCAGGCATGAACATTAAAATTAGCTCATGACCAATCTATTCCTGAAAGGAAAAAAAAGTGGGGGTATCAGCATGGTCATATTACAAAGGCTGTTACATTAGAAAGATCTTTAAAGAAGGGTTAGTTATGTGGAAAACACAATAAAGAATTCCAAGGCTTTGAATTAAGAAAGAAGAATATGATGTGTTGACCTCAAGTTCTTGAACGTGGACATTATTCTCATGCCCTTCATGGTGCTTCGCTAGTGGTGGTAACTGCAGACTTGATTCTATTGTAACCTTGCCCCTGGCTTTCCTTGTTATCAGAGTGTTTTAAACTTGGTAGCCCAATGTTAGTGCTTAATACATGGTTAAAATGAAGTTAATACATGTACTAGAGAGTTAACCTTGGACAGACCTTTACTCCTCATCTCAAAACATTTCCAGAACTCCCCATTTTCTGTCAGCCACAGTTTATGCCTGACAGTGTATATAAAAAGACTCAGTTAAACACGTTCTCAGCCATGAGAACAAGCCTGTTGGCTTGGCTTTGTTACCTATCTCTCTCATTTTGTTTTGTTTCTTTTTTCTTTTTTTGTTTTTTAATTTTGTTCATTTACAGAGAATTAAGTTTCATTCTGGCATTTCTCAAACAGAGTTTGCCTTTATTGTTTTTTTTCCTTCGCTTCTTGCCACTCCCTCTTTCTTACGCATTTTGCTCGGTCCACTTTCTTCTCACATCTGACCCTTTGAACCTTTCAGTATCTTTTGGTCCATTCTCCCTGCTTCTATCTGGATTCACAGTCTATACCTTTGCATTTCTGTGGAGGCTGTCATGTGATTTCTGCCCTTAAGTTTTTTTTTTTTTTTAGGCAAATAACATTTATTGACTTCCATATGTCAAACCAACTGTACATCTTTGAAGCAATGCCAACTTGTTCTTCATGTGATCTACGCCGTTATCCATGTGTGCTGAGTACTTATGTAGTCTCTTGTGTGACCCTGTATTTGAGCCAGTGTTCTAGCAAGAGAGACAGAACCTATGAACTCTCTAATTCAGTGTGAGAGGGCAATTGCCCTGTACTTTGCTTCAAGCCTGTGTTTCTTCCAACTCACATACTACCTCAGGCTTCTCTGTTCAGTGTGTATCAGCACATAGTTCAGAAGCCACCTTTCCTATCAAGCAGTTGTCTTAACCATGTCTAGAGCAGAGAATTGAATACTTGAAAAAGGTTTTATTATCACTTGGGGTCTGTGAATAAAGACAAAGATTGCCTGTGTTAAGCTTCAGGAAACAACACAAACAAATATGTAAAAATATACAAATCACTGCAATGTTGCCTGAAAGCTCTAGTTTTTTTCCTTTGTTTTGTATTGTTTTTTGTCTAAGACAGTATTGGATTTTGATAGGTTAGCCTGGTATTTTCTACTTCATATTACAAATAATAGATTGAACAATTAATCAGATTGGTTTATATGATTATTGGCATAGCCTATTGATTACTTATTTATGAGCTTAAACAGTGTGAAGCCTCTTCTGATAATATAGAAATGCCCCCCCCCCCCGGAAAGAAACTGTCGTCTTTATGATCAAATGGTACAATTTGCTGAGTGAGGGCTAAATAAATTCAATCAAAATATATTTCTGATATCAAGCTTTTTTATAAATCAAGATTAGCAAAATGCTAGATAAATTCTAACAGTCATACATTCTGATAAACTGATAAAACTGGTCTGATCAAAAGAATGAATCGTATACATGTACCATATTGATTTGCTAGCTCAACGAATATGCTGTGGGTATAGTATGTCTTACTTAAAATTTTATTTGCTGTGTTAAACACCATGACCAAAAGCCACATGAGCAGGAAAGGTTTATCCCAGCTTACAACTCCCAGTTCACATAGTTTATATGGAAGGAAGTCAGGGCAGGAATTCAAGGAAGGAATCTGGAGGTAAGGACAAATGCAGAGGCCATGGAGGAGTGCTGCTTACTGACTTGCTCTTCATGACTTACTGAGTCTGTTCTCTTACAACACCCAGGACTACTTGCCCAGGGTTGGCACTGCCCAGAGGAAGCTGAGCTCTCCCACACCAATCATAAATCAAGAAAATTTACTGCCTGTTTTCTTACAGGCAAATCTTATTGAGGCATTCTCTCGATTGAAAGTCCTTCTCAAATAACTCTACTTTGTGTCAAGCTGACATAAAGCTGACCATCACAATGTATAAATAAGATAATAAACTCACAAACTATAAAAGACATGCTGAACACTTACGGCATGCATCAGACAGTATTCTAAAGGAGTCAGTCCAAGAGTATGGATTTTAACCTCACATTTCATTCTCTTTATTTGTAAACTGAAAGATGAAAATATGTTGAGTGACAGGACACACTGGTTTTGGAGCTTGCGTATGTCTTGAATAATAATTCTGAAAATGGAAAAACTGTTCTGTATTATTGTAGAGAGGGAGTGCCATTGTCATGTAAACAAAAGGACCCCAACAGTAATTTAACCCAAGTTACATACTTGACAGTTTACTCCCTTGCCAGACTTCCCTATTCTTTCAGTATAAAAATAAATAATGGATTTTTACCTAATTTGCTTTTCCAAGTAGGGCATCTATTTAATATACTTGCACATTACAAATACATATATTTTATTACATACAAAAAATTTAATGTGATGTTCTGTAAGGACTAAGAATTAAGTACTAAATAAAGCAATTAATGTATGATAATATAGTTTTAGATTATAGTTTGGTTGGTGTGCAAATATGTTACCCAGCCTATATTTATGGGTTTTGTGATTCAAATGAACAATTTGTATACAAGTACCATGTTTTTGTGCCAAGAGAATTCATTTTACTCCCTTGAATAAAATCTTTTCATATTTGTCATAATGTAGTCAAAATTCTTTGGAAATAATACAATGAAATATTTTAATAATCAGCTACAGAACGGATAAATATTCTTTTGTTAAAGAGCAAAATAGAAAGTTTCAGGTGGAAGCACGCAGGATGAATATTATGTGTAAGAGAGAAATTGTCTCTTTAGAAAGACAGGGTTCCTTAAAAATATCTTTACTAAACTAAGAATTAATAATTGTATTTCCTCTGACTATTCAGTGCTCTGGTTAGAAAATTAATAGAGAAAACTTCTCCTGGAACTCTTAGTGTAGTGGAAATGGATTCATTATGTTGATTTTATAACTACCTTATAGTAATTAACTCTATTTTCAATAGTTTATATGTATCTCTTATTAGAAATAATATAAATGGGACATCCCATGTCTTTATGGCATGAGGAAATCACCTAGAACAATGAACTGATTTACTTGTGACTCTTTGTGTAAAAATGTCTTTTAGCCTTCATTTTAGTTGAAGGGGTATTCTGTTTACATTTGTGTCTATATGTCATGTGCATGTATGTTGGATCCCCTGAGATTTGAGTTCCAGACAGTTGTGATCTGTCATATGGGCATTAGGAATTGAACCCAAGTCTTCTGGAAGAACAACCAGTCTTTTTAATCTCTGAGCCATCTTTCCAGTCCTACTTACACCTCTTAAAAGACGGCATTCAGCAAATCACAGCACCCTTTTTATGTACCTACCTCTAGCAATGTTTAAATGACTAAAGCTCTGAAAGTAGCAGCTGTATTCAATTATGTCACTGCTGAGGATTGCCATGGTGCTTGCAACTGCTTACTTAATTCATTATATTTTGTTATCTAATTAATCAAGAAAATCACCAGTAGAATTACAAAGTAGTAAAGCTCATAAGTATGAATAGATAGCCAGAAGATCTGATGTGAAAATCTATAAGCAGAACTCGATGCTCAATAAACGTCTCTGATAAACACAGGTTATTATTATTACACGGTATTTGTTGTACTTGTCCTTTGATCTCTACATCCTGAGCAAAATCAACTTGGGAGGTACACATCCTGATCACAACCCATCACTGAGGGCAGCCAAAGCAGGAATTTAAGCAGGGCAAGTATATGAAGGCAGGAGCTGATGTAGAGGTCATGGAGGGACACTGTTTACTGGTTTAATCCTCGTTGCTTTCTTCGACTGCTTTCTTTTTTTTTTTTTGTTTTCTTTTTTTTTATTATTATTAACTTGAGTATTTCTTATATACATTTCGAGTGTTATTCCCTTTCCCAGTTTCCGGGCAAACATCCCCCTCCCCCTCCCCTTTCTTATCGGTGTTCCCCTCCCCACCCTCCCCCCATTGTCCCCCTCCCCCCAACAGTCTAGTTCACTGGGGGTTCAGTCTTAGCAGGACCCAGGGCTTCCCCTTCCACTGGTGATCTTACTAGGATATTCATTGCTACCTATGGGATCAGAGTCCAGGGTCAGTCCATGTATAGTCTTTAGGTAGTGGCTTAGTCCCTGGAAGCTCTGGTTGCTTGGCATTGTTGTACATATGGGGTCTCGAGCCCCTTCAAGCTCTTCCAGTTCTTTCTCTGATTCCTTCAACGGGGGTCCTATTCTCAGTTCAGTGGTTTGCTGCTGGCATTCGCCTCTGTATTTGCTGTATTCTGGCTGTGTCTCTCAGGAGCGATCTACATCCGGCTCCTGTCGGTCTGCACTTCTTTGCTTCATCCATCTTGTCTAATCGACTGCTTTCTTATGCATCCCAAGAACATCTGCCCAGGGGCAGCACCACCTACACTGGGCTAGGTCATCTTCATCAATCAGTAAGCAATGTAGAGATTCCACAGGCTTTCCAGTACGCTTGATGGAGGCACCTGTCTTCCCAGGTGACAGGAGCTTGTGTCAAATTGGCAAAACAACAGTAGCAAATTTTTGAAGCTGCATGTAACTTTTGTACCTTTAGTAAGTCTGTCTTTATAACAGTTTAAAGCTTTGATTTTCAAATGTTTTAGATCCAGTAAGAAAGTATATAAAGTCTTTCTGTTCCGCCAGACCCAATCCCTGAGGCTAGTGCTATAACAGGGTACCAGTGGCAGCAACTACCCCCCATGTCTCCTCCACAGGCATCCCCTCCTGGCCTCCTCCTTGCACTTGTGGCTGTGTCCCAGCCCCCCAACCCCTGACTCAAGCTGACTTTCCCCTGCTCAAACACATGACAGAAGCAGATAATGTGACTTCAGACTTTGTCCATTTTCACTATTGCTGTGAGCCCAAACTTTCGATCTCCTCACTAAGGCCCTAACAGAATACCAGCTGTAGCCACCCCTTCCATGCCTCCTGTGGATACCAGATTCCCCCTCTGTCCCCCCTCCTCACACTCATTGCTGCATCCTCTCCTCTATACCTCGCAGGCATTCCTCTGCGAACACAACAGTCAATCTGGTTAATAAAATAGACAACACCCAGACCACACACTCAATGGAAATCCAAAAAAAAAAAAAAAAAAAAAAAAAAGAAACAAAAAGAAACAAAAACCAAGGAACGAAACACCCACACATCAAAGATAAATCCAGAAAGCAACACCTAGAGACCTATAATTCCCCAAACCAGATGAGATGCCTAGATGTCAGCATTGGGATGAAATCAGTAACAGGCAAGACAATATGTCTCTACCAAAGCCCAGCTATCTTACTACAGGAGGCCTACGGTATTCCTACATAGCTGAAGCACAAGAAGAAAAGAAAAAGGCCAAGTCATAGGAAAATGATAGAGGCCCTCAAAGAGGATATGAATAAATCCCTTAAAGAAATCCAGAAAAACAAATTCAAACATTTGGGAGAAATGCATGCATCCTTAAAGTAAGAAAACAAACAAGCCAGCAAGCAAGCAAACAGTTGAAGGAAATGAACCGTACAAAACTGTTTTAGAACTGAAAATAAAAACAGAAGCAATAAGGAAAACAAAAAGGGAAACTTGGAAAGGAAAGTTTGAGAATCTGAACAGAGTCAAGGTTCACCAACAGAATACAAGAGATGGGATAAACTCTGAAACACACTAGAAGAAATAATATATCAGTCAATAAAATGGTAAATAAATCAAAAGAACTTGTTTTGACACAAAACATTCAGGAAATCTGAGACACTATGAAAAAACCAAACCTAAGAATAATATGAATAGAAGAAGAAGAAGAATCCCTCAGAGGACTGGGGGGACGCGTGTAGAAATACAGAGAGAGCTTTGCGCAGTGGCAGTATCGTAGCCAAGGAGGTTTATCCGAGGCGCGATTGTTGCTAATTGAAATACAGAGAAATGTATATTTCTTTTTTATTAAATTACTTTGTTTGTTTATCATCCAAATGTGGACCCTAGTCCCCCTCCCTGAATTCTTCATCCTCTCTCCTTCCCCTTTGCTTCTGAGAGGGTGCTCCCCCACCACCCACTCACTCCCACTTAACCCCCACCTACATCCCCCTTCCCTAGGGCATCAAATATCTACAGGATTAGGCACATCTCTCAGACAAGACAGTCCTCTGCTATATATGTACTGGGGGCCGTGGATCAGCCCATATATGTTCTTTGGTTGGTGGCTTCATCTCTGGGGGCTCTGAGGGTCCCAGTTAGTTAATTCATATCTTCTTCTTCCTATGGGGATGCAATCCCCTTCCGCACCTTTGATCATTTCCCTAACTCTTAATAGGGGTCCCCAACCTCAGTCCAATGGTTGGCTGTACTCATCTGCATCTGTCTCAGTTAGTTGCTGGTAGAGCTCTCAGAGGACAATGATGCTATGTTCCTGTCTACAAGCACAACATGGCATCAGTAAAAGTGTCAGGGCTTGATGCCTGACATAGGCTGGATCACAAATTGGGCCAGTCACTGGATAGCCTTTCCTCTAGTTTCTGCTCCATTTTTCTCCCTGTATTTCCTTTAGACAGGAAAAAATCTGGGTCAAAAATTTTGAAGATGGGTAGATGGCCCCATTCCTCAACGGGCAGCCATTTAGGCTAAGTTCATCCCCATTGAGCCCTGGGAGCTGCTCACATCTCAGATCTCTAGGACTTTCTAGAGGTCCCCGCAACCCCCGCTACAGCCCTCTGGGCTTCTCTCCTGTGTCCCCACAGAAAATGTTTTTAGCGAAATTATAGCATGAAATTTTCCTAACCTAAAGAAGGAGAAACCTATAAAGTTACAAGGAGAATACAAAACACTAAATAGATTGGACAAGAAAAGAAAGTCCCCTCACCACACAATAGTCAAAACACTAGAACAAAGAAAGTATTTCTTCAGAACAATTTTCACTTTGAAAGACCCAGGACCTTCTACTTCTTTTTTTTTTTTATTAACTTGAGTATTTCTTATATACATTTCGAGTGTTATTCCCTTTCCCGGTATCCGGGCAAACATCCCCCTCCCCCCTCCCCTTCCTTATGAGTGTCCCCCTCCCAACCCTCCCCCATTGCCGCCCTCCCCCAACAGTCTAGTTCACTGGGGGTTCAGTCTTAGCAGGACCCAGGGCTTCCCCTTCCACTGGTGCTCTTACTAGGATATTCATTGCTACCTATGAGGTTGGAGCCCAGGGTCAGTCCATGTATAGTCTTTAGGTATTGGCTTAGTCCCTGGAAGCTCTGGTTGCTTGGAATTGTTGTACATATGGGGTCTCGAGCCCCTTCAAGCTCTTCCAGTTCTTTCTCTGATTCCTTCAGCGGGGGTCCTATTCTCAGTTCAGTGGTTTGCTGCTGGCATTCGCCTCTGTACTTGCTGTATTCTGGCTGTGTCTCTCAGGAGCGATCTACATCGGGCTCCTGTCGGTCTGCACTTCTTTGCTTCATCCATCTTGTCTAATTGGATGGCTGTATATGCATGGGCCACATGTGGGGCAGGCTCTGAATGGGTGTTCCTTCTGTGTCTGTTTTAATCTTTGCCTCTCTCTTCCCTGCCAAGTGTATTCTTGTTCCCCTTTTAAAGAAGGAGTGAAGCATTCACATCTTGATCATCCGTCTTGAGTTTCATTTGTTCTAGGCATCTAGGGTAATTCAAGCATTTGGGCTAATAGCCACTTATCAATGAGTGCATACCATGTATGTCTTTCTGTGATTGGGTTAGCTCACTCAGGATGATATTTTCCAGTTCCAACCATTTGCCTATGAATTTCATAAAGTCATTGTTTTTGATAGCTGAGTAATATTCCATTGTGTAGATGTACCACATTTTCTGTATCCATTCCTCTGTTGAAGGGCATCTGGGTTCTTTCCAGCTTCTGGCTATTATAAATAAGGCTGCAAGGAACATAGTGGAGCACGTGTCTTTTTTAGATGTTGGGGCATCTTTTGGGTATATGCCCAAGAGAGGTATAGATGGATCCTCAGGCAGTTCATTGTCCAATTTTCTGAGGAACCTCCAGACTGATTTCCAGAATGGTTGTACCAGTCTGCAACCCCACCAACAATGGAGGAGTGTTCCTCTTTCTCCGCATCCTCGCCAGCATTTGCTGTCACCTGAGTTTTTGATCTTAGCCATTCTCACTGGTGTGAGGTGAAATCTCAGGGTTGTTTTGATTTGCATTTCCCTTATGACTAAAGATGTTGAACATTTCTTTAGGTGTTTCTCAGCCATTCGGCATTCTTCAGCTGTGAATTGTTTGTTTAGCTCTGAACCCCATATTTTAATAGGGTCATTTGTCTCCCTGTGGTCTAACTTCTTTAGTTCTTTGTATATTTTGGATATAAGGCCTCTATCTGTTGTAGGAATGGTAAAGATCTTTTCCCAATCTGTTGGTTGCCGTTTTGTCCTAACCACAGTGTCCTTTGCCTTACAGAAGCTTTGCAGTTTTATGAGATCCCATTTGTCGATTCTTGATCTTAGAGCATAAGCCATTGGTGTTTTGTTCAGGAAATTTTTTCCAGTGCCCATGTGTTCCAGATGCTTCCCTAGTTTTTCTTCTATTACTTTGAGTGTATCTGGTTTGATGTGGAGGTCCTTGATCCACTTGGACTTAAGCTTTGTACAGGGTGATAAGCATGGATCGATCTGCATTCTTCTACATGTTGACCTCCAGTTGAACCAGCACCATTTGCTGAAAATGCTATCTTTTTTCCATTGGATGGTTTTGGCTCCTTTGTCAAAAATCAAGTGACCATAGGTGTGTGGGTTCATTTTTGGGTCTTCAATTCTATTCCATTGGTCTATCTGTCTGTCTCTGTACCAATACCATGCAGTTTTTATCACTATTGCTCTGTAATACTGCTTGAGTTCAGGGATAGTGATTCCCCCTGAAGTCCTTTTATTGTTGAGGATAGTTTTAGCTATCCTGGGTTTTTTGTTATTCCAGATGAATTTGCAAATTGTTCTGTCTAACTCTTTGAAGAATTGGATTGGTATTTTGATGGGGATTGCATTGAATCTGTAGATCGCTTTTGGTAAAATGGCCATTTTTACTATATTGATCCTGCCAATCCATGAGCATGGGAGATCTTTCCATCTTCTGAGGTCTTCTTCAATTTCTTTCTTCAGTGTCTTGAAGTTCTTATTGTACAAATGTTATACTTGCTTGGTTAAAGTCACACCGAGGTACTTTATATTATTTGGGTCTATTATGAAGGGTGTCGTTTCCCTAATTTCTTTCTCGGCTTTTTTCTCTTTTGTATAGAGGAAGGCTACTGATTTATTTGAGTTAATTTTATACCCAGCCACTTTGCTGAAGTTGTTTATCAGCTTTAGTAGTTCTCTGGTGGAACGTTTGGGATCACTTAAATATACTATCATGTCATCTGCAAATAGTGATATTTTGACCTCTTCTTTTCCGATCTGTATCCCCTTGACCTCCTTTTGTTGTCTGATTGCTCTGGCTAGGACTTCAAGAACTATATTGAATAAGTAGGGAGAGAGTGGGCAGCCTTGTCTAGTCCCTGATTTTAGTGGGATTGCTTCAAGTTTCTCTCCATTTAGTTTAATGTTAGCAACTGGTTTGCTGTATATGGCTTTTACTATGTTTAGGTATGGGCCTTGAATTCCTATTCTTTCCAGGACTTTTATCATGAAGGGGTGTTGAATTTTGTCAAATGCTTTCTCAGCATCTAATGAAATGATCATGTGGTTTTGTTCTTTCAGTTTGTTTGTATAATGGATCACATTGATGGTTTTCCGTATATTAAACCATCCCTGCATGCCTGGGATGAAGCCTACTTGATCATGGTGGATGATTGTTTTGATGTGCTCTTGGATTCGGTTTGCCAGAATTTTATTGAGTATTTTTGCATCGATATTCATAAGGGAAATTGGTCTGAAGTTCTCTTTCTTTGTTGGGTCTTTGTGTGGTTTAGGTATAAGAGTAATTGTGGCTTCATAGAAGGAATTCGGTAGTGATCCATCTGTTTCAATTTTATGGAATAGTTTGGATAATATTGGTATGAGGACTTCTATGAAGGTCTGATAGAATTCTGCACTAAACCCGTCTGGACCTGGGCTCTTTTTGGTTGGGAGAACTTTAATGACTGCTTCTAATTCCTTGGGAGTTATGGGGTTGTTTAACTGGTTTATCTGTTCCTGATTTAACTTCGATACCTGGTATCTGTCTAGGAAATTGTCCATTTCCTGTAGATTTTCAAGTTTTGTTGAATATAGGCTTTTATAGTAAGATCTGATGATTTTTTGAATTTCCTCTGAATCTGTAGTTATGTCTCCCTTTTCATTTCTGATTTTGTTAAATTGGGCACACTCTTTGTGTCCTCTTGTTAGTCTGGCTAAGGGTTTATCTATCTTGTTGATTTTCTCAAAGAACCAACTTTTGGTTCTGTTGATTCTTTCTATGGTCCTTTTTGTTTCTACTTGGTTGATTTCAGCTCTGAGTTTGATTATTTCCTGCCTTCTACTCCTCCTGGGTGTATTTGCTTCTTTTTGTTCTAGAGCTTTTAGGTGTGCTGTCAAGCTGCTGACATATGCTCTTTCCTGTTTCTTTCTGAAGGCACTCAGCGCTATGAGTTTTCCTCTTAGCACAGCTTTCATTGTGTCCCATAAGTTTGGGTATGTTGTACCTTCATTTTCATTAAATTCTAAAAAGTCTTTAATTTCTTTCTTTATTTCTTCCTTGACCAGGTTATCATTGTGTAGAGCATTGTTCAATTTCCACATATATGTGGGCATCCTTCCCTTATTGTTATTGAAGACCAGTTTTAGGCCGTGGTGGTCTGACACATGGGATTATTTCTATCTTTCTGTACCTGTTGAGGCCCGTTTTTTGACCAATTATATGGTCAATTTTGGAGAAAGTACCATGAGGAGTTGAGAAGAAGGTATATCCTTTTGCTTTAGGACAGAATGTTCTATAAATATCTGTTAAGTCCATTTGGCTCATGACTTCTCTTAGTCTGTCTATGTCTCTGTTTAATTTCTGTTTCCATGATCTCTCCATCGATGAGAGTGGGGTGTTGAAATCTCCTACTATTATTGTGTGAGGTGCAATGTGTGTTTTGAGCTTTAGTAAGGTTTCTTTTACGTATGTAGGTGCCCTTGTATTTGGGGCATAGATATTTAGGATTGAGAGTTCATCTTGGTGGATTTTTCCTTTGATGAATATGAAGTGTCCTTCCTTACCTTTTTTGATGACTTTTAGTTGAAAATTGATTTTATTTGATATTAGAATGGCTACTCCAGCTTGCTTCTTCTGACCATTTGCTTGGAAAGTTGTTTTCCAGCCTTTCACTCTGAGGTAGTGTCTGTCTTTGTCTCTGAGGTGTGTTTCCTGTAGGCAGCAGAATGCAGGGTCCTTGTTGCATATCCAGTGTGTTAATCTATGTCTTTTTATTGGGGAGTTGAGGCCATTGATGTTGAGAGATATTAAGGAATAGTGATTATTGCTTCCTGTTATATTCATATTTGGATGTGAGGTTATGTTTGTGTGCTTTTCTTCTCTTTGTTTTGTTTCCAAGACGATTAGTTTCTTGCTTCTTCTAGGGTATAGCTTGCCTCCTTATGTTGGGCTTTACCATTTATTATCCTTTGTAGTGCTGGATTTGTAGAAAGATATTGTGTAAATTTGGTTTTGTCATGGAATATATTGGTTTCTCCATCTATGTTAATTGAGAGTTTTGCAGGATACAGTAACCTGGGCTGGCATTTGTGTTCTCTTAGGGTCTGTATGACATCAGTCCAGGATCTTCTGGCCTTCATAGTTTCTGGCGAGAAGTCTGGTGTGATTCTGATAGGTCTCCCTTTATATGTTACTTGACCTTTTTCCCTTACTGCTTTTAATATTTCTTTATTTTGTGCGTTTGGTGTTTTGACTATTATGTGACGTGAGGTGTTTCTTTTCTGGTCCAATCTATTTGAAGTTCTGTAGGCTTCTTGTATGCCTATGGGTATCTCTTTTTTTAGGTTAGGGAAGTTTTCTTCTACGATTTTGTTGAAGATATTTTTTGGTCCTTTGAGCTGGGAGTCTTCACTCTCTTCTATACCTATTATCCTTAGGTTTGATCTTCTCATTGAGTCCTGGATTTCCTGTATGTTTTGGACCAGTAGCTTTTTCCGCTTTACATTATCTTTGACAGTTGAGTCAATGATTTCTATGGAATCTTCTGTTCCTGAGATTCTCTCTTCCATCTCTTGTATTCTGTTGGTGAAGCTTGTATCTACAGCTCCTTGTCTCTTCTTTTGGTTTTCTATATCCAGGGTTGTTTCCATGTGTTCTTTCTTGATTGCTTCTATTTCCATTTTTAATTCCTTCAACTGTTTGATTGTGTTTTCTGGAATTCTTTCAGGCATTTTTGTGATTCCTCTCTGTAGGCTTCTACTTGTTTATTAATGTTTTCCTGTGTTTCTCTAAGGGAGTTCTTCACGTCTTTCTTGAATTCCTCCAGCATCATGATCAAATATGATTTTGAAACTAGATCTTGGTTTTCTGGTGTGTTTGGATATTCCATGTTTGTTTTGATGGGAGAATTGTGCTCCGATGGTGCCCTGTAGTCTTGGTTTCTGTTGCTTGGGTTCCTGCGCTTGCCTCTAGCCATCAGATTATCTCTAGTGTTACTTTGTTCTGCTATTTCTGACAGTGGCTAGACTGTCCTATAAGCCTGTGTGTCAGGAGTGCTGTAGACCTGTTTTCCTGTTTTCTTTCAGCCAGTTATGGGGACAGAGTGTTCTGCTTTCGGGCGTGTAGTTTTTCCTCTCTACACGTCTTCAGCTGTTCCTGTGGGCCTGTGTCTTTAGTTCACCAGGCAGGTCACTTGCAGCAGAAAAGTTGGTCTTACCTGTGGTCCCGAGGCTCAAGTTCGCTCTCGGGGTGCTGCCCATGAGCTCTCTGTGCCGGCAGCAACCAGGAAGATCTGCTCCACCATTTCCAGGAGCTTCAGTGCACCAGGGTTCCAGATGGCGTTTGGTGTTTTCCTCTGGCGTCCGAGATGTCTGCAGAGTGCAGTCTCTTCTGGTTTCCCAGGCGTGTCTGCCTCTCTGAAGTTTTAGCTCTCCCTCCCATGGGATTTGGGTGCAGAAAATTGTTTATCAGGTCTGTTCCTTCAGTTTCCGGAGGTGTCTCAGTCGCAGGGCCTTCTACTACTTTTTAAGGAGAAACAATTCACAATTACTGAGCAGTAGTGAAATGTAACAGATAAACACAGACATAGTAGAGTAACACTGGATATTGCAATTAAGACTCTGAAAGTCAAAAGGGCCTGGGCAGATGTACTGAAGATGAGAAGGTAGCCCAGACTACTTTTCCACCACAAAACTTTCAATCGTTGTAGATGGAGAAAACAAAATACCTCGTGATAGATTTAAATTAAAACTATCTCTCTAGAAATCCAGCCTTACAGAAGGTGCTAGAAGGAAAGCTCCAACTGAAAAAGATTAACTACACCAACAAAAACAGTGGCAGGAAATAATCTCACAGTAGCAAAGTCAAAAGAAGGGAACTAGGAACCAACAATCACTGGTTATTGATATCTCGCAAGGTCAATAGTCTCAATTCCTCAATGAAAAGACACACAGTGGATGCAGAAACAGGATCCATCCTTCTGTTATATCCAAGAAATATTCCTCAACCCTAAGGACAGACATTACCTAAGGGTAAAAGGTTGTGAACATATATTCTGAGCAGATGAACCTAAGATGTAGGCAGGGGTAGACATTTCAGTTCTCAATACTTATGCCTCATAAACAAGGCCACCCACTTTTGTAAATAAAACACCTCTACAGCTTAAGTCACATTATTAACCCTCACACACCAAGAGTGGGAGGTTTCAGAACTGGACTCTCACCAGTGGATAGGTCATCCAGACAAAAACTGAACAGAAGACTAGGACCTACCAGATATCTGCAACAGTTCATCCCAATACAGAAGAATATAACTTTTTCTCAGCATCTCACTCAAACTTCTCCCAAATTAACCACATACTGGGTTACAAAACAAGTTTTAACAGATGCAAGGAATTTGAAATAACACCCAGCAAATTCTGTCAGGCGACCACTGTGGACCAAATCTTGGTATCAACAATACAGAAACAAAATAAAGCTTACGAAGTTGTGGAAACTGAAGAGATCTCTACTGAATGAAAAATGTGTCAAGGTAGAAATGAAGAAGTAAAAGACTTTCTGGAATTCAATGCTAAGGAATACACAACATAGCCAAAATGAGGGGACACAGGGAAAGTGAGGCTAACAGGAAAGTTCATAGCATTAAGCACCTCCATAAAAAGTTCGGAGAGATCTCATATTGCTAACTTACCAGCACACATAAAAGCTCTAGGAAAAAAAAGAAACCTACCCAAAAGGAGTGGATGGCTCGAAATAATCAAACTGAAGATTGAAATCAATAGAATAGAAACAAAGAGAACAATATAAAGAACAAATGAATTAGAGTTGATTCTTTGAGAAAATCAGTAAGATAGATGAACTCTTAGCCAAACTAAAAAAGATGGAGAGAGAATATCTGAATTAACAAAATCAGAAGGGAAATGCAGGACATAACAACAGACATTGGAGAAAAATAATCATAAGAATTTACTTTAAAAACTCTATACTGCAGCAAGTTGGAAAACATAAAAAAATAAATTTTCAATTCATATCATTTATCACAGTTAAACCAAGATAAGAATTTTAAACTAACTTGAAACCCAAAATGATATAGAAGCTGTCGTTTGATATCTCCCAACAACAACAACAACCAAAACAAAACACAAAACAACAACAACAAAAAAAAAAAAAAAAAACAAGGTCCGATGATTTTAGCTCAAAATTTACTAGAATTTCAAGGAAGAATTCATGACAATTGTCCTCAAATTATTCCACAAAATAGAAACAGAAGAAATCCGTTGTTGGTGGTTTAGTCCCTGGGAGCTTTGGGGGGGCGGGGTCTGGTTGGTTGATATTGTTGTTCTCCCTATGGGGTTGCAAGCCCCTTCAACCAAAGACTACACATGGGGTAAGACCCGTGGCTCCAGCTGGATATGTAGCAGAGGATGGCCTTATCTGGCATCACTGGGAGGGGAACCTCTTGGTCCTGTGGAGGCTGAATGGCCCAGGGTAGGGGAATGCTAGGGTGCTGAGGCAGGAGTGGGTGGACAGGTGGGGGAGCACCTTCATGGAGGCAGAGGGGATGAGGGGATAGGGGTCTTGTAGAGGGGAAACTGGGGAGGAGGATAGCATTTGAAATGTAAATAAATAAAATAACATAAAAAATGAAAAAAAAGAAACATTGTCCAATACATCTTAAGAGTCTATAGTTAGCCTGATAACCAAACCAAATAATGAGACAACCAAGAAAGAGAATTACAGACCAATATCCCTTATGATCATAGGTGCAAAAATATTAAATAAAATAATTACATACTGGATCAAAACACACCTCAAAATATCATCCATAGTGATCAAGTAGACTTTCTCCCAGAAACATAGTGTTCGTTCAAAATACACAAATCAGTAAACACAATTCACCATTTAAAGAAATTGGAAGAAAAACCACATTATCATCTTATTAGATATAAAACATGTATTTGACAAAATCAGACACCCTTCATGATAAAAGTCTTGATGACATCAGGGTATAAGAGACATACCTAATGAAGGCAATTTGCACCAAGCCTATAGCCAACTTTAAATTGAAAGGAGAAATAAAATCATATCAAGAAATTAAAATCAGGAAGAAAACAAGGTCGTCTGCTTTCTCAATATCTATTCACTGTGGTACTTGAAGTTTTTAAGGGAATACAAAATGGAAAGTTGAAGTCAAAGTATCAATATTCACAGATGATATGATAGTATTCATAAGTGACCCTAGGAATTTTACTTAGGAACTCCTACAGCTGATAAACACTTTCATCTAGGTGGCTGGACACAAGATTAACTGAAAAAAAAATCAGTAGATTCCATATTCAAATGACAAATGAACCGAGTTGTAAATTAGGAAGACAACATCTTTCATAATAATCCTGAACAATATAAAATATTCAAAATATATAAAAGAACTCAAAAACTGAATACCAAGAAACCAAATAATCCAATTAAATTGGGCACAGATCTGAACAGAGATCTGTTTTTGTTTGGTTGACTTTGATTTTTTTCCTACTTTATTTCTTTTTTTTTACACACGTATCCTTGGGTTTTGTTTATATCTCCCATCCCCCGCTACCACATACTAATTTCCATTTCTACCCAAATAAATTTTATGAAACTCTCACATCTAAGCTTACCTTTGGCCTCTGTAAACCCTATTAAGCAGCTTGCTGAGTTTTCTGGCTGGTTGGTCTGAGATGGCTTTGCGTTCTGTAGGTAATGGGTGGGTGTGGTTGCGTGTTCATGTAGATTTTTAAAAGTTGGGCAAGACGTAGAAAAACAGCAAACAAGCAATGTACAAGAAGGCAGCATGAAAAGTGTCAGCGTGGGTGCGAGAACCCGGAATCAATATTCAAACCCCGTGCACGTCTCAATTTTTCTTTGTTACCTTGTCAGTGTTTTGAAAAGTCTAAATTATGCTTGCAAAAGCTTAACGTATGCATACATATGTATGAAAGTTTACAACTTAGCAGGGCAGAGACAGACAAGCACAATAGTGGGTTTCGCCTTGAGTAAAAGGCAGAGAAGGAAGTGGTACGGTTTGGTTTCTTACAGGGCTGGAGTCACGGGCCATTCTGGCAGCTTCTCAGGGTCATACACCAGATCTGATACACACAGATCTTAGACCCATAGAGGCAGCTTTTCCTACACTTTGCTTTAGCCTGTACCCTCCTCATCTCAATCCAGCTTCTTTTGTCTCTTTCCTGACCTATGGCTCCAAACATGGCCTCGTGCTTCCCCATGGTTCTCAAATCAATTTGGCCCTATAGGGCAACATTCGTTGCTGTCCTAACTGAGCGAATGCTATGCGATAGTTGGGAAAAGATTGGGATGCTAATGAATTCCAGCACGGCATATGACAGATTCCCTCCCCAGTAAGGAATTACCAGCCCCAAACACCAACCGTGTTCATGGTAGAGTTTCTAGGCTCATCTTTCCCACTCGCAGAGTCCCAGTTTAGCAGGCGAAACAACTTTCCTTTCCTTTCCTTTCCTTTCCTTTCCTTTCCTTTCCTTTCCTTTCCTTTCCTTTCCTTTCCTTTCCTTTCCTTTCCTTTCCTTTCCTTTCCTTTCCTTTCCTTTCCTTTCCTTCTTTCCTTTCCTTTCCTTTCCTTTCCTTTCCTTTCCTTTCCTTTCCTTTCCTTTTTTTCTATTGGATTTTTAAAATTTACACTTCAAATGTTATTCCCTTTCCAGGTTTCCGAGACATAAGTCCCCTATCCCATCCCTCTCCCCTTCTTCTATAATGGTGTTCCCCTCCCTATCGCCCCCCCGTCCTCCCCCCCTACATTCCCCTATACTGGGGATCCACATTCCATACCTTTTATCCCCCCCACTCCCCCAACCTCTGTACTCCTCCCACCCTACCCCAGTCTCCACAAGGATGTCCCCACCCCACCCACCCCACCAGACCTCTAAACTTCCTGGGACCTCCAGTTTCTTGATGATTAGCTGCATCTTCTCTGACTGAGCCCAGACCCAGGAGTCCTCTGCTGTAGAGAATTCTTAATAGAGCAATTTCAATGGCTGAGAAACACTTAGCATCCTTAGCCTTAGTTCAAATCTATTTTGAGATTCCATGTAAACTTGTCAGAATGAGTAAGGTCAGTAACACAAGTGATCACTCATGCTGGCAAGGCTATGGAGCAAGGGTAACATTCTCCACTGCTAGTGAGGGTGCAAACTTGCAGAGCTGCTTTGGAAAACAATAGGGCTGTTCCTCAGAACACTGGGAATCCATCTACCTCAAGACCCAACCACACTACTCTCAGGTATATCAGGTATATACAATGAAGTCTTACTCAGCTCCTAAAAAGATGACATCATGAAATTTGCAGAGTGAACTAGAAACAATCATCTTGAGTGAGTTAATCCAGACCCAGAAAGACAAATATGGTATATATTCATTTATAAATGGCATTAGCCATTAAGTAAATAGTAACCAAGCTATACTCTGTAGACCCAGGGAGATTAAGTCAAGAAGAAAAGTGTTAGGGGGTGGGCACATGGATCTCCCTGGGAAGGGAAAATAGAATAGATTTACTGGATGGACTTGGGGTAAGAGGGTTGGGAGAAGAAAGGATCAAGCATGGATAAGTGAGATTATTATGTGGAGGGAGAGAGGGCTGAAATTGTGGGATATTTGGAGGATGGTGTGGAAACAGTTCAGTGGAAACTTCCTGAAATCTGTGGAGGTGATCCTAGTGAGGAGTCCTTGTAATGGGTTATAAGGAGTCTGAACTGCCCTTCTCTCATAGCCAGGCAAAGTTCCTAGTGCCTGGACTGGGTTGTATTCAGTTGAGTTATTTGCTGAGGGGATCCTGTGGATAGCCCCAAACAACCAGGCTGATGCCAGGACAGCCAGTTGCTCTCTGCAAACTGACAGTGGGTCCCCCATTAGTGTTATTGCTCAGAGGATATAGGCCTCATCAATGGAAGTGTTAAACCTCTTCAGGTGAGGAGGTTCTCTACTATGAGAAATGTTAGCTCTCTGTTCCCGTTGAGAAAAGTTTCCTAAAAGTGTTAACAGCTCTGCTCCAGTGGGGTTTGATTTCCTTAAAGTGGTACAACTCTCCTCCAGTGGGAGTCAGGGTAGAGTCAATTGAAGAGGTTTCCAAAGGCATGCGCTACAGCTCTGAAGGGAAAAGTATCCTGGCAGTTGACAGGCGACGAATGCTTCAGAGTTACACCTTACAACAAACCTCGCACGAGAAGTTTATGGGAAGAACCCAGGAGAGTGCCGGCCTCTGCTCAGGTGAGAAGCAGCAGTGAACTAAGCAGAAGATGGACTTTATAAAGCATCTCTTGGAGCTGGCTCATTCCAAGGTGGGAATTGATGGGTTTTCAAGTCCTGAGCTTGAGTGAGTCTTGGGGGCGGGGTGGAGTTTAGGCTTTATGGTAGGTAGAGTGTTCCCTGGGTGGAAACTCATAGTTGGAAGTCCTCAGGGGTATGGTCTGGCCACCTGAATGCTCTGGGCACCTGAATATATCATTGCTCAGGACAATATCTACACAGCTCATTGAAGGTGGCAAGGGTGAGCTTGTTACTGCATGGAACCTTCTCCCCTACACCCTTACATTTGGTGTAGGAAGTTACTCTGCAGGCTACCGAGAGATAAGTGTGAACAGCAACCCAAGCACAGAACCTTTGACAATATTCTCTTCTGCCTGCAAGACCTGCTGTGCTAAGGCAATGATGGTTCAGAATTTGTGGGAGTGGCCAACCAATACCTGATTTGACTTATGGTCCACTCCATGACAGGAAGCCCATTGCCAACACTGCTTGGATGCCCTGAAACTGGACATCACACAGGCGTAGGGTAGAAGTATCCAAAACTGGTTTAAGAAAATCAATGGAATGATTCATACTGATATTCTCTGTACTCATAGATCTGTATCTTGTCCAGCCATGTAGATACCCTCAGCAGACATTATGCAGAAAGAGAGAGAGTCTAATTTGTAGGTCTCCATCAGGTTCCTCCTCTGGGAGCTCAGCAATACCTCTTCCACAAGAAGGAACAGAAATAATGTAGGAGTCAGAACCCACTAAGCCAGGCACCTGAGGGCTTGTAGAGACTAAAGCACAGGGCCTGCAGGTTTCTACACCAGATCCCCGTTAGTATATACCGTGGCTGTTACCTTGGTATTCTTGTGGAACTCTTAACTATGTGTCTAACTCTTTTGGCTGCTTTTGGGACTGTTTACATCTTGTTGGGATGTCTTTTATAGCTTCTTTGTAAGGGCTTTTGCCTTATCTTATTGTATTTAATTTTGTTGTGTCTTGGAGGCCTGTTCTTTTCTGATGGGAGACAGAGGGGGAGAGGATGGAGGAGAGAAAGTAAGCAGATGCCAGCTGGGAGGAAGAGATGGCAAGGTTGGGTTGGGTTGAATTGTATGAGAGTAGAATCTGTTGTCAATTAAAAGGAAGGAAAGCATGCATAACGCAAGTTTCAAAGGGAAGAGGTTTGCCTTCGTAGAACTTCACATTCTCAATTTATCTTATAGATGGTTGGTTCATACAGAAGAACTCTCTCAGAACTTGAGTTCTAGGTATGATAATGTCAGTTACACCATATTCACACAAAATTCAGGATCATACATAAGCTGATAGTATAATAGTTTTCATGTTAACTCAGTTTCATCGTGCCTCATGTCCTAGCCTGTAAACAGAGATAATTGGAAGAATTAAAATAACACCATGGCCTCTTTTCCTTTGATCCTTTGCCAGATTAGAAGAGATGCTTCTATTTCTCATTTCATAGAGATGAGCTAAAATAGTTTCATATTTTAATTTTATTTTCTTAAAAGGAAAAAATGAATTCATAAGATAAAGTCTCTCAAATTATTTTTTTTATTAACTTGAGTATTTCTTATTTACATTTCCAATGTTATTCCCTTTCCCGGTTTCCAGGCCAACATCCCCCTAACTCCTCCCCCTCCCCATCTATACCGGTGTTCCCCTCCCCATCCTCCCCCCATTACCGCCCTCCCCCCAAAAATTACATTCACTCGGGGTTCAGTCATGGCAGGACTAAGGGCTTCCCCTTCCACTGGTGATCTTACTAGGATATTCATTGCTACCTATGAGGTCAGAGTCCACGGTCAGTCCATGTATAGTCTTTGGGTAGTGGCTTAGTCCCTGGAAGCTCTGATTGGTTGGCATTGTTGTTCATATGGGGTCTCGAACCCCTTCAAGCTCTTTCAGTCCTTTCTCTGATTCCTTCAACGGGGGTCCCGTTCTCAGTTCAGTGGTTTGCTGCTGGCATTTGCCTATGTATTTGCTGTATTCTTGCTGTGTCTCTCAGGAGAGATCTACATCCGGTTCCTGTCGGCCTGCACTTCTTTGCTTCGTCCATCTTGTCTAATTGGGTGGCTGTATATGTATGGGCCACATGTGGGACAGGTCCTGAATGGGTGTTCCTTCTGCCTCTGTTTTAATCTTTGCCTCCCTATTCCCTGCCAAGGGTATTCTTGTTCCCCTTCTAAAGAAGGAGTGAAGCATTCGCATTTTAATCATCCGTCTTGAGTTTCATGTGTTCTGTGCATCTAGGACAATTCAAGCATTTGGGCTAATAGCCACTTATCAATGAGTGCATACTATGTATGTTCTTCTGTGATTGGGTTACCTCACTTAGGATGATATTTTCCAGATCCGACCATTTGCCTTTGAATTTCATAAAGTCATTGTTTTTGATATCTGAGTAATATTCCATTGTGTAGATGTACCACATTTTCTGTATCCATTCCTCTGTTGAAGGGCATCTGGGTTCTTTCCAGCTTCTGGCTATTTTAAATAAGGCTGCTATGAACATAGTGGAGCACGTGTCTTTTTTATATGTTGGGGCATCTTTTGGGTATATGCCTAAGAGAGGTATAGCTGGGTCCTCAGGTAGTTTAATGTCCAATTTTCTGAGGAACCTCCAGACTGATTTCTAGAATGGTTGTACCAGTCTGCAATCTCACCAACAATGGAGGAGTGTTCCTCTTTCTCCACATCCTTGCCAGCATTTGCTTTCACCTGAGTTTTTGATCTTAGCCATTCTCACTGGTGTGAGGTGAAATCTCAGGGTTGTTTTGATTTGCATTTCCCTTATGATTAAAGATGTTGAACATTTCCTTAGGTGTTTCTCAGCCATTCAGCATTCCTCAGCTGTGAATTGTTTGTTTAGCTCTGAACCCCATTTTTTAATAGGGTTATTTGTCTCCCTGCGGTCTAACTTCTTGAGTTCTTTGTATATTTTGGATATAAGGCCTCTATCTGTTGTAGGATTGGTAAAGATCTTTTCCCAATCTGTTGGTTGCCGTTTTGTCCTAACCACAGTGTCCTTTGCCTTACAGAAGCTTTGCAGTTTTATGAGATCCCATTTGTCGATTCTTGATCTTAGAGCATAAGCCATTGGTGTTTTGTTCAGGAAATTTTCTCCAGTGCCCATGTGTTTGAGTTGCTTCCCCACTTTTTCTTCTATTAGTTTGAGTGTATCTGGTTTGATGTGGAGGTCCTTGATCCACTTGGACTTAAGCTTTGTACAGGGTGATAAGCATGGATCGATCTGCATTCTTCTACATGTTGACCTCCAGTTGAACCAGCACCATTTGCTGAAAATGCTATCTTTTTTCCATTGGATGGTTTTGGCTCCTTTGTCAAAAATCAAGTGCCCATAGGTGTGTGGGTTCATTTCTGGTTCTTCAATTCTGTTCCATTGGTCTATCTGTCTGTCTCTGTACCAATACTCAAATTATTAAGGCGCAAATATGTTTGAGTTTGGTTTCCAGTTCTGGAGCAATAATAACAAAAGAAAAATTTCCAAAATAGTGTTATTTTGTCACCTGAACAATGGAATTAGAGTTTCCGAGTTAGTATTAAGATAGAAATATATAAAACATTTTATTGATACATATAAATGCATAACTCCAAGTCAAATACCATTAAATACTTTGTGAGTGAGAAGGAAAACAATCGTTATTTTCAGATTGTTTTTTATCAATATTGAGGAAAATATTAATGTAGGAAACTTAGTTAATAGAAAACCGCGTGATACTTTTTAAAGATATAAAAAAGGCCTGAGACAAGGGCAAGTTCATGCTGCGGTCACATGGAAGTCACTTTCTTAATGAAATATATGTACCTATAGCAAGCCAACTTCGAGTATTCACCGATGAAGTCCTAGAAACAGTATCATTAACTTGATGGTAACCATCAAGAGCCACTACCACCCTGCAACTTTATATTTTAATGCTCTTGTAATACTTCTTGATTATTTAGAATCTGTTAAAAATCATAAGAAATGAAAAACTAACATCTCCTTTCCATATATGCAATATGCCACACCAGAAGTTATTGACCTTGTACAGAAAAGAAGCGGCTACCTTTATTATTCTAAGGTTTTGATATCAACCGTAATGGGAATGACTGTAAGTGTGAATGTGGATAATAAGGAAATAGACTAAACAGCTAAAGGTTTAATGTAGCTGTAAACACTTTTCTCAGGGAATTTTAGAGAGTGTTATATAATACTCATTTTCAGCTTGAAGTCAGATCATGTATGTGAGTTGATGGTCAACTATTGCTAGGGATCAATTCTTTGGAAAACACTGAAAGAAAATTTATGATCCTGCCTGAGAATGCAATTCTACTCACTGTTATGGAAACTTTCATCTCTCTAAATAACCACCAAGCCTTTCAATCTGTCAGTAACTGTTCTAACGACTATATCTGCGATATAACCCCTAAACCTAATCCTTAAGGAATGTTATGGGAGACAAGGCAGAAAGATAATGAAGCCAAAAGCCTAGGATGTCTTTTGATAGACTGTGTCCAAGATGTGTGTCTAGACATAAGAGAAGATGGACCCATGAATACTGAACAATATGGTCGCCTGAACAAGACCAGCATAATGACAGTTGGCATGCCAATGAAGCCATTCCACACAGTCCTACCCCTAGTTGAAGAGCTACATGTGGTCAGTGACTGCAGGGGCAGGGAGAATCAGGGGTCTACAAGGACAAACTCCCACATAGCATTCAATCCTAAGTCACTGACCTAGCATTAGATGAATAAAGTCAAATGGATGCAGTAGGTTACATGCATATGTGTGCATGTATGCATATAAACACATGTTTATGTATATATATATATGTATATCTTCGTGTGTGTATATAATATCATATGGATTGGGCAGCCAAGAAAGGCTTCTCAAAATGAACGATATTAAAACTGAAAGCTTAATGCTAAAAAGGATAGATCTACATTCTGTTCATGTGATAATCAGAGAAAAACAATAGTCTTCCAGAAGTCCCAAATGTCACTTTAGGACCACAAATACATATTGTTTATATATATATATATATATATATATATATATATATATATATATCAATAATAAAGCATGATTTTAGAGGAGACACAAGAGAGGACCTTGGATGGAGAGAGGTAGGGCCAGGAGAGATGCAGATTTGATGCCCAAGTATAAATTGCCATCAAACCTTAAACCCAAAAAAAAACGTTACTTTGGAGAAACATCAACAGAGGTTGTTATCTCTGTCTTTGGAGAGTTTGTGTATAATTGGTTGTGTAAAATATATACTTGAATATAATTGGATAAGAGATATTCTGGCCCTCCTGAAACTCATTTTGTGGACTAGGCTGGCCTCAAACTCAGAGATCCACCTGCTTCTGCCTCCAGAGTACTGGGATTATAGGTATGCACTACCACCTCCCAGCAAGGATATTGAAGATTTTGACTTTAAGAAATCTTTCTTTTACATTGTAAAAAATATTTTTTTACATTATTTACATTTTACATTACTCTAGGTAGCCAAGAACTAGGTAGCTCTAGGAGAGCTTGGGTTTAATTGGGTATATAAGTTATCTCTATAGAGAGAAACTTGTCTCAAAAGACAAAACAAAAAACAAACATTAAAAATAATAACAACAAAAAAATCTTCAAACTCCCCCCAAATTCCCACAAGATCCCACTTCACTTCAATTAGAATGACGATTAACAGAGAAAGGACTGGAAGAGCTTGAAGGGGATCGAGACCCCATATGAACAACAATGCCAACCAACCAGAGCTTCCAGGGACTAAGCCACTACCCAAAGACTATATATGGACTGACCCTGGACTCCAACCTCATAGGTAGCAATGAATAGCCTAGTAAGAGCACCAGTGGAAGGAGAAGCCCTTGGTCCTGGTAAGACTGAACCCCCAGTGAACGTGATTGTTGTGGGGAGGGCGGTAATGGGGGGGAGGATGGTGAGGGGAACACCCATATAAAAGGGGAGGGGGAGGGGTTAGGGGGATGTTGGCCCGGAAACGGGGAAAGGGAATAACATTTGAAATGTAAATAAGAAATACTCAAGTTAATAAAAAAAAAGAATGACGATTAAAAATATTAACCATAAGCTAGGGGTGTTACTCAATGGTTTACTACTTGCCTTGCTTGTACAGAACCTGGGCTCAACACAGACTATGAAAAACAAAATAAATACAGTAACAGAGAAAAGATAAGGAAGGCTGATGAGAATGCATAGAACCATCACACACTGTTGGTTGCATGTAAAAATTAGTTGAGTCATTATTTTAAGAACAGAATAGAGCCTACTGTATGTATTGTGTATATGCATATGTATATCTTCGTGTGTGTATATAATATCATATGGATTTGGCAGCCAAGAAAGGCTTCTCAAAATGAATGATATTAAAACTGAAAGCTTAATGGTAAAAAGGATAGATCTACATTCTGTTCACATGATAACCAGAGAAAAACAATAGTCTTCTAGAAGTCCCAAATGTCACCTTAGGACCACAAATATATATTGGCTCTGTAAATGAAATATATCCATCGTATGAGTTCAGAAAATCCAAACATGAGCCTAATGACTCTTCATAGAATCTCAGTTTCCTTGTGTGCATGAAAATACAATCCACATATGTTCTAGAAAATGCAGTTACTGCTAACCTGCCTGATGTTCTACTCGATATGATTAGCCTATGAAATTGACTTGTCTTCATAATGATATCATTTAATAATGTTCAGGTCTATTGATTATCATGATAATTTTTATTCTAAACAGTTGAGTGTACGTGGTCTGAAGGTGCTTCAGCCATAATCTAAAAAAAAACAAAACAAAAACAAAAAACCCCCAAAAACCAAAACAAAAAAACCCCAAAACAATAACAACAAAAAACCTGTAGACTACTACTTTGTTTTCTTTTTTTCATTTTCTTTTTTATTGGTTATTTTATGTATTTACATTTTAAATGTTATCCCCTTCCCAGTTTTCACTCCACAAATCCCCTGTCCCCTTCCCCTCCCACCTGCCTCTATGAGGGGACTCCCACTCCTGCCTCAGCGCCCTAGCATTCCCCTACACTGTGTCATCAAGCTTCCATAAGACCAAGGGGCTCCCCTCCCACTGATGCCCGACAAGGCCATCCTCTGTTTCATATGCAGCTGGAGCCATGGGTCACTCCATGTGTGCTCTTTGCTTGGTGGTTTAGTCCCTGGGAGCTCTGCAGAGTCTGGTTGGTTGATATTCTTCCTATGGGGTTGAGGGTTGCAAACTCCTACAGCCCCTCCAGTTCTTCCCCTAACTCCTCCATTGGGGTCCACATGCTCAGTCCGATGGGTGGCTGCAAGCATCTGCATCTGCATTGGCCCTGATTCATGCTTCCTTATTTGTATGGGATATAAAGGGTTCTCACTGCGCCCTTTCGTGTTAATTCTGCAGATGAAGAAAATGTAAACGGGTGGGTGCTAAAACCCTCATTACTTTTGACAAGGCAGTTTTGTTTTGGTGGGAGGGGACTAAACATGCAGCTAGATACCCATGTTCAATGTACATGACTCTCCCAGATTATGATAGCATACTTTATAGATTAAAAAATAGAATTTTTTTCATTTTGTACAAAATTCTTCAACAATAAAATAGAGTATATAACAGTTATTGAACTGAAGAAAAGTGTGAATGGAGTCTTTGCAGACATTATCTTTTTATTGTGTAGATAAAGATATCTGCATTAATTATTGGGAGGTATCTTCTCAACAACTTCAAGTAGGCTTCTTATCACTTAACACATTTTTTATTGTCTAAATAGCATTCTCTTTCTAAATGAATTAGTATTTCAAGATATTTTTGGAGTCTCCTTATAGCTATAACTATAAACTGATAGTATATGAACATTATTTTATGTGTCCTCTTGAGTAAATTTTTATGGTGCTCATGTGGCAGCTCTATTGAGGGCCTGAAGTCATTTAAGTTTACAGGACTGGTCACTTGAGCCATCGATCTTCTCAATGCTGAGTTTCTTCTGAGAACTAACTACCACAGAAAATAACTCAGTTTTGAGAGCATGCTGTATTTTCTTCAATGACACACACACACATTTTATTGTGGAAAGGTCAGTTGAATCTCTTGAAGAATTCTGCTTCAGCATCTGTCAAAGGGGTCATGAACAAGGATGCTCATACACATTACTGGATGATTTGCAGCTATTTTCCTCAGAAATAAAACATTCCTTTCTGGAGGGAGAGTGCTTAAGTCTACTGTAAGACAGCATTTTATGACTTTAGAAATGAGTAAAACTCAAGTCTCAGCAAGCAACTAAAACTTACAAGGCCCCTCCCTACCATCGTAATAGCTATAACAATCACTAGAAAGGGGAGACCAATCAGCTGACCTGATTGAAGGTCATGCTGGGACCTCCAAAGGATATAGTTTTTATGAGTTTTGTTTATGTTAAGTGGGCTTTTCGCTGACTTGGCTGCTTTGACTCACCCATGCTCCTGTAGGTAAGCCCTTACTCATTTTCCTGTAAGTAAGCCCCAATAAACACATGGGAAGCTAAGCTGGACCAGATGGATAGAGTGGTTTCTTTGGTCTGGCATCAGTGCCCTATCTAGAAGAGATTTTTGTTCAGTCTCTCCAAGAAAAAAAAATAACAAAACAGCAGATTATGATATCAGGAAAGAAGGTAACTGATTTTGACTTGAAGTTTCCTCCTCTGGATTCTTGTATCGTGTTGACATAGTTAGCAACTTAGGGTCAGACTGGCTTAAACGTATGTTGGTATCTCTAAGAAATCATGGATGGGAGTTGAAAAAAATCCTCTGTTATTTACTAATAACTTGAAATTTTGATATTTAATTCTTCATATGACAGATTCGTGGTAGTGGTTAGAATGGGATTATTTCACATGGACAAGTTTTAAAACTCTAGTTCTTACAGCTAATGGTTGGGTGACATCAGAAAAATTCTCATACATTTCCAAACTTTCCTTCCTCTCAGAGGTATGTGAAAACACACATATACACACATGCATGAAAATGCACATGCACATGTACACACACACACACACACACACACACACACACACACACACACACACACGCATGCATGCACACACAAACATACCTGATTTCCCACTCTCGAATTTTTCATGGAAAAGCTAGTATAACAGCTTCCTAGTGACGTTCTTTCCTTTTGAATTTCTTCCTCAACTCTATTTTCCATGCTAGCTCTGTCAGTATTTGATAAAACCAGTCTCATTTTTTACTCTAAAAGCTCCATCTTTTGGTAATACCTTTTATGTTCTATATGATAGGTGTGACTTGGCAACTATACGCGATTGGCTATAGTCCATTGTCATCTTTTAACTTCAAAAATCATCTTTTCTTCCCTTCTCAGCATGTGATACTCAGTTAACGCCTACCTTTCTCAGCTTTTTCCCACTATCTACTTGTCCTGATGCAAATGTCCTAAAAACAAGCCAGTGATACCTAGAATTTTCTAATACCTCCTTGTAGGATGATGTCACAGGTGAGGCAGGTACAGGATAGAAGGAGGCCTGTCATTGGAGGAGAAGGAAGGATGGGCGGGAGAGAAGTTTGAAGGAAGAGGAGGAGACTAGGAGAGAGAGGAGGAGACGGAGAGAGGGGAGAAGCCATGGCAGGTGATGTTAAGATTCTGCTCTGTGTATTTACAGGTTGTTATTAATGTTCTCAAGGGATGGTACTGGGCTTTGTATGTTTAAGTGGGCAATTGTATCTTACCAATTGGATCTAAGATTATTGTGTTGTGTGTTCTTTTATGTGGGGGTTTGAGTGTAGGAAAGTGTGGCTGGGATGTGTTTCCGCCAAGATATCTAGCAGATAGCTTGAGACACCGCGGCGTGGACCTAGCAGGGTAAAAGACCATTAATACTTCTTTTATTATTATATTTTTACAACAACACCTCCTGATTATTACTGCTTTTCAATCCTTTCTTAGGTTTCTAAGAAATGCCATCTTTCACATTGAGAATTCTTTCTATTTGGTTTTCCCATTTAACTACCTTACAGCAAAGTTCAGTGTGTGGTAATTAAACTAAGGAATCGATGTCTGTGAAAGGCAAATAAATGGAAGCGGGCCTATGGGGAGGCCAGGGTGCAAAGTAGGCTCACCAACAAACTTCAGATGATCCTGCAGGGAGCTCTGGAGCCAAACAAATGTCCACAGTTTTCCGAAATCGAGCTCAAGTAGCTCCATGTTATAACCTTGCTCATATGGTTACTTCTCTGAAGGGATGGATTTGATAACAGGACACTTATTTAGCTAAGGCAACATCCTTGTCTCCTTGAAGGTGCAAAGAGGTGAATCTATTTGCTGCCAGCACTCACTGTCACTAAGACAAGAATTTTATCGAAGGAGAAATACAAGAACTGCATGCCTTGAGATCACACACTCATAAATCAGAGCTAGCTAACTGAGGTTTTAAATACAGCCTAAATCTCTTATAACTTCTGCTGACCAGCCCCAATCTTTAATGTCAGAGACGTAGCTGTTGTCCTGAGCCAGACAGCAAAGGCCCTTTTGGCAGCAATCTGTATGTGTTCTTTATTCCAAAATACGACCGTCTTTATATCCGATAGACCAATGGAGAAAGCTGCAAGGTTATCACTAAATAACAAAGATCTTCTGCCCCTAGTTATGCATTTTTATATTTGTTTAAGTGACAAAAAAACACATGTAAGACTTGGCGACACAAGTCAGAAGTACATTTTCTTATGAACTTTGATCAGCCCTCAAAGACTGCAGATAACCCAACTTATCACCTCAAAACACCACACTATTACACTTCCCCCTGACTAGTAGCAATTTCAAAAATCTCCTCGATAGCCTTAACCTTAGCAAGGATCCTCATCACACTAACTTCTCAATAGCGAGAATCTCTCTGTGTATTGTCTGTGAGATCTTAAAGTGACCTTTTCTGTCAGATAAGTAAGTGTATTTATCCAAAGCTGAATTTATGCACATTATACTTTTAAATACTGTAAGAAAAAAACCACTCATACCCCATTCATTACATTTTTCATTGTGTAATCAAATAATACTTGGTTATGGTTTAGGGCCAATGATTTATTATGGTTTATCATCATGCCTTCCCAATTCCAACACACTTTTTCGTTGTTATATAACACCATACTGGACACACTAGAAGCACAAACATGAACATAACACAGAGCATGAGTATTTATTAAACTGTTGTCTGGAATCAGTTTTGGGTTTTTAGAGAAATAGATAAGATCAAATAGTTATTAGCTAAGTGGAGGTTCTATTCATATTGATTGAAGGGTTAGTAAAGGCTACATACTTCTGATAGCATCAGTGTTTGCCTTTAAAAATTACATGTGATTTATTTATAGGAATAAGTACTTATTTATGACTCTAGACTTCACTGTATAAATACTGCTCATAAAGTAATGTAAATGCAGAGACACCAAAAGAACAATAAGACAAATTATGTGATTTCCCACTAACCACACAGAGCTAAAACTTATTGATTAATCCTGTCAAAACTTACTAATTTTGGTGATCTTGGCTGATGGCTTTGTTTTGAGTGAGGAATCATACAGTCATACTCTTTATTACAATCCAAGTATTTTATATTGATTACCCTGATCCTCTCTATCAACATCCAAATGCGCTTGGAGTCTATAAATAAAACTACATTTTCATTTCTTGATTTAGGTGTTCAGGCAACAGTAAGTATCTACTACATTTATTCTCTCTGTCTCTGTCTCTGTCTCTGTCTCTGTCTCTCTCTGTCACACACACACACACACACACACACACACACACACACACACACACACATAAATACTAGCCCCAAGACTTGGAGACTTGGATATGTGACTTTCTATGATGGTAAAATTTACCAGGCAACCTGGCAATTGTGAAATCAATTTTTCATTTTGCAACCTGAGTTGAAAGTCAGTCAAAGAGAAACAGCTACTTTTCCTCAAATGCAAGTGTACAATGAGAAATCAGGTGAATAGCCACTAATCACTATTGGCTCTCTTTGCTGCCTTTCTCAATTTATACAGTTAATTCTGTAAGTTGGAATGTTGACGATGTACATACAGAATACATTCAGTTCCTTGTAATTTTAGAGTGATTCTGTCATCATAATAAGCAGATAACTCAGGCAATATCCTCTTTACACATGAGAAAGCAGAGATGTTGAAAGGTCATGAAGAAATTCATTGTCAAGCTACAGGTTACCTACAAAGCTTGAATGAGGAACTGGACTTCCAGCTTCATTTCCTGTGTGCTTTGGTGCATTTGGGAGTAAAACTAGCCACTTTTCTTCTCACTTCTGAATAATATGTGGTGAAGCATCTCACCTGAATAAACTCTTGTTTAAATGCTATTAGTCATTGGCAATGGGCCTGATCTGTAGTGCTGACATACGGGAGTTAGAAAACCTTTATGATCCTTGCACAAAACTTTTATTTCTTCCAGCAGTGTATCTTGAAGCTAGCCGCAGGATGTTGTTAATGAGTTCAGGAGGAAAGATCTAGAAAGGTGACAAATGGTGTGAAATCCAGCAGCTGCTGATGTAAAATAAGACCCACTGGTTCCAATGAGCTCTGAGACAAGAGAAAGCACTGTGACTCAGGGAGTGTTTGCCAGTGTACAACTGAAGTGACACCCCAGGAGGGCAAGGCGCAACACGCCAGTTTAAATTCAGTACTTCAAACCAGACATTTCCTCATTTTCAAAAAAAAGTCTCTAAGTTCAAAAATTGTTCTGTTTTTGATCATTCCACATGAACAACTACCAAATTCCAATGAGAAATCACCGTACATCATTTTGTTCTTCACACAATTTAAGGATTGTCTTATAAAATATTATATTTTTTTCATTTTATATAATGTTCTCATGAAAACTAAACAACAACAAAACAGGTCATAAAACAACTAGAAGAGTAGTTTGTTTAAAACATGTCGTATGTGTTAATCAGAAGTAAACCAAAATAAATTCATGAGATGAAAATTCAAGCGTACAATTTTAGAATACAGTATATGGCATGAAGATGATTGAGGTACTAGAAAATAGAGCTTGAATAGGAGAAGCAAATATCTGATTAACTTAATTGGAGAAAAGACCTACTTTTAGGCAATAGGTTGTCATACATTTCTGCTTTTCATTAGAACTGTTCCCTATTATGCAGAACAAAAGAATACTGAATAACACTCTCTGAAAAAAAAAACGTGCTAACTCTGTCAAGTGCAGTTACCTGGGAGGGACAGGACTGCTAGTTCATTAAATTACCTTATGTTCCATTACAAAAATGACAGCAAGCCTCATTTCCAATCTCAGGATAAAGATACATGTGCTCTAAAATGTCTAAGAATAAATACAGAACAAAAAGCCTACAGGTTCCCAATGAAATAATTCAGAAATAGCCCAAGAGGCAACAAGACACATTTGGCTGGATTTTGAGGTTCCTTTCAGTCATCTGTGCCTTTTGATCCACATTGACGGATGTTGGAGAACTCACTATAGCTGATTTCCCCTCTTTGTCAATATGGTCTTCCTTGAACAGTTCATTGACTTCCCCATCTGTAAACTCATCACTTGTGGTAGTCAGCAGATCTCTCAGGCGTTCTTCCTGGATGGTGCCAGGGTCTTCTTCATCAACGCGGGCAAATGCATTTCTGATAATATCTTCAGGATCTGTACCCTTCAACTTCTCACTGTCTTCAGGGAGGAATATAGTAAAATCAATGGAGCCTGGAGCTTCACTCACCATGACATCGAGAGATTCTGTTGGCAATCCCCCTCAGTGAGGGAAGCAAGTTGGCCTTGTAAATGAAGCCATCCCTGCCACAGTTAGTCATGTGAAACCCTTTTTGAATTTCTGGTTCTGTGTTTTGTTGAGCAAACACAGTGGATGTTGTGCTCTGACGTGGTCCTTAGTGGCCTTGGTCTTCGCCCTGTGCTTCATATAGTTAAATCATTTCGTAACCATGAGAATAAAACTGTCTCACTGAAGCTCTTTCTACTATACTCATTGTTAACCTGAAAGCCACCACCAAACTGCTAGGCAAATTAGTAGGAAGCCTCGCCACTGTGAGTTATTCATGCCCCTCTGATTAAACTCCCCAAAGTATCTCTAATAAATGAACGGTTCACTAATTAAAGGGGCTGGATAGAAGAAAAATCATGAGAATGGAAAACCCAGCCTAGATGTATAACAGGTGGGAGGAAAAATCATATCTTTAGGAAAAAAGGGACACAGATAAACCAGACATAAGCCACAGGTTAACAGAAAATTCATTCCTTTTGTTGTTGTTAATTGAAAATAGATTCTTACACACAATACATTCAAATCACAGTTTTCCCTACCTTCTGTTCTCTTAGCTCCTTACCACCACCTCCCTTCACTCAAAATCAAGTCCCCCTCCATCTCCCATCAGAAAAGAGCAGGCTCCAAGATACAACAACCAAATACAACAACAACACAAAATACAAAAAGACAAGGCAAAAGCCCTCACACAGAAGCTACAACAGAAAACCCAACAGGATTGGGAAAGAACAGACAAAAGAACCATATATATATATATATATATCTGCTCCCAGAGTTAGGAGTCCCATGAAAATACAAATACCAAGCTAACAGCTATAACATATATGCAGAGGACCTGGTGCAGACCCAAGCAGGCCCTGTGCTTGCCCCTTCTGTCTCTGTGAGTCCATGGATCCATTGATTGAGTGGGTCATGCTCTTCAGGTGTCCTCCATCCACGCTGACTCCTACAATCTTTATGCCTCCTCTTCCACAGGATTCACCAAGCTCCTAGGGAAGGGACTTGATGGAGAACTCCACTTTAGATCCTCTCTCTACATAATGTCTGTGGGTCTCTGCGTTCTTCCATCTGCTCCTAGAGGAAGACTCTGATGAGACAGATCTATGAGTATGGAGAATTTCATTTGGAATAATTTCTATCTTTTCTTCTTTCTTCTCCTCCTCTTCTTCTTTTCCTCCTTTCCTCCCTCCCTCTTTCCTTTCTTCTTTTCTATCTTTCTTCCCCTTATTCTTTTTTTTTTCTCTTGGAGCTGAGGACCGAACCCAGGGCCTTGCGCTTGCTAGACAAGCGCTCGACTACTGAGCTAAATCCCCAACTCCATTTTTTCCCTTATTCTTTTTAATTTTAATTTTTTTATTTTTTATTTTTTTTATTTTCTTCCTTTCTTTCTTTGACAAGATGCATTTGGTTTTACCATAGGTCTCTGGGCAATCCACTTTCCAGTTATAGGGCAGTAACAGATATGGGGTTTCCATAGTTGAATGTGTCTCATGTTAAATCAGACATTGGCTATTCCTACAAGTTCTGAGCCACATTGCCCTAGCACATCCTACAGGTAACAGGCTGTTAGTCAAAGGTTTGTGGCTGGGTTGGTGTCCACATTTCTCTTTCCGTAGCCTGCAGAATGCCTTCCTGAACTAAAGAGACAAGAAGATAGGGAACAAGGCTCTGTGCAAGCACCATATCTTCTCTATATTCAATGGGCTATGTGGACATTGTCCTCAGCAATGCGGCCCAGCTTTGAGTCTGTGAGTTTTCAGAGAGCAACCTCTGTCCTAGCATTAACCTAGGTGGTTGGAAGATCTCTACTGGAACTCTTGACTGACAACACAACCAAATGCAACCTAGTGTCTTGCCTAGCTACGAAAAAATGGCCAGGTGAGATTCTGTATCACCCATTACTAGTAGAATTCACTAGGACCATTTTCATATATCTCAGGAAGTTTCCAGTGCACGAGTTTCCATATCACCTCCAATTCCCCCCACTTCCAACCATCTTTTCCTGCACTTTCTCCCTCTATTCCATCTCCACCCAGGCTGATCCCACCTGCTCCTGTCCGCATGTGCCCCACACTGATCCATAAAATCTATTTCGTATCCATTTCCCAGGGAAATTCACATGTCCCCCTAGAGTCAACTCTCCAAACATCAATTGGTCTACGTATTATAACCTGGCTATCATTTACTTAATGGCTAATACCCACTATATTAATGTAATAAGTAAATATATATCATATTTGTCTTTGTGGGTCTGAATTACCTCATTTAGAAGGATTGGTTTTAGTTCCATTCATTTGCTTGCAAGTTTCTTTTTTTGTAAGCAGATGAGTAATATACCATTGTATAAATGTGCCACATATTCCTTACCCATTCTTCAGTTGAAGGACATGTTGGTTGTTTCCAGTTTCTGGCTATTATGAATAAAGAGGCATAGTGAACATAGTGCATGAAGTATCTTTTGAGTGTATGCTTAAGAGTGGTATAACTAGGTCTTGTGGTAGATTGATTCCCAATTTTCTGTTTTCACATCCATTCTCTTAGTCTGTTTCTTTTTATTGGGGGAAGTTAGAACCATTGGTCCTAAGAGATGTTGATGACCATTCATTGTTGATTCCTCTTGTTTCATTATTGTTGCTGATGGTGAATGTGGTGGTTGTGTTTGGTGTGTGTGTGTGTGTGTGTGTGTGTGTGTGTGTGTGTACACATTTGTACTTCTATCAGTTTTGCTGATGTTAGATTATTTCCTGTGTCTTCGTTAGTATACTTAGTTTACCTCCTTGTGTTTGAATTTTACTTCTAGCACTTACTGTAGAACTGGATTTGTGTATATCTGTTGTTTAAATTTGATTTTATCATGGAATATTTTATTTTCTCTATCTGTGGTGATTAAAAGTTTTGCGAAACATAGGAGTTTGGTGTGGCATCAGTGTTCTCTTAAGAGTCAGTAGCGCATTGGTCCAGGCCCTCCTCTCTTTTACAGTTTCCATTGAGAAGTCAGCTGTAATTCTAATAGCTTTGCCTTTATCTCTTACTTGGTCTTTTCCTCTTACAGATTTTTAATATTCTTCTTTGATCTGTATGTTTAATGCTTTAATTATTATGTGGTGAAGGCACTTTCTTTTCTGGTCCAATATTTTGTGTTTGATACTTCTGGTAACTTTACATGCATCTTCTTTTTTAGGTTAGGAGAAATTTCTTCCATGATTTTGTAATTTTATAGAGTTACTAGGTCTAAGTGGGACCACTCTCAGGATCATGTGTACTGACGGCTAACAGAGAACATGTAAGAAAACACAAAATGTGTAATATATGCTGGAAGGAAAAAAGAAAATCTTGCAGTGTAGAAACCTTAGTTTATTTCACTCAGGCCATGCCTGTTTTTCAGGAAGACAGACAGTTCTTTCTATCATAATCTTCATCTACAGACTGAATAAAAATAAGGGTAAGGATAGAGAAAGAAAGAAGCAGGAACAACAATTAAACAACAGACAGAAAGAAAAATATCGTCAAGGTGCTGTTGGTCAGAAATTCAGTTTCTCCTTATTTATGGGATTTCTTACCATGACAGCTCCCCCCATTCCAAATATGGGACAGGGAAATCCAAGAGACTACCAAACACTGTAGGCTTAATTATTTCTCAGTAGGGGAAAGCAAATTTCTATTGCTGAAGACACCACACACCTGATTCACAGGACTCAGAAGATTTGTTCTGGAACAGACCCAAAAGCTTCCTCCCTGAGTTCTAGCTTTCTTAGCACCAAAAGGTGGGATGCAAAGTGCTAAAGGAGAAAATTAATGAATACTCCTATCCGATGGTGAAGCCTATGAACCACAAAAATGACCAGCACACCAAGATGTGCCTGAAGAAGCAATACTGGTACTCACATCTTTGAAATAATGAATGCCTCAGCTGACTGATTTGACGCAAGGCCTGCTTGATAGGAGGAATAGCATGCCAGGTCCTACAAACCTCACTTCGATTCTAATTCTTAGATACTGCTTAGTATTAAGAAAAAGGAGCACGGCAGACTTCCCTTCATAGTGACCTATGAGATTTATCCTGATAACGATTAAGGAAAGAAATTTACTTCCTGAGGTGCTTGATACATTTCAATGCACCTCTGACAATGTGCAGTGAAGTAGAATTCTCAATTGTGTAACTGGAATAGGAAAACAGGCAATGCTACTCTTCATCAATAATGCTATTATTAATTCATTACCATACTAAAAGTCTCCAATGTCAACACCCCATCTCAAAGAATGAGGGCATAGAGTTGAACTCTAAACAAAATAAATCCTACCTGCACTGCTGACTGCTCTGTCCCTCCATCTCCACTCACTCTCTCCGTAAGCATCTGCTGTGGACAGATCTTGCCAAAATGTCACTGCCAGATTTTGCTGGACATGGGCTCTGATCATTTCCAAATGACATAAAATCAGTTGGGGGATTTAGGCTTTAAGTAATCATTAACCATGGTCCACGCATCGACTGGGTGGAGAATATAATATTCTTAATCTGCCTGATCTGAAAGATCAAGCTGTGCCACATGCTGCTGCTGCTACCAAGGATTTGATCCTAGCGACAAGGACTGCATCAAAACAACAGCTTTGCCCTTAAAGCTACCACGTTTCTTTTCCAGGGTTGTGAAGGAGAAGCACCCATGTAAACACGTTCTACCTTAATAAAATGGCACCAATTTTGCTTTTTTTTTCCCCCATGGGAATGAAAGCAATGAGCAGAGACTCACACTACCTCTGTGAAGTTAAACAAAAAGAATCAGGAAAAGATTGTTCCAGTATAGAATTCAAGATTTTTATTTCTCTTGTAATCAAATCTATATATTTAGAAACTATTCTTACCAGGGAAAAATATTTTTCAAATATCTCCTAATATGTTCTCTAGTATATACAAAAGGACTGTTAAGCAGAAATAGGAGTTTACTCAAAATTATTATCTCAGTAGCTATTGTTAGCAAAGTGTTTAAGTATCTATGTGTCTAGAACTCACGAATTTATAACTAAAGATGTAATGAATTAGGATTTCTGATTTGCAGTAAGGAATGTAGAAGCTACCACCCCTTGCTAACAAACAATAAACTGAACAAATTGAAAGATCAATAACTCCTTTGAGATTTAGGAACAGACTGAAGGTGTGAGGTAAACTGCTACCTGAGAAAATTGGAAGACATGCAATTAGATACAGAGAATCTCGGCTCCTCAATTTAGAAAGATCGGGGCAGACATTTTCACAGGATCTAGTGTAACCACACTGCTGTAATTTACTCAAATGTCCATGTAGGAAAACCAGGATGTTGAAAGCAGATCAGAGGATCTTCAGAACATGAGTGGATAACTACATTTGGATGCATATAAATAGTGGAACTTTATTTATTCAGTGCTTTAAGGGAAGGGGATAACAAGCCCCAAAACATATAAATGAAAAAAAAGCTAACATGAAAAGACTGGCTAAAAGACTAAATGAACTTCTGGGAAAGACAAACCTATAGAAAACAAGACAAGGACTATTGGTCGCCAGGCATTAGGAAGAAAGGAAAGATGATACTAGCTCTTAGGGGAGTGAAAGCAGTTGTTCATCTGTGTTTCATACAAGTCTTATTTCTGTGACTGAAGACTTGGTTATGATCAACTTAAAAATGGAAAGATTTATGTCACCTTTTACCTATATTCAGGAGAGAGAGAGAGAGAGAGAGAGAGAGAGAGAGAGAGAGAGAGAGAGAGAGAGAGAGAGAGAGAGAGAGAAGAGAGATCTTTCTACTCTTCAATGTGCGATCCCAGCCCATAGGAATATTCTATTCCGGGTTGATATTCCTTCCTTAGTGAAACTTCTCTGGAAATATTCAGATATACCTAGAGTTGTGTTTCCTAGGAAGATCCAAATTCAATAAGCTTTTGATGAACATTGACCATCACAAGCTGCGTCCTCAACAGCTTGACACTTTTCCATTAGAACATTCCACCTCTGGTCTTCTAGGGCTCCTGGCTGGTCATCTCATAACTCAATGCATTTCGTTAATCAGCAGGAATCCTCAAAAGTTTTTAGAGTCCCAACTGTGCTCAAAAGTTCAATATCCATGATGTCTTTTGAAAGCTAAGGAGCTCCTTTAACTCTGACCTCTCCAAAAATGTTGCTTACTTCCAATACACACTACACAAAATGAAACATACATACTTCCAAAATACAATAGAATTAAATAGAATAAAAACTCCTCTTCTAAAATGGAGCCATAAACATAGCCTGAGAAGATCAGACCAAAGCAAGGCCAAGACTCAGCAAGGGAAATGCCATCTCTTCAGCATCGTGTCCCAGCCTCTGGGGTGCTTCTGGCATTACTGTCCCTCTAGTTATGCTGTGTGAAGAACACAAAGAGTTTTTTCTTGGGACAGCTCCACTTTGTGTTTGCAACTTTCCTCAGCAGACTTCCCATGGTCATGGCATACTCAATGACCTGGAGGCTTCATTGAAACTTCCATTCCTCCTTTACAGACTTATTCAGTGGCCTTCCTGAGCCTCTGTGCAGGAAACACAGCCTTGCCATATTGTACCTGGCATCAGTAGCTTCCTGAAACTTTAGTGGAAGCTCCTCTAACCTTGTAACCATTCAATCTGTGTGTCTGCAAAGCAGTCGCTTCTGCCAGGTCTAGTCTGGTTCTTTTCACCACAACTGTAATAGCCTCTGTATAGCTTGCTGGTATGCCAGAGATATTACTGATTTGTGTCTTGTTAGGGATATGACAACATAACCTTTGCATAAACAGAAGAAATAAGCACATCACACTGGCATAATGTTATAGGATGTTTTTTTCTGCATATGGCATCCACATGGTCCATGAGTGAAGAACTCCAGTAGATGCAATGCAGAGACTCAGAGAGACACAAAGTAAAATGAGATGTGTTTCACCTAAGACTGGTGGTGACAATTTCTGTGTAATGTAGTATTTGTTTGGAATAGAGAAAGTAAGAATGTTTTAAGAAATGTGCATGGTCAAGAACCTCTGTCATATCATTCTTCCTATTACTTCTCAACACCAGCAAAATAGACTAAATAGTCCTTTTTCTAAAAACTTAGCTTCACATTGAAACTTGTTCTATGGTCGAAAGACATTAGGTTTTATATCATTGAGTAGTATAAGGTAAAGTAAATTAAGAAATCCAAGCAAACAAATAACAAATGGCACAGATGGAGATGCAGGGCAATAGCAAGGTTTTTTTCCAATATTCACTTATTGATAGAATTCATGCATATCCAAAATTGAGACTAATGGAGTTATATTAATGTTGTTCAGTGTTTTCTATGTTTTTTTGCTAAGAAGAAATCATATACATTTACAAACTAGGAAATGTAAATTGTACAATTCTGCTATCCCACATAGAGGTTAAATCTAATATTTTCATATAAAATGGACTATTGTACAATATAAAGAAAAATACATAAGCTAATGCTAATAATTTATTTAAATTTTATTTATTTAGAGTGAGAGTAGCAAAAACACCGTGGAAAAGGAAAATGAACACCTACAGTTAGTACTTTTAATGGGTGTCCCTGTTCTTCAAATCAGAGACATCACATTTTAATGTCTTGCTAAGCTTCATAAGTCATGTACCTTGAGTTATTCTTTATTATATTTGTCACTGAGACTAACTACTGAATCTCTTTGAATCTTAGAAGACTCCTTCTCAACAAATGGAAATAAGGCAATGCCTGCTTCATAACATCTATACACAGATCAAAGGTATAGACGATTGGCTTGTAGCTAAGACAATAACAATCAATATTAATGTATACTATGGTGAAAGAGAGAGACAGAGAGAGAGAGGGAGAGGGAGAGGGAGAGGGAGAGGGAGAGGGAGAGAATAAGAATGTAATTTAACAAACATTCTTATAGCAGCTAAGTGTTTATCTACAAAGGAAGTTGGTAGGCAAGACACCTGGTAAAGAGTTACTAGAGTATGGTCTTGATACTAAAGTTTGCCATTTCTCTTAAAGCTCTCAATTAATTCAATGAGGCCCATTTGCATATGGTGGGTGATCTAGTTTACTTGGTTTGACTGTTAGATAAATATAAAAAAATCCACTGTATTTTACTAACTGGCATTTGGTCTAACTGGTATTGTAGGCTAGCCCAGTGACACATAAAAATGTATTTAACCAGGTTGGAGGAGTTAGGATTGAAGAAGCTAAAGGTGTTTTCAACCCCACAAGAACAGCAATGCCAACCAACCAGAGCTCCCAGGGGCTAAACCACCATCCAAAGAGTACACATGGACAGACCCATGGCTCCAGCTGCATATGTAGCAGAGGATGGCATTTTTGGCACCAATGGAAGGTCTTGTCAAGCCTCGATGCCCCAGTATAGGGGAATGTCAGGGTGGCAAGGTGGGAAGGGATGGGTGGGTTGGTTGGGGAACACCCTAATAAAAGAATGGAGAAAGGAGATCTGATAGGGGGTTTATGGATGGGAAACTGGGAAAGGGGATAACATTTAAAATGTAAATAAAAATATTCAATAACTGTAAAATATTCGACACTGTAAAATGTATTTAATAATAGGTCTATATCAATAATTAGATACAATTATTTTAAACAGCATCGCAGTCATGACACCTGGAATGTCAATTGGAATATAAAACATGTACTAAATGGAATGATTTTTAAGGGAAATAAAAATATTCCCAAGAAGTTTTATATTTACCCTGACTCATAAAATAACTCTAAAATTTTTTTAAGCAGACTACCAGGTGACATAGAAAGAAAAGATTAAAGTCTGATGAAAAGAATAAACTCTTTCCCTGGGAACAAATTCAGTCAGCTGTAGATGACATCACTTCTGCTAACACGATCATTTTCTTCTACAAAATACTGCCAGTGGACTTTCTTATTTTACCAAATGGGTCCAAGCTGCAAATTTTATGAGGGTCTCTTGGTTCTTCAACTCCTGAAGGAATGGATTCAGCCAAGGGACATAAAAGGTTTGAACAGAAGCTTAGTAAAGTCTTAAAGAGATGCTTGAGCAGGCTGCCCCAAAGGAGAAACCAGCATAGTGGGTACTGCAATGTGGACTTTAAATAAATTTTATGAGGTCAGTGACATATTAACAGGTAAAGAAACTCTTCTATCCTAAATCATGGTGAATTAGTTCTTTCTTTTAGGGTAGTTCCTCTCATTATGTCTACAGAAGGGAGGTGTGTCAAAACCACAACACAAGTGGTATTCCAATGGCATCAGTTCCTTTGAGGATGAACACCTTCTGTTAGCATATATGTGTGGACTGACATAGTGGGGAAAAACCTCATTGCAGCTTCAGAGGTGTTTTAGTTAACAGTGAAGGGGCATTCATTCTGAGCACCTACAGAAACAGCTACCAAGCTATATCTGCAGTTTTCCTTGGTTAACTTCAAATCTGACGCCCCACCTACAAGATGGTCTGAGCTGAGCTTCCTGGACTAGGTGGAACCTTTCTGGAAGCTGTTTTTACAATTTAGTCTACTGCATTGAGACATATCAGACATAAGAACATGTAAAATGGAAATAGCACCATGCTGTGTTCCAGCAAGAAGCAGGGGGCAGGTGAAAGGGCTTCATGGGAGCTACCCAGAGCCTGCCAACACTAGCCTCTAGATTGATTATTTTCCCCACAGCTCTGTCCTTCCTCTTGTCAGTTTCCAGAGCTAATAGCCACCTCCATGTCCCTTTGTTTCTCATTCCAAGGGTCTCTGACCTTGCAGTTTTAACTCTGATATTTTCTCATTGTTTTTTAAATCATTTATTCATTTTCAGCATCACTATTAAAATACCAACCTTTTCAAATTATGCAAGATGTATAGCATGTTATTATTATATTTTGGTTGAAGAAGATGAAGGAACTTCTGAAAGCCACAACTGTTCTATGTATGTCCATCACTTTACAGGCCTTTCCTTCTCACTGAAGGTTCCAGGAAGGCACCAGGCATTATTTTTCTGTATAAATGTTATACTATCTTTTAGCCTTGTCATTTCTGTTTCAACATAGTTCAATAACACAGTAGGACTGAAGTATGACTTGATGGTATAGTACATGTCTGCCACATCATCAGTTCTATCAGTCAACTTGATTGGATTAGTAAGAACTAGGTATTAAGGAGTTATGCCTGTAAACATGTCTATGAAGGCTGTCCCAAAGAGAACCAAGTGATTAGAGATCTCGCCCCGAATATCGGTGACATCTTGCCATGGGCTAGGGTCTCAGACTGCATGCCAAGAGGTAAACAAAGAAAGTGATCTGAATGCTTCCTACTGTAGACAGGATATGACTAACCATTTCATGTGATTTCTTTGCACCCATGATGAATTGTGTCAAATCGAACTATGAGCCCAAATAAATTCTTCCTTCCTTAAGAAGTTGTTTCTTATTGTGTGTATTTGTTCAGGTTGATTAGAAACTAATTAATAAAATCCCCAATCATGAAACAAATAAAAAGAAGAACAGACATGTGGACAACAGTGGATACTTTAATAGGTGTTAGAGCATCATATAGCCAAGCAAAATTAAATGCATGCTACTAGAAACTATTTTGCTGTTTTTCTTAGCTATGGCTTGAGATTGTAAGTGCACAATGAATGAAATGAGAAAAGTTCACCAGGTGTAATCAATGAGTTTGATGAGAACTCAGGGAAGAGTAACAAGCAAGAATTAGTTAAAAAGAAAGGAAGGGACTAAGCCACTACCTAAAGACTATACATGGACTGACCCTGGACTCTGACCTCATAGGTAGCAATGAATATACTAGTAAGAGCACCAGTGGAAGGGGAAGCCCTGGGTCCTGCTAAGACTGAACCCCCAGTGAACTAGACTGTTGGGGGGAGGGCGGCAATGGGGGGAGGGTTGGGAGGGGAACACCCATAAGGAAGGGCAGGGGGGAGGGGGATGTTTGCCCGGAAACCGGGAAAGGGAATAACACTCGAAATGTATATAAGAAATACTCAAGTTAATAAAAAAAAAGAAAGAAAAAAATGCAAAAAAAATAAATACAAATAAAAAAAAAAGAATATCTTGAGAACTTTGCTTTCTACTTAATGGTTATGATATTTGTGTCAAAGTGAAAGTGAATAGAGTGGGATTTTTATCATTTACTTTGATAAAATATAATTTACACCCTTAAAAAAAAAAGAAAGGAAGGGAAGGTGACAGGAGTCTCTCAGCCCTCAGGCTCGCACATCTCTTTTGGATGAGCTGTCAACCTTACAAACACTGCTTATAAGGTCAAATTTCCATTGGCAGAACAGGATGGTATGTACAGAAATTTCATCACATTTTCCCAAGTAGTAATAGATTCTTTCAAAAGCTCATGCTATTCAAGATCTTCATTCGTAGAGGTTGAGACCTAAGTCATTAGAACATGGGTTTTATTGTCTGTAACAAAACTTAATTCCTTTAAATGCTTCTTGGGCACTCGGCTACTGATTTTTCCAATACTTATGGTCAAAGTGCTTATATCAACTGGGCTTTGAAATATATACTGTGAGCCAAGGCAAGAATTCATTCAGAGCATAAGACACTATGTAAGCTTGAGGTATATTTAAATAATGTTTCTTCAGTTCAGCTATTATATTTGCAGAGCAAGGCACTAGGAAAAATGCAATAATTCTTTAGCTATTCCTGCTTATAAAGGAGTGTTACTTTCAGAACAAGAAGTTATATCTGAGTTCTTAAGAGGCTACAAAGCACTTTGTACACATATATGAAGGATTTTAATTCATGTGCTAGAAAATTCTTAATTAAATACAAAACAAAATGAGGCAAGTCCAAACAGTTTTTCCAGCTGTGTGTTTCACCCAGTGGGCCAAATGACATCTCAACATCCTGCCTGTTTCTGTATTGCTCAAGTCTCTTCTGTTTTCACTAGCTCTGTATTCTCTAACTCAAAGTTGGTGTTCAGTGTCGGGTGGCCCAGAAAGGCAAAGTATGTAACACGTCCCTGTGGCAGCCAAACTGAATGCTACACCAAGGGGATTTATAGCATTTATTCACGAATGTGCTGCTATCAAAATATCTTGATGTTCTTGAGAATGTCGACTTTATCACATCCTTATATGTTTGATATTGAACACATAGTAATGATTTCTATGTTATAATTGAAAGAGCATTGATTTTTGGAAGTAAGGGAGCAAGATTCATATTTGTGTTCGACCTTTTATCTGACTATCATCTTATTCTGGGTATTTGGAGTAATTTTAGGAATAGTCTTTAGTCTACTTATATTCTATTTTACCTTCTGTGAAATAAAGATAATATTACAAACTTTTAAGTCTCGTAAGTGGATAAAGAATATTCTTTCATTTTAAGTGTCTCAAGTACAGACTTCTTTTTTGAAAAAAAATGACTATTGTTGATATCATTTGTCAAATTTATGTTTACTGTTTTACAACTGTTTTATTAAAAGTCTAAAAGATAATTTTTCACTTCTTAGACAAGATACTAACATAAACACATATTTAATGATGTAAAATGTGATGTATAAGGGTCACATTCTATAAAGAGAATGAGTAGTACAGAAAAAATGCCCATTTGTGGATCATACTGGAAAAGTCTTTATGGAATTAAATGCTTAAAGATAAACCAGGTCTTGAATTAAAAACAGGGAGAAGGAAAAGAAAGGATATTTATGGAACAGAATATGGTAAGAACACAGACAGAGATTGTCAAGGAACTATGGAGACATCAACTTAACAAGAGTTTTTAAATTCATATTATCAGAATATGGGGTTGAAGTAGTAAGTGGAGATCAAAAATATCAAATAGGGCCTTAAATATTTGATTAAAGACTACATGTAAAAACTGGTATACATACATTTAAACTCAGAGGCATTGCTATCTAAGAGAGAACAGCTTATTATACAGAAATATCACTTGGATTTCTATCCAGTTAAATATTCATATCCCACTTTTCAAGCCATAAATTCAGGCAAAAAAAAAGCAAAATGTGGATGAATTAGCTATGTATCCTCTCCGCCATATTAAAGAGAATCCTGTGAGACAGTTTTGGGAACTTGTTAGCAGTGACAATAGGGACACCAAGAGGATGAAGGCCATCAGAAAGATCTCAAAAGTTAAGTTATTCAGTTACAGTGAGAAATCCTCTGAAGAATGGAGACATTACAGGATGCTAGCTCTGGGTATGGAGACATTGCTTATTTGGGGTCTTGGATTCTGGCCCATGGCATTAATGTACAGGATCTCTAGGGCATCCATTACAGTGTGCCAAATCTAGGTCATCTAAACAAGAGAAGTGTCTTACATGACAGTTTTGGGCACTAGATGTTTGAGATTGAGCTGTAGGCAGAGAAGGCTCATCCTGAGATCTCTGCAGGACAATCTGTTCCCCATTTATCACACAGCTCCTGGTGGGTTAATGTGAGTTTTTGCTGTCTCTTGGCTTCTTGCCCCAGTACACTAAACTTTGTCTTTAACCTCACATGGCATTCATTGTTGTCCTCTCATCTGTAGCCTTGAATCAGGGTTACAATGACGATGAGTTATTCAATCCTTCTTTGACAATGGATGATCTTATCTTGATTTGATCATCTACAAACATCCTGTTTCAAATCAGTTTTCCTTCATAAGTACTGTCTTAGTCAGAGCTCCTATTCCTGCACAAAACATCATGACCAAGAAGAAAGTTGTAGGGGAAAGGGTTTATTCAGCTTATACGTCCACATTGCTGTTCATCACCAAAGGAAGTCAGAAACAGAACTCAAGCAGGTCAGGAAGCAGGAGCTAATGCAGAGGCCATGGAGGGATGTTTCTTACTGGCCTTCTTTCCCTGGCTTGCTCAGCTTATTTTCTTATAGAATCCAGGACTACCTTCCCAGGGATGGTACCATCCACAAAAGGGCCTCTCACTTTGATCACTAATTGAGAAAATACCTTACAGCTAATCTCATGAAGGCATTTCCTCAAGGGATATCCTTTCTCTGTGATAACTCCAGCATTGACACACAAAACTTTCCAATACAGGTACTGAAGATCAGGGCTCAGTGTCTTTCAGGGAGAACACATTTAGGTTCACCCAACTACATTACACCTTGTAGACACACAAAAGAGCCAATTCCGAAGTATTCAAAGTAATATACAGATACAGGAATAACTTTCTTTTTCCATCGCAAGTAAATCATTCTTCCTCTCAATTTCAATAGTATCCTTTTTCAAATTGAGTGTCATACTTTAAATCATTGCTAAGGAAAAGACTCTGGGTAGAGCAATAACCATGGGATCACTGCGTACATGGAAAGCATTTGATTCTACAGGGTTAAAAGAAGATCTCACAGGATGGGAAGTTAGCTTTTTTTTTCCCTGTAGGACCAGACATATACAATGGCAAGCACTGGAGTTATACCTCTTTCAGTGTCAAAGATTGCTATGAATTATATGCTGTTGTGTCTAATCACAAAGAGCAAAATGGCTCTGTGTGCATCCTTGTATGGACGCTCTTGAATGCTCTCACACTTGTTACAGATAAAAGATACAACATTTCGACTGAATGATCTTCACAATAGCATGTGTTAATAGGAATCTGCTTCATGGGAGCAGGTGGTAATCGGAATCTCAGGTGATCTGTTTTCTAAAGCCAAGAAGCGACCATGAAAGAACAACAGTTTGCCAGAGTTATTATCTAAGTAGTATGAGTAATTACATGTGAACCATAGTGGACTGAGCATAGTAGCCGTTCTTCGACTCATGCTTTGCACAAATGGGCTATTGGTATTTTTCTCTGCACTATCTAGTCTAAAACATGGTTCATGGTCTCTAATGAGTTATCCATTTGAGGTAACACAAAATAAAGAACTCTTAGCTTTGTTATAATCAAAACATTTAAGAAACTAGATTAAAATTCTATGAAATTGCTAGGTTACTATGTTATGCGTGTATTAATATAATTTCTTTCATGAGAGTCATTGAATGAAGATGAATGCTCACTTTTGGTCAACATGGAAGGGCATTCATAAGTTACCAAGCTCAGACACCCACTTCACCACAGAATGCCTAGAGAATAGGTGAAGAAGGGAAGTTACGAATTGTAGCTCCAGGTCAGACATGGATGTGGATCCTGGTCCAGGTGTTCAGTCAATTTGGGAGCTACAGGGTATTCAAAAATTAAGACAGCGTTTTCGTCATAGCATCAGACGCAGTGGTATAAGCTATGCTTGCTGGAAGAGTAAAGACCAGGAGCAAAACTTTTCACAAAAGAAAGTGGCTACTGTTATGAAAAAGAATATGCATATCTTACTAAATTGTTTTCTTCTATTAACTTTGGCATAACAAATAGTTTTAGAAAAGCACTTTTAAGGCTTATACTATAGTGATTTGGTGGATTTCTGAGTATTTCTTTGGGGTTCTTGTGTCTATTATTATATTCAGGGACTGAAAGAAAATGACAGTGCTTTTAGCAAATTTCATACTTAGTAGCCTTTTCAGTTTTTAGGTTACAGATTGTTAAGCAAGGTTATCAAAAATAACACTCTGAACATTTATGTACGAGTGATTAAGGCCTGTCAGGAGAGAAGGCCACTGAAGTGTGACAAATTGGAGAGGGAGGGAAAAGTTAAAAGTTTAGTATCTTGTCAGGCAAGATACAGGGTCACTACAGGTAAATTGTTCAGGAGAGCTCTGAAACACATGTTGTGTGTCAGAGTGGTCTCTATTGAAGGCAGAGGAGATGGCTTTCGGTCCTGTATATTAGTCACTCATTGGCTGAGGCAACCAGGAGCAGTGGGAAGGAATACAAGAAGATCTAAACATAAGATTCAGATAGATGCTCAGCGAAAGAGCAATCCTCTCCGAATTGGAGAAATGGCCTTTCTCAGGAAGAGAATAATAAATCACTAGTAAGTTATCTATGGTCAGACTGGCAAACATACAAACAAGTAGACATTATAAACACTTGGCAGGGCATATTTAGAAATACACACACACACACACACACACACACACACACACACACACACACACATATATATATATATATATATATTCATATACCAACTATCAAAGTAAAACGAGACCATGAATTTGAAAGAGAGAAAAGGGGAGTGTATGGGAGGGCTTGGAGTGAGGAAAGTGGATGGAAATGATGTATTATACCATAAATCTCAAAAAATGAAAATGTTTAAAAACTGCAGCAAAAACTTTGTCTATATTTGTGTTACATCCACACTCCACACTTAAGAGATTTCAAGACAGCATACACATGGACACACACACACACACACACACACACACGCACGCATGCACGCACGCACATGCACACATGCACACATGCACACAGATAAACACTTTAATTATTCAATTTCTCCAAATTTCTACAATTTTTTTTGACTTCTATTTTGTCATCTGAAGTGTAAAACTGAAGCAGGTTTCCTAGCATTGCACCTGAGGAAAGGAGCCTCCTGAATCACGTGACTGTTCATCCATGTTTCTTTCACTTCCATGTGCAAGAGTAATTACAGTCCACTAGTAACAGTAACAGGGTAACCGGTGCCCACGCAAAGAAAGGTAAGGCACTTTATTAATACCCTCGCTGACATCATACTAGTGTTTATTTTTTTAAGTACATGCCTTGTTGGATCATCTAGTGTTTATACCAAGTAATTTCTAGGCAATGTGATATTAAACTGTTAATTTAATTTTTTAAAATTTTATTTAATTTATTGTAAATGCCAGATTTTATCACCATCCAGGTATACCCTCTGACTGTTCCACGTCCCATACTTCCCCACCACCTGAGGACGTCCCCACCCCCACCCCACCAGACCTCCCCACTCCCTGGGCCTCCAGTCTCTTGAGGGTTAGGTGCATCTTCTCTGACTGAACCCAGCCCCGGAGTCCTCTGCTGTATATGTGTTGGAGGCCTCATCTCCGCTGGTGGATGCTGCCTGGCTGGTGGTCCAGTGTCTGAGAGATCTCGTGGGTTCAGGTTAGTTGAGACTGCTGGTCCTCCTACAGGGTTGCCCTCCTCCTCAGCTTCTTCCAGCCTTTTCCTAATCCAACCTCAGGGGTCAGCAGCTTCTGTCTATTAGTTGGGTGTAAATATCTGCATCCGATTCTTTCAGCTGCGTGTTGGGTCTTTTGGAGAGTAATCACAATAGGTCCCTTTTTGTGAACGCCCCATAGCCTCAGTAATGGTGTCCATCCAGTCTTGGGGGTCTTCCCTTGAGCTGGATCCCACTTTGGGTCTTGTCGATGAATCTTCTTTTCCTCAAGCTCTTCTCCATTTTTGTCCTTGAAGTTCTTTCAAACAGGAACAATTATGGTCCAGAGTTTTTGACTGTGGGATGGAAACTCCACCCCTCACTTGATGCCCCGTCTTTCTGCTGGAGGTGGGCTCTACAGTTTCCCTCCCCTCACTATAGAACATTTCATCTAAGGCCTCTCCCTTTGAGTCCTGAGAGTCTCTCACCTCCCAGGAACCTGGCACTTTCTGGAGGGTTCCTCCACATCTCCAACCTCCCAAGATCGCTGTTTCCATTTTTTCTGTTGGCCCTCAGGGCTTCAGTCTAATTCAAATTTTAAAGGTATGAAAAAGGCTGCATTTGATAAGTCCCTGTAATTCATTTATTTTGTTATTGACAAAAATTTAAGTTCATGAGTGCCTTTGTTCAATTTGAAGTAAAAACTTGATGTGTTTGTAATGTATGGTCTTTGTGATAACAACTGGTTCTTGCTTGTCTTTTTAATTTTGTTCCCAAACTATGAGAACTTTTTCAGTACTTCGGAAGCTAACTATTCTTTGTGCTGCAAGTTGATGTTTTATAGTGTTGTGAAATATCACAATACAGTATCTCAAAAAAGGGTGAGCCTTCATCATGGCTTTTATTCTACTGTGAGGATGCATTTATCCCAAGTGTACAACATATAACTCTCAGGTTTATTTTAGCTAAATGGGAATGAAAGAGATCCTCAGAAGCCTCTTGATTTATATCATTTCCAGAAAATAGCTTTACAAATGTAGCACTTTTTTCCCCCAGTGACAGCTTAGCTCAAGCAAGGGATGTCAAGTATTCCCAAAAGAAATATACTAACATGGGACTGAAGCATCAGACTACTTACTTGATATCCCTTATAGCTTTGCGATATTGAATCTAACACTTAAATGCTTGATTGATGATTCTTCGTCTATAAGGTAAGAACAGCATTAGAACTGTGTTGAGTGTTAAAGACTGGTACGCTATCAATGAGGGAAAACCATGAACATGAAAACCAAGAACAATAACCTTCTATATTCAATGCAAATTATAAAATACATAAATTATAGCTATGTAGAATTAAAAGAGGAAAATACCTGTCTTCTATGGAACATGAGCATTAAACTTCTAATCATTTAAGATTAAGATTAGCAGTTGTATGCATGGCCTTTCCCCCCTCAAGCATTTGAATACTTTTGTTATCATCACTGACTATAATATAGTAAAATTGTACTGCAAAAAATTTTAACAATACAAACAGTATAACACAGCACATGAAAATATGCCATGCTAAGCTGTGTATATGCTTATGTATTTATGACCACACACAATTTCCAAAAAAATGTTGTCTTTTCAGGTTTGGTTTTAATTTGTATCTCAAATTTGCTGTATAGCTGAGGATGACTTTGAACTCCTGATCCTCTGCCTTTACCTACTAACTTTGGGAACACAAATCTAAACTCTAGACACACATAATTTGCAATTATTCCTAATTTTCTTTCTCAGTTAGTTATATATCATAGCTATCTTTCTTCCTCATTAAAAATCATGACATTATTTTTTTTAGAGTGTCTGTATTCATTAAGCAAACGACTGACATTAATTGATGGGCATACAGAGCATCACCCAGACATTTGCTGTTGTAAGTAGTGCAACAGCATTCACTTATATTTCCGGTACATTTCCAAATAAATTCCCCAGGATAGACTCGATGTATCAAAAGTTATCTAAATTTTAATAAATAAGCCAAGTAGCATTCTAGAAAATTGGTCTGATTTGTACCTTTTTCAACAGTATGTGGAGTCTTCATTGCCACAAAGCTGATCACATGCTAAGCTATTACTACTATCTGTTTTGAAACTATGATTATGGGGCAGTGTTGACTTTATCAATATTTTTTCTCCTGTGAATGCACAGTAAAGCTTCTGTCACTTTACCAAGACTTTAACCAAAAGAAGATACAGCTTGTATAGTTGCCTTGATGGTGTGTTTAGATTTATTTTCCTCTTCACACTCAAACTCTTGATAAAGTATTGTGGATTCTTTTCTTCCTTCCTTCCTTCCTCCCTCCCTTCCTTCCTTCCTTCTTTCTTTCTTTTTTCTTTCTTTCTTGTATTACCATCTGCTGAGACTATGATTGTCCTAGTAATGATACACTGATGACAAAGAACTATAAATGCGAGGACATTCATATCTGAGATAGAATACCACTAATATAAAATAATTGTCTTGATCTCCTCTTATTGGTAATTGCATGTGCGTCTAATGGCATATTACTAAGGAATTTCTCATGGATTCTCATACTTAAAACATATCCCTGATCCTATTTTTAGTGAGTCACACAAACACAACCTATGTTAACATAGAAGCTTAAGGGGTTAGCAATGTTTTAAAAACAGCTGTCAGTCTCATGTGAAACACCTGGTAAGAGTGAATATGTTTGCTTCAATAATTGCAACTTTAGTAAGCAAAATATTAGAGTGTATAATCTTTTCTTTATCTATGCTAACACAAAATAATCATGAGTGGCCCATGGTTAAACTGAAGACAAATATTTAGCTATTTTCTCTGTATATGTTTCTTCAATTTGGGGGTAAGGTATTTTTTGGACTTGTAAAGTAGGACCATCCAATGTGTGGCATTATTACTTATCTGAACTGCGGTTTATTCCAGCTACATGAACTCATTGACTCTCCATTTTTGCTTTTATTTTGATACCTATAATGGGAGACTTAAGTTAAATATTACCAAAGTTTTATCTAGCTTGTCCATACTCTTATTGGAGGGAGCCAAAATAACATTACAATTTTGGAGGATGTAAGAGTACCTATCTACCTATGAGTAAAATGAAATATTTTAAGAATAATCAAAACCAAAGTGAAAAAGCACAGACTAAATAAAATATCTATAGCTTTATGCCTGGCCATTTTTATAACTTATGAAATCTTTGTCCTGATAACTAAATATTTTTATTAAGAGAACTGGGAGCTGGGTAAGGACAGTATTCATATTATTGTTTGTGTTTCCCCCCCAAAAAACACATCTGTTGTGACTGTGCACATAAATTACCTATTTGTAACATGTCAACTACTTTTGTCTAGATGGTCCAATTGAAGACTCTTGATTATTCTGTTTTTAATATATTTCCATATTTAAAAACACAAATAAAACATTTAACTCTCTTTCCTAAGCAGCCTTCCTAGTCACATGAAAAAATAAGTTCCTAAACTGTCTTGGATTCATTCTAACATTTCAATCATGAACTCCAAGAATCTTGGAGTCTTTGTATTTCTTCCATGTACCCATTAACCTCAGGAAGCTCATGTAAGTATCTTTATTTCAACAACGGCATTATTAGGACAGAAGTAGAGAAGTTGCAGAAGCAGTTGCTCAGGAGCCCTTTAAAACCAAACACTGAAGAATAAATAGATATGATAGTTTTGGAGAAAGTAAGAACTCATTACTTCTCATTCCGAAGTCCACCATTCTATACACTGATTTGAGATTTGAGGTTACAGCTAGGAAAAGTGTCTTAGTTAAGGTTGCTGTTTCTATGATGAAAAAACATAACCATGAAGCAAATTTTGGAAGAAAGGGCCTATTTGATCACTTCTACCATTGTAGTTCATCTTTGAAGGAAGCTAGGACGGGAACTGAAACAGGGCAGGATCCTGAAGGCAGGAGCTGATGCAGAGGCCATGGAGGAATGCTGCTTACTGACTTTCTCATCATGACTTGTTCAACATGCTTGGTTACAGAACCCAGGGTTATAAGCCCAGGGATGATACCACCTGTGATGGGCTGGGCCCTCCCACATGAGTCACTAATTAGGAAATTGCCTTATAGGCTGATCGTATAGAGGTGTTTATTCAACTGAGGTTTCCTCCTTTCAGATAACTCTAGCTTGTCAAATTGACACAATTCTAGCATGAAAAGTTTGTGTGTGTGTGTGTGTGTGTGTGTGCGCGCGTGTGTGTGTGTGTGTGTGTGTGTGTGTGTGTGTGTGTGTTATTTTCCTGTCAGCTTTGCTCACTATCCAGCTTTGTCAGTGAGGAAATGGAAAAACAGGAAGTGGGAAGACAACACTTCCGTGTTTCTACTATTGTTGACCCAGGTTGACCTTTCCTCACCTTGGCAGTTGGATCCGGTCACCATATATTTATTTTCTTTTCAGTCAGAAATCAGCCTTATCAGGGCCTTTTGAAGATACCAGCCACAGCCTGAGAAGACTGAGTCCCCCTCCCTCCAAATCCTCCTGTCTCTTCCGTTCCTCAGTATACCAGGGAAACAGCTCTGCACAGATTTGGGGGATTCTCCCATCAGCTACTATTGCAGTGAACATAATTCAACTTTTCTTTGCTCTTGTTTCTTTTCAGAGAATTGAAATATTTTTAGCCACTTTCATTGTTTTGTACCTTCAAAGCAAATACATATGCTTATGTTAGATCCCTTCAAATGCCTGACATGACCTTGGTTTTCCTTATTGTATCAAAACTGATACAAGAGTAAAGTTTGTGGACACAATGGGGTTCTGAGTTACCATCTGAAGTCAAAGGGCTGTAGGGGAAACTGATTTCAAGTCAAGTGAACAGCTGGAAATTGTGCACTGAAGTTCTGAAAGATGTTAAGAGTAGAAATAGCAAGTGACTTATATGTTTACTGTGAAATTTCTTAAACCTCAGATTGAAACAAACAGTTCTTTCTAGATTGGAATTTTTCAACCTAGAAAACTGTGCTGCTGTCTGTGTAAGTTTGCTGTGTAGATAATTATATTAACTAATTTGGGACATATGAGTAGCTAAGCATCTGACTCACTTCTAGGTATCTTACCATAGGGAAATGTGGTTAAGTTTAACAATCCAGAAAAATATCTTCACATTTCATGCTGTCAGTTAAATTGGAGATTGTCTATGGTTATATGGCTTACAGGTTTTTAGTGGCTTTGCGAATGCCAATGCTTCTATTGTTTGGTGGACTGTAAAACTACAGTGAAGATGTTCAATGCTACAGTATCCCAAGCACAAGGGCCTAGAGTGGATGAGCAGTTACCCATTATCACTCCCCGAGAGGCTCTCCTTTCCTATGCCAGCTGTCATAAAAAGAAATCTAAATACCGCTGGAGAGTTTTAGAGGTTGGACTAAACCCTCTTTAGATCCTCAGAATGGAAGAACAAGGATAAGGTTGAAAAACAAAACACTTCAGGAAACAATATCATAGGTTTATCAAGTCATCAAAAACTTTCCACTGTACTCAAGACTTGTATTCCTTTTACATTGTCATCCAAGTGAAGTGGCCATTGTAGCTGATGTGAGATGGCACTTTTGAAAAAGATACTGCCTTTGGGAAAGACCTATACATGCCTTTGTAAGGTGCTAAGTTCAAGGGAAATCTAACGGAAACACTCCAATGATTTCAAGATGGTTTAAATGTAGTAAAATAGGCATGAAAACCTCTAATAAGTGCTCTCAAGGCAGACTGCCTCAGCCTGATCTTTAGAGGTTTAAAGTAGAAAAGTAGAACTTTTTCAAATGCAATAAAACATGAGGTAAGATCAAGAGAAGAGTGTATAAAACCAACCTGAGCATCATTTTAACGTGTATAATTTGTTGAAATGGCAAAAGAGCACTCTGCCAGCAATAACAGGCTTTCTCACTTCGTCTCCTCAGTGTGACCCTCGCTTTCTCCCATCAGTCTCATCTGCTACACAGTCACTTCTTTGCCCACGGGGTTTTCAAGGATTTTATTTTGTTATGAGAAAAAGGCCATCAGTTTGTCTTTCGATTTCTGAATTTGATGATATATTCCATTGGTTTCTCTTCTAAAAGTTTGACAGATTCTATTAGACATAGGGATAAATAATACACACACACACACACACACACACACACACACACACACACACAATCTGTAAACAAGATTCTACAATGGATTAAGTACAAGTTCTGGTCTGTTTAAAAGTGATTTTGTTTTAGACTTGATGGTCTTTTTTAGTTTCTTTTTTTTTAATATTATGGGCTTTGCACACCTATTTTCCTGTAATCTACACACAGAAAACAGAAGAGTAACTTTAAGAACAGCATCCTTATCCAAGACATGAGCTTGCCAGTGCCTACATGTTCGTACTTCAAAACTTTTGTGTTCAAACCTGTCACTGTGGTGCTCTTAAGAATCAGAGCTCCAAGGGACTAAACCACTACCCAAAGACTATACATGGATTGACCCTGGGCTTCAACTGCATAGGTAGCAGTGAATAGCCTTGTTGGGGCACCAGTGGAAGGGGAAGCCCTTAGTCCTGCCAAGATTGAACCCCGAGTATAGGGGAATGTCAGGGGTGTGTGTGAGGGGGTGGATGGGGAAGGGAACACCCTTATAGAAGAAGGGAGGGAGTTGGATAGGGGGCTTATGTTCAGGAAACTGGGAAAGGAAATAAAATTTGAAATGTAAAGAAAAAAATCCAATAAAAGAAAAAAGATAAAAGAATCTGGGACCTTAGAGATATGGGTTTTGAGAGCATGTCCTGGATGAGACCTCAGAAAGAGTGGTCTCATGAAACAGCCTTAGTAAGGCCAGTGGTTAAGAGCACCTACTGTTCTTGTAGAGGATATGGATTCAGACCCCAGCACTTACATTATATCTCACAACCATGTAAACTCCAAGTCAAGGTGATCCAGTGCCTCTGTGGGCAGTAGGCAGGTACATGCTGCACACACACACACATTTAGGCAAAACACCCTCAACAAAATGAAGGAAGAAATTGAAAGGGTCAGGGATTCTGTGGTTTCTTTCTACTAGCTGAGGTCACCATGAGAAAGCAACAGTTTTGGAAAAGGTCCTCCCTCAGCAGATGTTGAGACTACTGATACTGTAATTGTGAATTTCTCAAATCTCAGAAGTGTAAGAGATGTGCTTCTAATGCCCACGAACTATCTAGCTTGAGAGCTTCTGCTATGGCAGCAAGAGTAGATGAAGCCAGTATCGAATCCTGGCCTGGGGTTTCTACCCCACCTTCGGTTATTGAGCCCCTGGATAAAAAACACACTCACAGCCTTCGTATTTGCAATGTCTCTTGAGCAGCACACTAGCTGGGCAGCTGCCTACCCTCCATGTTGTTAAAATCTACTTTTCTATCCATAATCCTGAGTTATTACTTACTATTTTCTGTGTTCCCTCTGGGCTGCTCTTGACTCTAATTGGGCACATTTTTATGGCTTGGCTAACCCATGGTAGCTTCTCTTTTCTCCTGTTCTGCATGCCTTTCTTTTATTCTATGGTGATGTCTTTTTCTCCTTTCTTCTTTGCAGTCCTCGCTGCCCTAAGCCCATGAGACCTCAACCCCACCTATGTCTCATATTCCCAACTATTGGCTATTGGTATCTTTATTTAAGAATCATAATTAAATGGAGGCAGGGTCAATCATTGTCTTAGCAAGATCTTTGGGGTTACCAGTCTTGGTGGCATTAGAATACAAGAAGCATCAGGTCAACCCACTACAAACAAGTACCTAAAATGTGGAAGCAGATTTAAACTTTAGTGATTAGATGGATAAAGGTCAGAAGAGTTCGAAAAAGTAAGTGAGAAAAAGTATAGTTTTCTGTGAATGGATTACAAAGTGATTTGCTATCCGGTGAAATTAAAACGTAGCAGTCCTTAAACTATTTTTTTCAGTGCCCACTGCTTTGCATTTTTAATTCTCAGTGGAGAATCATTTTTTAAAGGCTCCTGTAAAAAAATATAAGATGCATCGATTTGCTTTGATATCCAGTTTTTGTTATTGGATTGAATGCAATTATGATAGACTAAGTGCCCAAGTAATGAGCATTTTGGCAGAGACAGACTGTCCTAAAGCTATGGAAACAAGCAGTGCTTGTGTTTGCAGGTCAGATCAGTACATCAGCAGAGTGATGTGGGCAGGAGAAAATTATGGAATGAATAAGGCTTTTCCATGAAAGGAAAAACAAGGTAGAAGAGATTCACAATTTTTTAGAGACTCTTCTCACACAGCCTTGCTATTCGGGAACCGAAGGGCCAACCTCGGCAGGTAGGAGAGATAGCAGAGCCTAAGAAGATCTCGTTTCAAAATACTTTCCTCCTTAGTCTCAAAGTCAAGAAATCTATTTGGAGGGAAATTCAAGGGGAAGTCCAGTGAAAGAATTTAAAGAACTGTTCTAATTTGTCCTCAATACTAATGAGATCTGTGGCTAGCCAAGTCGTTCTCATCTCTTTTCTTTCTCTACAAGAACTGAATTTTTCAAAAGCTGGTATATTGGGCTCGGGGAGAAGGCTCAGTGGATAAACGGCTTGATGTATAAACATGAGAATCTGAATTGAGATGCCTGGCAGCGACTTAAAATGCTGAACAAGGCAGTGTGCAGATGAACACGTACACTGCAAAGGCAGAGACAGCCAGATCCCCGGTACTTCTTTGCAGTGAGGCAAGCTGAATGGATGAGCATGCTGCTTCAGTACGACACTCTTCCTGAAAAACTGCTGTGGGGAACAATTGGAGGCAGACAATCAATGTCGACCTCTAGCCTCTACTTGCACACAGACAAGGGCAAGCCCTTCCTCCGATATTCGTATACACAGACATGTACACACACAACCAGTGACACACACTGACAAAAGGACTTTCCAAATCTGGCTTACTGGTAGTTGAAATATTTTGGTTAAAGTATTATACAAGTTTTGAAAGGTTATACGTTCTCTAGCAACTCAAAACATTACTAGCCAAATAATCAAGGTACTTATTTGAGTTACTGCTAACAACAGTAAGCTTCACTAATAGGGGAGAAGAATAAAATACTCGTCTTTCTCTAAAGAGATATAAAAGGAAAATTTAAATAATGAATATATATGTATATGTATATATATATATATATCCATCAACAACTATACCGGATGATTCACTATGAAACTCATTTTGCCATATAAATATTTTTTTTTTTGGAGCTGGGGACCGAACCCAGGGCCTTGTGCTTGCTAGGCAAGCGCTCTACCACTGAGCTAAATCCCCAACCCCTAAATATTCTGAAAAATATAAAAGAAATAAGCACTTCAGCATACGTTTGTTTATAAGGCACACAAATCAAGCCCTGGCATGCTGGAGTTCACTGGGCAGCACCCTGAGAATCCTGCTGGAACTCAGCAGCAAACACAAGCTCACAGTCTAGGTTCCCTTAAAGGCTTTTGAGGTACAGTAATGATTCTCAATGGGAACGAATAGAAAGATTTATAAAGTGATGCTTCATCATGAGAATTTTGACTCACAGAATTCTAGATGCGATTGTAGCAACCTCATTCTTTCTTTTGCTTTCCTGACAATTTCACCTTCAAGTGTTCTCATTGTGGACTTATTTTCACAACAATGGGACGACTCTCCCATTTTAGATGAAATTCTCACCTTTAAAATTTACTTGGAGTATTTATTCCTTTATCAAATCACTTCTAAAAGACTGAGCTACTCCAACGTAAAGTGTTCAAGAGCTGAAGAGTAACAAGCTTCGTCTAACAGTAAAGTGTTTTTTGCTAACGCACGGGCCTGTGCTTTGGGATGAGAAAAACATAAGCAGAAAGCACACTAGCCTGCAGAAGGAAGACGAAGGCTGTAGCCAAAGCAAGGCCTTTAGGGTTGGTCTGGTCTTCAGGAAAGAGGAGCCAACGAAGTTGCCTTCTTTGTGGGCTTTCCCTTCCGGTGTCCTGGATCTCTAGTGACGGCTCAGGAGAGAAACAGAAGACCGGGCCACTTGCTCTCAGGGTATCATGGCTTCCACATCTGCTAATTCAACCAACCAGGGAAATATTCAAGGAAAAACCGTGTGTTTAGGACTGAATGTATAACTCAATTAGTAGGGTGCTTTTGATGCTGCTGCCCTGGGTTTGATTTCCAGCACTGTATTGGGCAGAGTGTGGTGGTAAATACGTGGAATAACATACTTGAGAGGTAGGGTCTAGATGTTCAAGAGCCCAAAGATATCCTCTACTACACAACAAATTCATGGACAGACTAAGCTACCTGAGTCTGCCTCTAACTAACTAACTAACTAACTAACTAACTAACTAACTAACTAACTGTCTCTGTACTGAACATGTGTAGATTTTTCTAATTATTTCTTAAATATAGCAGCAATTTATGCAACATCTATATCATATTAAGCAGGACAAGTAATTTACGCATGCTTATAAACACAGAGTGATAATCTGTGTGAGTTATACGCAAATCGTGGGCCATTTAAAATGAATTGAGCATCCTCAAAGTTCCTCATCTGTGGAAACTGAGAATCACTTCCCTGAGGCTATTACTTGTTACAATACATGATATTCTTTGAACCGAGACTCATAAGACACGGTTTTGCTGTATTTTGAAACACTCCGCAATTTTCAGGCTTTGAGATGTGGAGACAGAGACACCGGGTGTCTTACAAGATGGATCATTCAAAGTGCCCTGAACAGTACTGGGAACAGCAGTGATGCTTCAGGAAAGTTATTTTTATCCCTCCTTCTCTAGACTGAAAAGGTTAATGCACACTGCTCACTTTCTTAATGCAAACCTAATGAATTTTCTGGGAGCTGTTATTAAAGAGACAAATAAATATTCAGTCATTTGGAAGAAAAAGGAAGCTTTCTAACTCCAGAGCCATGAATTTCCCTTTAAAATTTTAATTCTTTAATCCATAGAGGAAGCCATGGCTGGCTAATATTATAATAGGAAGTTTACTTATAAATCTTTTGAAAATATATTGCATATTTAATAATGGTGTAGTCATATTTTAAAAGTAAAACGAGAACCTGTTTTATGAATAACGTCCTGTAGTGACATGAGACTTTAAAAAAAATGAGCAATTTTTATTGCCTACTCGCTAATTTTAAGGTGGACCCTTGGGTTAATATGGTCAGCTAGAGCCATTAAGACCACCTTATGGAAAAGGAAATGGGTGGAGCTCATGGTTTTATCATTGCTCTTTCAGGAGCCACTGACCTCTCAGTGGTTTATTATTCAAATCCCCTTGCTTTTGTTTCCACAAGCAACAAAGAGAGTTTGAAAACAAGTAAAGATGCTTTTTCTGAAATTGAAACTGTGCTCCAAACATAAACAGGGCCAAGACTTTCCTTCTCATAGGATTAAAAAGAGATCAAAATGAAAGAAACCCTATTGGCAGCCATCGTTAGAGAGTGGCACCAAGGGCCTATTCTGTGGAAAACTGGTGTGGCTAGTTTTAGGTAAAGTTGCTAGTTAAGGCAAATCTCATCTTCCAGTCCACAGCATACAAAAATAAATAGATAGATAGACAGATAGATAGATAGATAGATAGACAGATAGATAGATAGATATAGTTAAATACAAAGTTAGTATAAAAATACCTTCAAGATTATACCTTAATAAAAAAGCTTTGCATTCTCTTGGAAAACTTGTGAATTAGGTGTAGAAACTTCTTGCTGATGCCAAAATCTCGCCCCAGAAAGCACACAGTAGTTAGCGTGGTCACTGATGACAAAGAGTCTTCATTTCTCTATCTCTCCTTTAACGGTTAAGAGATATATGACCCTTGGGAGGGAATAGGGAGGCAAAGTTTAGAACAGAGGCAGAAGGAACACCCATTCAGAGCCTGCCCCACATGTGGCCCATATATATACAGCCACCAAAGTAGATAAGATGGATGAAGCAAAGAAGTGTAGACCAACAGGAACCGTATGTAGATCTCTCCTGAGAGACACAGCCAGAATACAGCAAATACAGAGGCGAATGTCAGCAGCAAACCACTGAACTGAGAAAAGGACCCCCGTTGAAGGAATCAGAGAAAGAACTGGAAGAGCTTGAAGGGGCTCGAGACCCCATATGTACAACAATGCCAAGCAACCAGAGCTTCCAGGGACTAAGCCACTACCCAAAGACTGTACATGGACTGACCCTGGACTCTGACCTCATAGGTAGCAATGAATATCCTAGTAAGACCACCAGTGGAAGGGGAAGCCCTGGGTCCTGCCAAGGCTCGATTCCCAGTGAACTAGATTGTTGGGGGGAGGGCGGCAATGGGGGGAGGATGGGGAGGAGAACATCCAAATGGAAGGGGAGGGGGAGATGGTTAGGGGGATGTTGGCCTGGAAACCGGGAAAGGGAATAACAATCGAAATGTAAATAAGAAATACCCAAGTTAATAAAGATGAAAAAAAGAGATAATATATGAAAGCGCTTTATAAATCACCAGGCAGATTTTAGGAACTATGTAGGACTCTTACACTCTTTCCTCATCCAAAGAATCAGGGCCAGCACTTATATACTAAAAGATAATTCTAACGGTTTAAAGGGTAATCAACTCACTTAACTACAGTTTTAGGGCTGGAGACATGGCTCAGTGAGTAAGAGCACTGTGGATGTGTGAAGAGTTTTGTTTAGCTCCCATGTAAAGAGCTAAGTTCCCCTGAAGGTTAATGTCCATGACCTGGTCTGTTTTATTCATAGTCTCATGAGGAATGGACAGGAACATAGGAATAGGATTGAGTAAAATCGGTATGACCTGATGGGAATGGTCTCAAGTAGGAAGTCAGAAAGGTGTCTGTCTGGACTCCTTTTTTTTTTTAATAACATCAAGGACAGGGAAGGGCTGGAGTGACCTTCTTTCCGAGTGAGCTCAGATAACTTCTGCATGAACAACTTTTACACAAAAAGGCCACACAAGGTCAGAATGACTTGGATGCTGATGTCATTGTAATCCCTTCAGTTCAGAGTATTTCAGGGTAACATCCTTTTTTTTTTACCCTAACATACATTATGATAAAAAAAAGGGAATATTTGTCACTTCATGAAGCAAACACGGCTAGAATCTGGTTATAATGATTTTTTTCCTCCCTCTCAGAAGCAAAAGGCTCTTAACAGACTCAAAAATTTCAGTTGCTTTTTATTTATTTACATTTTTTATAACTGCAAAATATTTAGCATGTAATGGCTGAGTAAAAGACAGATTGCTGCTTAAAAGCTCGCTGGTCGTAATGGTGCAGTTGTTTCAGGCTGCATATTTCAAATTCTATCGCCTTCCCATATCATTTTTTTTAAATCGTTAAGGTAGCTTTTAGCATAAGAGGCTCAAAATTGCCAATTAATTAAAACCGTTGCCCAGTTTCCTTCAGCTGCATGTATAATTCACACTGAGCTCGGCAGCTGGCTGAAGTGCAGCCCCTAACATATCAATCTCATCTCACAATTGGCTGCCCAAAGTTATGCCTCTCAAGGATGCAGTCCAAGGGACCAAATGAAAGGCACAGTCTTGATTTTCCCCCTATGTTATTTTGGTCTGTTATTCATTTTAATCTTTCCAAGAGCTCTTTAAAATTAATGCTTGGGTACATATTCTAGATTTGGAACTTCCAGTGCCTCATTGGAAACATTCTTTTCTTTAAGGCCCAGAAAATACAACAAAATAGTGCCACTGCTTATCCAGTTCCTACTGGCTCACAGCCAACCTGTCCAACAGAAAGGGATGCTAACACACCATTGAGCAGTATCTTGAAGGAAGGCACTGATTCTTCAGCACCTCTGAGAGAATAGCAGTCGTGTGTTGGATGACATCTCCAACAACAGGCCAAAGAGACGGCCCCGGCCGAGTCTGCTGTGCTGAGGCTGTGTGTTTATTGGGATTACTTACAGGAGGGTGTCTGTGGGGTTCCTTACAGCATCAGCATCACCAGAAAGCCAGCACAGCTTGGGACACTCATCAAGATGCATCCACATATCTCTCGACCCCGTTATAAGAAGTTTCACCATGATTTCCTCTACTCAGCAACACTTTATTGGTTTTATAATCTGAGGAAAGTGCTCTTGTGAGTCTTATAAGCCCCTTAAGCAGCCTAAGTTCTATTTGTTTCTCTTCCCAACTCCAGCCACAACTGTTCCAATTCCAAGGAAATAACTATGCAATATTGTAAAAGTCAACAGGGTTCTACCTCCCCAAACAAAGTAAAACCAAACACAACATGAATGTACTTTCTTAGAATATGTTTGTAAATACAAACTGACTTCCAAAATCACGAGGGCAAAAACCTTAACTTTCTGAATCTTGAAATGTTCTCTTAAACTTTGGCCAGAGCTTCTAATGGTAATAATTAATTTTTAGTGTGCATTTCCATGTACCAGGTACGTGACATGCTAGGTGATAGTCCACATCCCTAATTCCTTGTTCTGGCAGGAAAATTAGGCTTCTGAACTCTGAGAACACTTGGCAGTTGAGTAGATGTTGGTAACTGGAAAGAGTTCAATGAAGAAAGGATGGATGACTTAAGTATCCACGTAACTGAAATGTGGGCTATGAAGCCTGCTCAAAATGAAATCTCTCATGTCAAAATCTGATCGAATAAAGCCCCCAAAAGGCCAGAAGAGGAGGGTCCACATGCAAGACTTATTTGAAAACAAGATCACAAGAGATTTCCCAAATTTCAACTGCAGCTTACTACATGGCCTACAGTTGGCAGGATAAAGACAGATTCAGGCTTATTAATGTTTTCCTGTCATGATGTTTTGAAAACATTGATAAAACCTGGTACAACTTCATTATTAGATCTTTTACCTAGCAACTCTTATCTCTCTCTACTCAGAGCCTCCGAAACCATCACTCAATCCACTGACTATTCTTTCAGATAACTTACATAGTGGTTTTGTTTTTCTATCTGCTCTTACAATAAAGCCTCATGCTTCCTCTTGTTCTTTGGACATACTGAAGGCTACTCTGATTTATATAAGGTATAATTTGTGATTCTAATTGTCTGCTTTCTCCCTAGCCACCTCCCCCAACAGAATAAAAAGCCTCTCTGCTTGGGGTTTCACCCTATATACTCATTTAACTGAGATGCAGTTCTTTTGGACTCTGCTGTTCAGGGACATTCGCTATGATCCAGAATGTTCCACACAGTTGCCAGGCAGATGGACAGTCAGGGCACTGGAGGTTTTAAAAGTTGTTAACTAATATTAATAATGGGTAGCCTTGGGGAGGAGAGATTGGAAAGGGGAAAAGTTGGCATAAATTACCTGTAGCACTGACAAGCTCTTAGAAGCAGGAGCTGTTTGGAAACAGTTCTTATTTTCTGCAAAGATAAAATGGGGTACAGGAAGGAAAAAATGAAGCTTGATACAAGAAAGACTTTCAAGGCAATAGTATTTTTCTAGTCATGTAATTGGTTGCTTCAAAAAAAAAGAAGATCTTGACTACTTTCCATAGTTTGAAACTGGCTTTAAAAGAAACTGGATACCACCCTAGAGGGCATGGTTATGAAGTAGAGTTGAAACCGTCAAAGAAAAGTTTAATACGTAACAGTGTCTCTTAATTCCTGTGGAGAATATCCACAAGAATCTGTGGTTATGCTCTATGTTCTTCTCAAGGACTGACATTGGGCGTCCTAAATTATTCAAGATCAACATATCTATGTGGAAACATCGAAAAACTTAGAGAGACTTCTTTGAAACAAAATATAGTGTGATGGGAAATAATCAGTGAACGAAGGCAGTGTGGTAAGTTAGGGACATGCGCCTGGGAGAGTGCTTTGCCGTTTCAGAATAGACAATGTGAAGTACAGAAGTGACTTTAGTTAGCTCTACGCAGTGGAAGCTTCTGGGGATTTCCTTAGTGAAATAAGATCATCTGCCTTGTTTAAAAGTGAGAGACTTGGTCCCGGCTAGAGGATCTATTTCTCTTTCTTTTTCTTTCTCTCTTTCTCTCTCTATTTTTTTTTACATTTTTTCTTTTATTGGATATTTTCTTTGTGTACATTTCAAATGTTATCCCTTTTCCTGGATTCCCCCTGGAAAACCTCTATCCCATACTCCCTCCCCCTGCTTCTATGAGGGTACTCCCCCACTCACCTACCCACGCCCTCTCCCCTCCCCATCATGGCATTCCCCTACACTGGGGCATCGAGCCTTCACAGGACCAAGGGCCTCTCCTCTCATTAATGCCCAACAAGGCCATCATGTGCCAATTATGTAGCTAGAGCCATTGGTTACTCCATGTGTACTCTTTGATTGGTGGTTTAGTCCCTGGGAGATCTGGGGGTCTGGTTGCTTGATATTGTTCTTCCTATGGGTTGCAAACCCCTTCAGTTCTTTCAGCCATTTCTCTAATTCCTCCATTGGAGATCCTGTTTTCAGTCCAATGGTTGACTAGGAGCATCTGCCTCTGTATTTGTCAGGCTCTGGCAGAGCCTCTCAGGAGACAGCTATATCACACTCCTGTCAGCAAGCTTTTCCTTGCATCAGCATTATTGTCTGCGTTTGGTGTCTGTGTATGAGATGGATCCCCAGGTGGGGCAGTCTCTGGATGGCTTTTCCTTCAGTCTCTGCTCCACTCTTTGTCTACATATTTCCTCCTGTGAGTATTTTGTTCCCCCTTTTAAGAAGGACTAAAGCAGGAACACTTTGGTCTTCCTTCTTCTTGAGATTCATGTGGTCTGTGAATTGTATCTTGGGTATTCCAAGCTTTTGGGCTAATATCCACTTATCAATGAGTGCATACCATGTGTGTTTTTCTGTGATTGGGTTAGCTCACTCAGGATGATATTTGCTAATTCCATCCATTTGCCTATGAATTTCATAAAGCCGTTGTTTTTGATAGCTGAGTAGTACTCCATTGTGTAGATGTACCACATTTTCTGTATCCATTCCTCTGTTGAAGGGCATCTGGGTTCTTTCCAGCTTCTGGCTATCATAAATAAGGCTGCAATGAACATAGTGAGCATATGTCCTTGTTGTATGTTTAATCTCTGCTCTTTACTCTGTGCTTTGCTCTTACTACATGCTTCTTTCTCTCTTTACCTGATCTCTGTGTTAGTAAGAAAAATTCTCCAGTGCAATGGTACTTAGTTTTTTGTGCTTTCCCTCTTCACTAGGGCACATGGAGCAGGCAGAGAGAGAGAGAGAGAGAGAGAGAGAGAGAGAGAGAGAGAGAGAGAGAGAGAGAGAGAGAGAGAGAGGAATTAGTGTGGGTAGCTGTACTCTGAATCCCCAGCACATAGAAATATGAGCATGGTGTGACTTTTTCTTTCTCCTCCTTCATCACATGTGATTTTCTCAGACCCTCCTCAAATCTATCTGCTCCTTGCCTCCCTTTCTCCATCTTGTTCCAATTCCACTGTTTATCTCCTTTCCATTCCATCGCCTTCTTTCAAGCATAGAAATTGAGATTATTTGTAAACCTTAAATTTATTATTTCCACATATTCATTAAACACAATAATGGGTTTCATTATATTTCACACACACACACACACACACACACACACACACACACACACACACTCACTCAGTTTTATAGCTGCCAACCCATGCTACCCTCACTCGATACTCTTCTTCCCAACCAGCTTCTCTCCTATTTTTATGAGGATTTGTTAGTGTTGAAGTGTTGAAGAAATCCAATGACCTGGATGATGTGCTCTGGGCATGCCTGGGGGATGATAATGATTATAGTGATTGAGGTGAGAAGACATGGGTGTCACTATTCTCTTACTGGGCTCCTGGACGGTAAAAATGAAAATGAATCCAAGCAACAGTGTATCAGGTTATTTTATTTTGCTATGATGAATCACCAGGACCAGAAGCAACTGAAGGAAGAGCTTATTTTGATTTACATTTCCAGAGGGAGAGTCCATAATGGAGGAGGTGCCATGGCAGTAGGTGGCCAGAGCAGGAAGCTGACAGATTACATTGTCCACCATAGAAGTGGTCCAGAAGGGACATACTAGAAGTGAGGCAAGGCTATAAACCCTCAGAGCTCACTCCCAGAGATGAGCTTTCACCAGCTACCTATAAACAGTTCTATAATATGCCCCAAATAAGACCAACAGATATGCAAGTGGGTTCTGGATGTTGTTTCTTACTCAAACCACCACAAGCAATATGTACTCATTGCCTCTTTTTTCTACCTGTTGACATAATATGACCTTATGCTTTATTTAAGCTCTGACATCATGACTGCCTCATCATTATGGATTTCATTTCATACTCTAAGCTAAACTGTTTCTCCTTTAAATGGCTCTTGTCAGAGTATTTTACTACATTAAGAGGAAAAGAAACTAACACAGTGACCCTTTATGTTTTGTTGTACTTTTCTTATGAGAGATAAAGTTACTATCCATCACTTGAGGACCTGTCTCCTTTAACTCAGCCATCATTGCCTATAGGTACTAAGATGGGTAGAACTCATGAACCATTTTCCCCTAGTTATCATTATGTTACTGCCTTACATCCTGTAGAAATGGCTTCATCTCCACTTTCCTGCCTACATTGGCAGAATGCTCACAGGTCCAATACTGCCCAACTCTCGTGCCTCTAAAAAGATTCTCTGTAAAGGTAAGACTGCAATGATGACATCATGGTCTGAAGCTAGCTGGCGCCGCGCTTGCCTCTGAGACTTGCAGAGTGGAGGAGGCTTAGTGATTCCATCTAAGAGTAAACACTGAATATGTTTTCCTTCTCTTAGGTTCTTAACTCTTTAGATCTAAGCATATCTTTTTTCATTGTGTTTTTGGTTTATCTGTGTTAGGGAATATAGTTATAGTTCATTTGCTTTGAATTTTGTCAAATAATCCATGCACATCACAGTTTATTTCTCCGCTTCCAGGAATAAAAAACCTAGAGTTTTAGGTCATTTCTAGTTCTGTTTTGTTTCTTTTATTGATAAAGTTGCAAAGAACATTTCCGCATGTGCCCCCTCATGAAAAGGTAGGTGTCTCTGAGTCTTATTGTCATAATTGTCAATGATTGTAATAAGGCTGTTTGTTCTCTACTATGGGTATGCACTTTTTCTCCCTGAAATATTTGTTTTATTGAAAATCAACTTTTTTCATAGAAAATATTCTGATTATGGTTTTCCTTCCCTCAACTTTCCCCAGATCTTTCACACTTCTCTTCCCATGCAAATCCAATGCCTTTCTTTCTCTCATTATAATACATAAAACAAAATAAAACAAAAAATCCAGAAGAAACGTTTATAGAGGCAGAGACACATATTTGCACATACAGAAATTCCATAAAGATAAAAAGCCTTAAGCTATTATTGTCTGCGCCTATCTCCATCTCTCTATATTTCTCTATATCTACATATACAATAGAGATGTATGTATCTAAAGACAGATAAACTTTGCTGTGTGTTGGCCATCTACTGCTGTGCATGCTACTTTTGAAGTGCAGTAGAAGCCAGAGGCCAGGGTGTGAATCCTGAGTGTGAAGACACTGTAAACATTCTTGTTGGTGGTAGAAAGAATGGTGGATGCCATAAAATGGACAATAATTCAATCGCGAGATAAATAGGGAATGTTCATATCGTTTTTTTTTTTGAGAAGGTAGATTATTTGTTTCCCAAAACAATTTTCAATTTTTAATATGAATCTGTGGTTTAATTGGTTTTACATTTTATTTTTTATATACGGATGGAATCTTTTTTTGTTGTTCTTACAAAGAAAACATTTAGTTGGGGCTGGCTTACAGTTTCAGAGGTTTAGTCTCTTATCATCATTGTGGGGAGCACAGCATTGTGCAGGCAGACATGGTGCTGGAGGAGCCAAGAGTTCTACATCTTCGTCTGCAAGCAGCCAGGAGGAGGCTCTCTCTTCTGTACTGGGTGGAGTTTAAGCCCTAGGAGCCCTCAAAGCACACATGGATGGAATATTTGCTCATTTGGATCCATCAGATCCTAATTTCAAAGGCCTTGTCAAAGCTATGGTATTATGTATGTATGGCCAGAAACAGTAGCTCTTTACAGTTTACTAGGGAGTCTATAAAAGCCTGCACAGTGTTACTCCTCTTGGCACTGAAGCTTTAGTAGGAAGACAGCTTCTTCTACATACAGCTTATCATTTATTGGGGAGGAAGACACAAAGAAAGGAAACAAAAGGATGACTTCTAATTATATTAAGCATAGGATAAAAATAAAGCAGTCATATAAGGGCATCCAAGTCCAGTTTACATTTTATGAGATATCTTTCACTTACCAGTGATGTGACCTCTGCTCTTAGCAAACAGCTAGAACGCAGAGGTTACTTTCGGAATCAAATAGTAACAGCAACATGTTACGTTCATTAGGAACTTCTATGCCACCAGAAGGTTACGTAATATTGTTAGTACTCCTGTAGTTACTTGCTATGTAACAACAATGTAGAAGCTTCAAAAATAGTTTACACTCCAACAGGACTGTGTCCTGTATGGAAAGCAGTCAGCACAGATGGCATTTGTTGGCTGTTTTGTGACTGCATGGCCGACCCCAAAACCCAGAGAAAAGGAAAAAAAATGACAACACTTTGAGTTTGTAGAGTAAGGATCCTACGAGGGTGTATGACTTAGGCTTAAAGAATGGCTACTAATTGGTTTTCTCTTCTTACCCAAATTCCAGCTTGGAGATTCCTGGATTTCCATCTGATATCTGCTTATCAGGCCTGACCTCCTGTGAGGAGTAGTTCATCTTTCTCTGCCTCTCTTTCTGCCTGTCAGGCTTCCTGGCTGGTATTGTAGCAGGTGAACCTAGAGTTCCTTACGTGCCCCAGATCACATTGACACAGCCAGGTCTGCCCTAAAATGGCTTCTCTCTCCTATTTACTTGCCACCACGACAATCAATGTGTAGAAAAGAATCTCACAAAGAAAGCAAAATCATAGTGATTTTCTCTGACTCAAAAAAAAAAAAAAAAGCAAATGGGCAGCAATCTTTTTCTTTTCCCCCAGAGTTCCACCCCCACCCCAGTTCCTTGATAAATTCCTCTCCATATCCTTCATATTGTTTTTCCATTCTTCACCCACGTTAAAAATGTAGCACAGGAACAGAGTCAGGGCTCCACAAGTCACTACATCGACAAGGACCCTCAGTGCTTTTTTTTTTCCTTTGGAAACCAATATGAGCTAAAGGTATAGAAGGGTATTTCAGGAAGACCATGAAAAAAAAATGGGACTGAGAGAAGGCAGCAATGTGAAGTATTAAAAATAACAATAGGCAGCTGCAAGCACCCTAATAGAGCGGCATCCAAGATCTATTTCAAAAACAACTCTGTATGTCACGACTGTTCCGTTTCACGCCGTCTTAGGGGTTCTCATTCATTAGAAGAGCAGGAATGGATCCATCAGACAGAGCACCGTGGGAGTGTTCTTAGTGACTGCACGGAAATGGGTAGGAAAGCAGGGACAGACTAGCGTGTGTCTGCTTGCTCTGGGGAATGGCATTCTGCCACCAAGACAGTCTTAGAAAAGTTGTCATCTTCTTAATTTCCCGTTACCACAAAAATTGTGAAAACTAGGTTCGTTAGTTTCTGTTATAATGGGTAGTTCTGCAAATCCAAATCATTCCTGCACAGTCAGGGTTGGCTTGGAACAGCTCTGTCCCTTTCTTCTATTACTCGTTAACATGACAGTCATTGTAAAGCAGCCAGAGCAGTAAAGGAACCAGGAAGCCAGGGGAAAACAAAGAAAGACACATGATTCATGATTCATGTGCCGGTTTCTCCAGCTATGTTCTGCACGATTCTGATTCTTCATACAAAAAAAAAAAAAAAAAAAAAAAAAAAGCATCCCTCCTTTTCTCCTTCTGGGTGATCTTCTTGGTTTGGAAGTGAACACCACATTCTATGCTGGTATTTTTCCATCCATCTAGTGCCTAGAGCAGAGATCTGCTAAGAGACGCTTGTTGACAGAGTGCCTGAAGGTGTTAAAGCCTCCCAGAGATGGGTGTTATCTCAAACTACCTTCTTATGGATTTCAGAAAGAAATCAAGAGAACTGATTAAACAACCACCGCATCTTGCTGCGGATCACCTCCCGGAGAAGCAGTGGGAAGTAAATTACCGGAAGGAGACCTGCAGAGAAAGGTATTCTTGATTAGACATCACTTTCACTGACCGCTCAAAGGGAAGCCCGGTGCTCAGCAGTGGCACATTTTGACACAGAACACAAGGACCACGTGAGCGGGAGCCAAAGGGGAAAAAAAAAATTACAGACATGGACTGGGATTCCATTTCAGTTTGGGCAGGAAGGGAAGGGTTGATTCACAGGCCGATATTTCAGAAATGAAACACAAACTCAGAATTTGGGAGAACACTGCTTTCCAAACAGAAAAACCCCGCCACTGTGCCAGTGATATCTTCTTAAAAATCGAATTGTCACTTCCTTGCTAATCACTTCAAATACAAAATTGCTGTGTAGATCATTGCTGTAGAATATAAACAATGCCGAATGATATAAGTGAACAGAGTAAAATGTCACTTCTGTCCCCTCAATTCTTCACACAGTTAATCGCCACCAACTATTTGATTGTGCTCCTTTGTTCCCATAGATATGCGGGATATAATGATGCAGTGTGGGGGTGGGGGGGTTGGCGTACAGCTCAAACCCAGGACCTCACACGCTAAGTAATCGCTCCAGTGTTGAGTTACCGCTTCAGTCTACGCCGTTCAGTAGGTCTTATTAATATATATCTTTGCCTTATGATTTATCTTTCCTGACTATTCCCTCCCTGCTCCCTCCTCCCTCCTCCCTCCTCCCTGCTCCCTCTCTCATTACAAAACCCATACTGGTCTCTGCCTTCAGAGTTTTGGGATTATAAATATAGGCCTCTACTCCCAAGTTACTTCCTGATTTTGTTTTTACTTAAAACACTTTGATTATACTACTGAGTTTGAACTACAAATTTAACTACATTTATATGAATTAATCAAATGTAAAGCATAGCTATCTAGATAAAAGTGAGAATTATATTCGGTACTAAATATTTGAAATAAATTGCGAACAAAGGGCACTTATTAACAAAGCTTAATACAGAGCAAAGTTCACTACAGGTTATTCAGATGTTTTTATAATCTAGTTCATGCAGTTAATTTATTCGTATACCTGAATAAATGTGTAAACACACATCCATCATCTATAACTATTAGGTATAGATTTATCAAGATATCTTCTAAGGAATTAAGTCATCTCCAGTCAACAAAACTCACCCACTATGTTGGATCCTTTCTAAATTACTATTCATAGAGGTATGAGAAGTCATAGTAATTTACTACTAACTTTCATCATAATAGTTACACTTGTAGATGGCTTTCTGTTTATAAGACATATACCTTAACACATTTCATAGTCCCAACAGCTTTTGGAGATGGGTGTCATTCTCAGTTTACAAAGAAAAAATTATACTTTTAATAATCATTTGGTCATTCCCATCATCTGAAGAAAGGAAAGAGAATGGATTGAAGCTTAAACTTCTTTACTTTAAGGGCTGAGGATGTAACTCAATCTGGCCACGGTTGCTTCATATGTGCAATGCCCTGAGGTTTGATTCTTAATACTGCAAAATAGAAAGATGACAGATAGATAGATAGATAGATAGATAGATAGATAGATAGATAGATAGATAGACAGACAGACAGACATATGTTCTTTAGTAGTTATTCAAGTTTTATCTACCCATGACATGGTTTCACTTCTGAAATTGACTATTACCCTAACAGTTACTTATGTAGAGAGGACACTAAGACCTATGTTGGAATAGACATGGCAATTAGCATCACGGAAGCATATACTCATTAACTCAGTGGCATATTCTCTCCCATATGTCTCCTTGAGTAGCAGTGTTAGTGTCTCCAGGAAGCTTGTCAGAGAGGCAAATTCATGAGCTTCCTTCAAGAGCTACTGAATCTTCTCTCTGGAGCTGAGAGTTGTAACATGTTTAACAACACACACCCCTTAGGCCAAACTGATACACCTTAGAATTTAAGAAGCTCGGCTTTGTCCAGTGAAGTGGCAGAAGATATATCACTCAGTATTTAAATCTAAGCAACTCTCTTTTAAAACCTTCTCATCCTAATATCTTCCCCTTAAGGTCAAAAGATGAACCACCCAAACAGATCAAACACTGGGTGTGGGAACAGCTGCTCTTTGGGTGGTCCAAGTCCGTTCTGTTTTTTTTTTTTTAAACAGAACTATAACCCCTATAGTTCTTACTAGTGTAAAGGACTTTTACAAAAGTATCCTAATATATTCCAATTATTTCCCATTTCCGTAGCAGAAAATAATGTTATGCTTTCTACCGATGACTTCAAATCTGTAATCTAAAACTGTAAAAAAGAAATCAAATTAATGAATCATAATAAGAATGAATTTCCAAAAAAAAAATACTAAACACAAGTAACGATATTAATCAATTTGTTAACCTTTCGTTAGCTAATACAAGCCTGCCTAAACCAGATAAAGGAGTAGCACGGAATAAAAATGAAATATTGGCCACTCTAACAAACATCCTCAGAACGCAACAGTATTTTGATGAGCCTCGAACTTGACTGTCAATGCTGCAGAAAGCAAAAGGTACAGTCGAGTCATTTTTATTTGACTCAGCATCCATTCCCAGGATCTCTGACACTTGAGGCTTTTCCTCCTTCCTGTACAGTCAGCCTGATGAGAAAGTTAATCTGAGCAGAAAAGATCCACCAACCATTATTTCTATTAAGTCAGAGGAGCTTCAACTTGTATAAAAAGGTCGAGAACCAAACAAAAGTTTAGCTGTG